>NC_073255.2:33745000-34048030 GCF_029289425.2 Pan paniscus | reverse complement strand
CTGTTGGTGAAGATTAGGAAAGACACCACAAGAAGATGAGCCTTACAGTATTGACTGAGGATAATAAATTCATGGAATAGAAGGAATTCTGTAAGAGTTGAGATTAACTTGAAGCCTCCTGTCAAAGCGTCAATACTGATCCACAAAGGCATCCAACCTGGTAGAAACGAGGTTTCCTAGAAAAGTCAGATTTTAATGAGGTTATAACATATGGATAAAAGGGAATGACGGGCCAGAGGACTAGGGAGAGGGTACTCCAGCTCCTGCATAGGAAAAGAGGTAAAACATTAACAAAATGTGAGGGCTGCTGCTGGGTGCCAGTAACCATGCTAAGTCACTGGGGTGGTACCGTGATGACTAAGACCTAGGGCCTTACTGTAGGTGTTTACCGATAATTACTCAAGAGCCACAGAAAAAGAGGCCATATTTGAGCATAAATGGAAGTCTAAAAAGGGAAATCGGATCGAATTGACCCATTTCTGGAGATGAGAAAGTATTTCTTTACCAGGGGGCTTTAGCAGCATCCAGAAACACCATCTTTGGAATCAGGAAGGAGAAAGCATGACCACGGCTTCATTTCATTAAGGTCGCTTGTGTTTCCCTTCTGAGACTAATGAATAAAGACACTGCTGATCAGACTAAAAAGCGCAATTATTGCTTGTGTGAATGTATGCACAAAGATTACAGTAATGCAGTATTCTTTTTTTTTATGTTTAAGCTGTATTTTTACTCATTCAAACACTAGGTGAAATCAGGGTAAAATCAACTAAAGGAAAAATAGTTGTTTCATTCATTTGTACTTAAACCAACTAAAGGAGTACTAATGTCATCATGATGCAGTACATACAAGACCTCCTTCTACAAAGATTAGCATCACCAAAAAATTAGGGGATATAGTAAAACAGAACCAAAAAGGGTGAGGAAATCAATGAAGTATATTACAGCTTAACCCTTTACCTCAATAGTTTTTAAAAAATAAGTAAAGCCTCCCAATCCAAAAAAATAGGAATATACCTTCATCACACAAATTTGTACGTGTATTTCTTATTCTTGAGGTTAGATTCTAAACCCTGAAGATATTCAAACTAGTATTAGATCTACTTATCTATAGCCAGAGACAGCTTCTATCATGTTGTCCTTAGTAGCCAAGGTTATTAAAATGTCTTTTCTCCAGGAAGATCCAATAGGAAAAAAAGAAAGAAACCTCTCTGAGTAGGCTCCAACCATACTGTACCCTCCATCAAATTGACTGGATAGGCATAATGGAAGCCAGAACACGTGGTTTCCATACAAGAAAAATCCTATCAGGGAGGGGAGGAGGGGAGAGGAAGGATTAAGCCACTACCCAGAGTGAAACTGAGTAATATCAATTTCACTCATCTTCACACATCTTCAGGTTGCGTGTTCGTGGAGTAGTTTAGGAATAAATCCACGGTTTGTGGAGTACTAAAATACCTAGTCATTTGCCTATTACATTAAGGCCTTCCCCAGCAGCTTCCAAGGCAGCCTCCAAGTCACTGGCAGGTGAATTTGGCTGGAACTGCATGCAGGACTGCAGAGATTCCTCTCCACAGTTATAGAAGGGACTGTTCCAGGCCTGATTGTTCCAGGACTGGGTGCACCAGGTCTGAGTGTTCCAGGAGTGGTTGCTCCAGGACTAGATGTTCTGGGTCTGGTTGCTCCAGGATGAATTGTTCCAGGTCTGGTTGCTCCACATTGGAAGGTTCCCAGTCAGGTTCACCAGTCATCCCTGGTGGTAGGAAGAGTAGTGGCTGGGGTAGGTAGGTGCTGAGGCCTTCCGAGTCACACCATTGCTATTCTTCGGCCAGTTGTTTTTCTGCCACCTCTTAGATTTCATTCTCTGGTTCTAGAACCAGGTCTTCACCTGTTTGTAGCTGAGGTTCCAGATATTGGAGAGTTCTTGCATCTGCTGGAGGCTGAGGTATTTCTGTCTCTGAAATCTATCATTGAGTACACACAGCTGGGTGGAAGAAAACAGAGTTCTGGTCTTCTGTTTCTTGACTGGGACCTTGTCTCCCTTTTTTGGGGCCCTATTCTCTGCAGCAATGGGTTGTTTGCCTTTGGGACTGGTGGAAGAATCAGGGCTGTCCTGAATAAGCAGATCCACGGAGGAAGAAGAGGAGAGACAGTCTCCGTGTGAGGCATCTCAGCAGAAGACATTTGCAAGGATGGATAGTTTTCTTCAGGCCCACAAATCACAGCCATAGGTGAAGATTCTTTACAGTCGGATGCTTCGAAGCAAGGCAAGCTTTGCAGACAAGCCAGATCCACACTCATGTTAGTATTGAGGAAGAGGAGGAAAAAATTTAAGAGGTGGACTGGAAAAAAGGTTAAGGCAGCTTTAAGACTTTTCTGGAAGATGTTAGAGAAATATGACTTCCAGAAGCAAAAGTATTGTGGAGTTGCCTCCACAATAGCAGGAGGTAACTAGCTCAGTCCAGCCCAGCATTCTTTTTTTAAAAAAGAGTCCCTATCTTTTAGAGATACCATCTGAAATATTTACAGATGAAATGATGCCAAGCCTGGGATTTGCTTCAAAATAATCCTGGGTATGGGATGGAGTGAAAGTGAAACCAGGCTATGATGCGATCATTGTTGAAGTTGGATGGTAAGAGGTTCCTTATAGTTTTCTCTTTACTCTAAATATATTTGAAATGTTCTTTATAAAAAGTTATTAAAATATACATTTGTAATAAAAGCCTACTGTAGGGAAAGATGAAACTTTTAAATGATCATTCAATAAAATAGTGCTACACAGTGTAGCAAGTTAAAAAAAATTAACAAAATCTCCTTGAACATTATTATTAAATAGTACTATGGGCCTATAGGGTGTTCTGTATACCGCAACCATGCCTTGAGCAGGCTAACTGAATCTGCTACATCTTTGGAGTTCTAGACCAATTTCTAATCTGTTTTCCAAAGTGCCCGTCACCACTCTAGAGTGGATTCTGAAATCAACTTGTGGGCCCTGATAGTTTTTAGATAAATGAAGAGAAATACAATAGAAAAGACAGTCTCAGAGCACATCATATATAACAAGATGAACTCTCTTTGTGGAACTTCTGTTTCTCTGTGTGTGTGTGTGTGTGTGTGTGTGTGTGTGTGTGTATGCCCACATGCAGCATTTGTGTTTAGTCTAATCTCAACATAATAGCCAGAATGGATCTGTTAAAACCTCAGTCAGGGCCGGGCGCGGTGGCTCACGCCTGTAATCCCAGTACTTTGGGAGGCTGAGGCAGGCGGATCATGAGGTCAGGAGATCGAGACCATCCCAGCTAACATGGTGAAACCCCATCTCTACTAAAAAAAAAAAAATACAAAAAATTAGCTGGGCATGGTGGCAGGCGCCTTTAGTCCCAGCTCCTCAGGAGGCTGAGGGAGGAGAATGGCGTGAACCCGGGAGGCGGAGCTTGCAGTGAGCCGAGATCGCGCCACTGCACTCCAGCCTGGGCAACAGAGTGAGACTCCGTCTCAAAAAAAAAAAAAAAAAAAAAAAACACCTAAGTCAGATCATGCCACTGTCTTCTAGAACCCTCCAGGGACAACCTATCTCAGTGTAAAAGCCAAAGTCCTTTGGGTGGCCTACGAGGCCCTCCATGATCTGCCTCCTCCTCCCTGCCAGTCCTATTTACCCCTTTCTCACTCTACTGGCCTTGTTTCTGTTCCTGGAACACACCAGGTACACTTTCGCATTGGGACTCTGCAGCTGCGGTTCCTTCTGTCTGGAATGTACTTTCTCCAAATATCTGCATGGCTGGCTCCCTCACCATCAAGTGTCACCTTCTCAGTAAACCCTTCTCTGACCACTAAACTTAACACTCAGACCCCCTTACCCCCAGCATTTCCTGTCTCCCTTCCTGCTTTATTTTTCTCCATAGAACTTATCACCCTCTAATATACCATATAAATTAATAATTAGATATAATTATATATATAAGATACACATTTATATATACAAATTATATATAGTTCCTTTGGTTTATTGTCTGTCTGTGTTTAGAAATTCCACAAGGTCCAGAATGTTTGTCTGCTTTCTTCATTGCAGTATCTCTAAAATCTGGAACATGGTAAATAATAAGTACATATGGAATGAAGTATGGGTGTGTGCACGGTGTGTGTGTGGGGTGTGTGTGTGTGCCTGCGTGTGTACGTGCTGGGTTTCATAGTGTAGGTCACATTCCAAAAGGCTTGTATGATACCGCCTTGGAGCATACTTGGACTACCTCTGGGCTTACTAAGAGCGAAGACTGAAAAGCAAGTACGGTACAGACACCCCACAGTCCTCATGTCTTACAGGCTGGGTGCCTGGAACAAATGATGCCACTGGTAATTGCTATTTGAAATATGTGTATATGTGAATGTAACTGATTTACACACAACAGGGTTGTTCCCTTGGGGGACCACCAAGGCACCATTAATTGGCAAGAGGAAACAGGCAGATCAGAAAAATCATAAAATTTCTAAGACCCTCAGAGATGATCTGGGCCAAACTAATAATTCCACACATGAGCATCAAAGTCACAAAATGATAACGTAATTTGCCCCTGGACACACAAAATGTAAATGCTGAGAAAGAACTACCATAGACTTAGGTCACGTGACCCCTCATCCAGTGATCTTTACACACCCTGGCCCATCATAAAAATGAAAAACAGGAATCTGCTCTCCAAAACCCTCTGCCTGTTCCCTTTTCCTTGGGAATAACCTGAAATTATTTCTCCAATTAGGCACCAATACATTTATTCCACTGGACTTGACCGTTTGTAGGAATATCTGTTTTAAAAACAAAGAACTGCTAATGATCACTATTTCTCATAAATGGAAGCCTTAAAAATTCCCTCCCATAGCAAGCGGCAGTGGGCTGAATCATCTACTATTATTCCCTGCCTTTCTAATATAGTTCCAACTTACATCAGGCGCAGGGATGTTAAAGCCTGTCAAGAATCAAAACCTTCAACCCTCACTGTCCTACTTCTCATTAGAGCTAAAGACTCTATCCAGTTTTAAATTAATGGATTTATATTTTTTTCATAACCATAAAACAAAGTGCTTCAAACCATAAAGCACTAACAAGTGAAAACAACATATGAGTTGTCAGTCATCTTAATGTAGTAGGTTAGCAGAACATTTTTTTCAGGGAGTGATATTATTACTAAGTGAATAGTTGCACTAATTGCTTGGTTCTCAACTAAGACTATAATAAGCTTTTTGACTATGAGAGGCCATGCGTCTTGGAATTCTCAGTGTTTTGTTGGTGGCCTTAGAGACTCTAAGGGCTGAGGACATTCATGACATAATTGTGGCGGATGTTCTTGGTTCCCTCTTCCCCCTTAACAGAACCCTGTTCTGTTCAGGCCTCCTCACCCCTTCAGGAGAGGCTGGACCATCTGCACTCCAGGAAGGGGGTCACAACTGGACTAAGTACATCCAGGGAATCCTATTCCCTTGCCAGTGATTGGTTCACACCTAAGCATATGACAAAGCTGTAGCCAATGAGGCAAGGGGAACTTTGCTGGGGGCGGGGGGGGGCAGGTGTGTCTGAGAAAGTCTTTCTTATCTTCCACAGGGTCAGGAGGAAGAGATTTCCCCTTCTCTGTTTCAGATATGATCCCAGGGGACTGCTATTGTCATCTTGACCCTGTAAAGACAGTGAGGCTGAGGACAAGGCCCCCCAACCAAGAGGGCAGCGCTGAGAGAAGGAGACAGAGCCAGATACTGCAGTGTCTACAACCACGATACCTCAGCACTTTGTTTTAGAGTTTTCGGTATTTGCGGTGAAACGTCCTAACCCTTACAATAATTGCATCCTGGAATGGTCTGGTCAGGATGTGAGGAGGTGTGAATGTGTTATATGTGTTGGTGTTAGCATGAGAAAAGTTGGAGTGAACAGCAGGTCCCAGGAACAGTGAGTCTTTTGTTAGAGATGGCTTAGCCTGTGACATTAGAAAGCAGGAGGAGCAAAGTCTAAAATCTGAGATGTCAGGGGAACCGCAGAGGCCAGCGCAAGGCACAATATCATCCCCATGTGTGCTGCTGTCATAGGGTGCCCAGGGTGGCCAGATTTCACCTGAGGGAGGACAGAGAACAACAGAGTCACTGTAGCCCGTGCCCACTTCCTCTAGGGGTTGCCAGGAAAACCCTCTGAATGAGACCTTAAGGAAGAAGTTCTAGTACTTGCTTTGTCTTCACACTCCCGTGAAGGGGCATTTATTTGTATTTTGTGGGGGTGCCTGTCTCAGGTGTCCTATGGGAAAAAGGAGGAAAGGCCATGAACAACTTGAAGGGGAGCCAGCCATCCTATACATTCACGCAGGCCATTGGATACTGAAGCCTGCCCAAAAAGTGGCTACCCAGGGACTCAGTTCCCCAAAGACGTCTGTCTTTAGCTTCATTAATTCCATGACAGGGCCAATCTTCCTCCAATTAACAGAAAGTTTATCTACCTAGAGGAGTCTCTATACTTGGGAGGAAGAAGAGGACTTTTGCAACAACCTGGCACTCAAAACCAGCAAGTATTAAAAAATGTTCATTGACTAGGTTCCTTACAGTGAACAATACATGGTTCTAGAAAATTTACTATTTATAATCACTCATATTTTCCATGTGATCTGATCAAATGCATTTTTTCTTTACTTGTGTGGGGTAAAAGTAAATACTGTCAGAACCTCTGTGACAGCTACAAGCGTGTAAAATTTAACTCTTTCTAACAAAGTCTTTATAGTACAATACCGTGATCTGTTGTGATCAAAGGGTGTCGGTTCTTTGATTAGAAACAACAAAAGAGCCAGCAGATGATATCCTTGGAAACGTCTGTACAAGCATCCATCTAAGTGGGGGCATATGGAGGCAGCCACAGACACATCACTGTGCGAATAATACTCAGGAGCATCAGGCACACAGTAGAGAAACTTGCTTCCTGGATGACTCACACTCTACTTCGAGGCCATAGAGTTGTGGCCAGAGTTTAAAAAGCTGGATAAAAAGCTAATTAACTAGTCATAAGAAATGCACTAATTGCTTTGTCCAGCATTAGCAGAGGAGACCTACTGCTCTCCCTCATTCTTCAGTGAGAAGGAGGGTGCCATGGCCTTTTGGGGATACTGGGGAAGGGAGGCATTTATCTAGTGGAGGCTGAACTAACCAGCCCTAGAGAGCAAGTCTCTATGGAACTATCTGAGAAGGTCAGGGGCTGGCTGCAGAAAAAGATGAATGTGGAAATGAAAAGGGGAAGAGAAGGGGCACCCCCATGTGTTGAGCAAGTTATCAGTGAGTATGGATTGAAATGCCTCCCATCTGATTGCAAGCATCCTGTCCAGGAAGGACTTAACCTATGGGTTTGTATTTTCTGTTTGCTCACCTTATGACTGATTCACCTTCTCTTTCTTACAATATCAATTTCTATGCTTTCTTAAAGTAATAGCTTTATTGAGCTATAAATCGCACACCCTACAATTTACCTGTTTAAAAGCAAACAATTCAATGACTTTTAGTTTACTCACAGATATGTGTAACTATTAAGTATTACCACAATCAAATTTAGAACAATTTCGTTACCACAAAAAGAACTCATACCTATTAGCAGTCACTCCCCATTTCACTCCAAACCTCTCAGCCGCAGGGGACAACTCATCTACTTTCTGTCTCTAGGATTTGCCTATCTTGAGTGTTCCATATGCGTGGAATCATATAGTATGCGGTCTTTCACTTCTTTCACTTAACATACTGTTTTCCAGGCTCATCCCTGGTGTAGCATGTATACAGCATCGCTTTTTGAGAATCTCCCTGTGGCTCTCCATGTTGAACTCTAGCTTTACTACTTATGTTTCTTCAGTGTTCACTATTCACTCCTGAAATGTGCTTGTGAACCACAAATCAAGGTAAAAAGTCCTGATTCAGATAAATTCATGTGATTCTGCTCAGAGTCTCCTGTTGCAAGTACGTGCAAATAAGTTTTTAAAAAAATTTCTAGGCCAGGCGCGGTGGCTCACACTTGTAATCCCAGCACTCTGGGAGGCCGATGCAGGTGGATCACGAGGTCAGGAGTTTGAGACCAGCCTGGCCAACATGGTGAAACCTTGTCTCTACTAAAAATACAAAAATTAGCTGGGTGTGGTGGCACGCACCTGTAATCCCAGCTACTCGGGAGGCTGAGGCAGGAGAAATCCTTGAACCCAGGAAGCAGAGGGTGCAGTGAGCCGAGATCACGCCACTGCACTCCAGCCTGGGCGATAGAGTTTTTTCCATCTTGGGGGAAAAAATTTTTTTTCTAAAAGTTACTGAAGGCCTGTGACTAATGTGAACTGGTGACAGGGTCCTTGCAGAACTGATTTACAAACAAGAGATAAAGGAGGGGAGGGGCTACAGTTGCACTCCTATGACAGTAACTGAGTGCTTGTACATGCCAGACACTGTGCTAGGCACTGGAGATCCAGCAGTGAACAAAACAAAAATAGCTGCCCTTGTGAAGCCGGTATCTTAGTGATACATGATAAAATTATTTTAAAAAGAAAAGCAAGGGAATAACGTGAAAATTCAGAGTAGTGGTTACCTTTGGAAGGAGGGAATGAAATATGATGGGGAAGGAAAGAGAGAGGAATACAGAGGAAGACACAAGGCTAGGTAATGTTCCTAAATTGGGTGGTGGCTTTCCTAATAATTATGTGGCTACGCTATTACTGATTTTTTTGTATATATTGCATCTTACGTAAAATGTGTATAATTTTTTTTTACATAATAAAGAACCATTCCTCTAGATGGGAAAGTATAAACAGTGGTGTTCCTTGGATTGACTGAGCTAATTTAAAATGTTGGGACTGCAAGATGCATATTGGAGCTTTACACAGAGTAGAGAAACTCTAAGTTGGCACGATTACACTCCAAGGATTTGAAAGGCTGATGAAGAAAAGCAAGGTAAGGTATTTAGGAGAAACTTTTCCAGTTACCTTAGAAGGTCACGAGTTCTGAATGGTCACTTACCACTCAGGAAAGGAACCTGTGGTGCATCTTATTAGAATATGAGCTTTATGAGATCAGGGATTTTTAGGTTTTGTTCACAAATTTTCAAGTTTTTTCACAGCCATTCACACATTTGATTCTAACAACTAGTATTATTAGCCCATTTTACAGATAAGAAAATAGAAACTCTGAGAGCTATTTGGTGCTGGTGTTTGGACCAGATCCCCAGCTTCCTAGAGCTTATAACACAATGCCACCCTTGGACTGTGTGGTTCCAATGAACCCACATTAATTCATGAAACCCAAAAATGGATGCTAAAAATAAGTTTCAGAGAGTTAAATTTAAAGCAATAGGAAGAAACACCAATTCGCTCTATAGGTAGAAAATGGCTGAAACTCATTCCTGTAAGAAGGAGCACAAGCTGAAACTACAGATGGATTCAGACATGTTTACATTAACTCCTGAATGACAGATTTACACTCAGCTATTTATGAAAAGTAAGATGTCTGCAGGGCATTTCCTCCCTGAAAGGCTGTTGTGCATTTTTACAAAATACCCTTACTGCTATTACTTTAGAATGCGGAACCAAATAAGTACTGTGGCAATTACTATGTTCTTAAGCCAGATGACATCGTTTAACTCAAAATCATGTCTTACATGTGTAATTGCCTAGGATTTGCTGTGATTCTATTTCTAATCTTAATCTGATATTAATTATTTCAGGAGAGTTTACAAAGCTTCTGTCAATTGCTTTTTCTGCTGAAGAATTCATATTCCAAAAAAAGGCATGTGGATTAGTTTGGCTGCTTAAAGCAAGCATAGGACTCGGGCTCTCCTGAGACCAAAGTTCAACCCTAGGGCATATTAACATCACATAGAACAAAAACTTCTGTGCCCTGGTCACCGGGAGTACCTTCAACCCTAGGCATTGATCATGAGGCAGATCCAGAGAGGATATTTGGCTAGAGCTAACCAGGACCCCAACCAGAAATTAACAACTCAAAGGGTACCTACTGAAAGAGAATAGTGCTCTCTGTGTATATGAAAATCAGCAAAAATAGTATTATTTACCAAATTAGTATTGTTTACCGGATCTCACTGTCTCTGAGGGCAAGCACTGTAAAACAAAATGGTTATTTTTTTGTAATAAAGAGAATTTGAATGAGCAACTTAAATCAATATTAGGCAGCCAAATTATGTGTATTAATATCTACACATCATTAACATAATCCCAAGTGAATTATTTCATTACTAAAAGTAATGCTAGAACTGACTTTTCATTTCCCTTGATATTAACTTATATACGACATAAATTTGACTGGAAATAATTGTTTGGAACCTAATCCACTTCCGCTTTCTGTGTATACATATATACACACACATACAGACATACAGATATGTGTGGATGTGTATGTAAACCCACATACTTATCCATGGCAGGACATCACGGTACAAAGGCTATGAGGCAAGAGTTTTCTACACACACACACACACACACACACACACACACACACACACACACAGAGAGAGAAAAACGTGTGCTTTGTTTCCTCAGCTTCTCTTTCCAACTTCATAGCATTGCAGGCTTTCTTTGGAAGGAGGCGTGTACATAAATCTAACAAAAATACATGAAGTCTAGAATTAAACTGAAGCCCAAACAAAACAAAACACAAAATCTGTCTAAACAAGAATCTGACAAATGTCCCAACCTGTTCCTCTTTATAGAACTTCACTTGAAAATCACTATAAAGATTCAGAAAAATTAAGGACATCTCTCAATGTCTGGGACTAAAACCAAACAGGGACCTGAGAATCAGGGCTGAGTTGCCTTGGTAAGTTTCTGCCTTGGTGAATGGAGGATAAGTAGACAGGGCTACAGGAGCCACTGAGCAGTGCATCAGCAGGTTTTGTATGGCAGATTCTGCGATCAAGGTTAGAACATTCTCACTGGAGTCATCCAGACCACAGCTGTCCAATACAAATATAATGTAAGCCACGCATGTAACTTCAAATATTCTAGTAGTTACCTTAAACACATTTTTAAAAAACAGGTAAAATTAATTTTGTAAATATATTATATTTAGCTTAATAGATCCTTTTTTTTTTTTTTTTTTGAGACGGAGTTTCACTCATGTTGCCCAGGCTGGAATGCAGTGGCACAATCTCTGCTCACTACAACCTCTTTCTCCCGGATTCAAGCGATTCTTGTGCCTCAGCCTCCTGAATAGCTGGGATTACAGGTATGTGCCACCATGCCCAGCTACTTTTTGTATTTTTAGTAGAGACCAGGTTTCACCATGATGGTCAGGCTGATCTCAAACTCCTGACCTCAGGTGATCCACCCGCCTTGGCCTCCCAAAGTGCTGGGATTACAGGCGTGAGCCACCGTGCCAGGCCTAGATCCAAAATATTATCACCTAAACATATATTCAATATTTCAAAGGTTATGAGTCAGATATTTTATGTTTTTTGGCTTTGTACTAAGCATTTGAACTCTAGTGTGAATTTTACACTTGTAGCACATCTCAATTCAGACTAGCCATGTTTCAACGGCTCAGTAACCACATGTGGCTGTCACACTGGACTGTGCAGGTCTAGGTCTTGAGAATCAGGCCCTTAGAGGTCAATGGCACACCCCAGCCTCTGACAGATGCTGCAGGAGATCTACTGCGACAGCCATGCTCCCTGCTTCCCATTTCTTTGCTGTCCCAACAGTCTCTTGGGCTTATTCTATGGAAGCAACATCATGTAAGAAAAAGCATTTTACATTGCTAATATGGCATTATGTGAAGTAATAAGGAAGCGCTAGGTTTCACTTCCTTGAAAAGGACAATACCCAGCCAGTACTGAGGGTGCAGAGGGCAATGATGGGGCCCGATAAAATCCAGGAACTGGGCCTCCGATGAGAAAAGAATTGCATAAGGTTATCACTCAAGTGCTTCTGTGATTCATATTGCCCTAAATCAATGATCTAAGTTATGTCAATAAATAATAAGCCACCATGTCACAGTCTTTTGGTTATTATAGTTTCTGAATCCAACGGCCTCAACATTCACCTCTTTCTTGACAGTTAACTTGACACTTTAAAGACACCTTCCACCTTCCCATTTTGTTGCACTTGAGGATGGTAACAGAAGTTCAAGGAGAACTGTTTCCTTTTCTTAGAAACTGTCATATTCCTGCATCTTATTTGCATGCATTTCCCCCCAATTAAATGTGCTGAAAATTCCAAAAGCTAACTTTATTTTCTAAAAACCAATGCATTTGCTTTGCCCTGATGTGGGCTTTTTGTAGAAGTAAAAATCCTTCTAGCTAGCTGCTGATGGCCAGGTTGGTAGAAAATCTCTTTTAAATAACACGGCTTGTATATGCCATTAGCAACCTCAGTCCACACATTCACAGTTTTCCTTATGATGTCTTTAAAGGAGATTCAATGGTAAGATCCAAACTTTTTTTAACATGGGCACTTTTTCCTCTTTGAGGGTGAAATCAGAACTCACTGTGGGTTTATTTGAAAAAGAAATTGAGTTGCCATTAGGGAAACAACAAACCACTTTTTAAATAAAGCTTGAATCATACCTCAGGACTACAGAGTTTATAAACATTTTCAATTACCCTCCCCAATATCATCCTCAGCTGTCATTCCACAGTTTCCCTCAGGGTCATAAAGAAATTACTTTTTTAAAAAGTCGATTTGCAAAATTAGTAAAAGATAACCTAAACAGCACAAGCAGCACACACAGCAATGGGAGAGCTCTGGATCAGATTTTCTCTTTTTAGCTTGTTGATTTTACATTAGTTTTGTCTCTGTCTTAGAGAATTTCCTGTAAAAAATGATAAAAATGTTTTGTGTCTGTGTAGTCCAATATGGTAGCCACTGGCCATGTGTGCTATTGAGCACTAGAAAGATGCCTAGGGTAACTGAGGAACTGAATATTTTTACACTTAAATTTAAATAGCCACATGTGACTAATGGTTACCATACTGGACAACACAGCTCTACACAGGGCAGACCTAAGCCACTTAAATCTTTGTGCCTTTATGGGTACAACAGCCTGGGGATCTGAGGCCCATTTAAAATATAAAGCACTTTATGACTTCTTTTTTGAAAGTATTAAGTAATTAAATAGAGCAGCCTCTATGAGGCCAGAGAGAAAAAAAAAAAAAGTCTACAAGAAATTCTGTAAGGATGATGCTACTCTTTAGGATGAGCCAGGAAGTGGGTGGGGGAAGCATTAATGTCACAGGAGCTTGGGTCCTAGATGACAGTTCCAGCTCTAGCTCTGCTGTCAAGTAACTGAGAGGCATGAGACAGTTTCTGAGTTCCTTGGGCTCTGATTTTCTTATACAATGTTGGAATCTGTGAAACAACTCCCAAGGTTCCTCCTTGCTCTCAGTCTAGTCAGTCCAGCTCTTATTTCTTAGGAGATTAAAACTATTGGTTGATTTAAAATAATACTTTACACTGCAGTACAAACAGGCTGAGGTTGAGTGATTTTGACAGGCCAAACTGTTGAAGCAAAGGAATGCTAAAATTAGTCCAAACTATAGAGACTATATTCAGATTAGTCTCACAAAGGTGTACGATTAATTATAAATGAGGAGAAAGGCAGGTTATTTGCACAAACAGCTAGTGGCTGGACCTCCCAGAATGCACAGCTGAAAGGTTAGTGGCCAGTTGATGATACACTCATCCCAATTCTTCAGCTTCAGGCCCCAGAGGACAGCCACCTAGGTTCCATTGCAGAGCACCCTACCTATGGGGCTGGCCCGTCTCTGACTGCCGTTTCCTCTAGCCATGGAGACTTTAAATAAACCTCTGCATTTGTTTGTAGCTTGGAGACACATCATTGTGTTCTGTCACACCAACCAGCCTGCACCAGAGACACAGGTATCCATCTTGACCCCCTAACCTGAATCCATGTGAGAGACAGAATACCAGCTTCCTTCCCCATGGGCCAAAGGGAAGGAAAAGCAGGAAGGTGCCTAGAGGATTTGCAAACTATGAACAGTAAAGAAAACCAAATGTGGGATTGATGAAAACATCTCTAAATAGAAATCTGACCAACAACAGATGAGAGAATAAAAAGAGACAAAAGAAGCGGGGTGGGGGGGGAAGGGGGAGGGGGGAACGGGGGCAGGGAGGGAAGGAAGGAAGGAAGGAAAGAAGGAAGGAAGGAAAGAAGGAAGGAAGGAGAAGAAGGTGGATAGAGGGAGGGAGGAGGGAAGGTAGGGAGGGAAGAAAAGAGGGAAGGGGAGGGGAAGAATGGAGAAAGGAAGGGAAGAAGAGAGGGAAGGAGGGGGAAAAAGCTATTTTGTTTTGAAAATTAAATGACATATTTCAGAAGCCATGAAATGAGAATACATACATTCATAAAAGATAAATGATTGGTGGGTGATAGGGGATGCTATTAATCATATGTCTGTCTATCACTAGGTTCATGTCTTTTTCTCTGTATTTGCCTTGACAGGAATCTTGATCTTCTGGCAGAAAACTCTTCCAAAACATTCCTATGTGACACTGCTCATGTATAGGTGTTCCAAACCGAATGTCCAGTTATTTCCACCATTGTGCAAAAATGGGAGACCCTGCCGAGCAGCAGATGGCCCTCAGCAGGGCTGACACTCAGGCCAGGCCCCAGGTGGCAGCTCTCAGAACACACTGTCCAGCTAAACCCTGCACAGACTGGCCGTGGAAAATACCTGGTGTTCACATTCCCCAAAAGTTGGGCAAATGACAGGGTCACCCAGTGCACTTCATGGGGTCAGTGGGGAGAACCAGCATTTCAGCACAAGTTCACAAATCACTGGGTCCCCCTTGTCAAACACTGCAAATATGTAGCATGCTAAGAAAAATCTCCTTACCTCTCAGACTCTGTATCACTCGGTTCATCTGAGTTGCTACAATGGACAATAAAATCTAATAAGTTAAAATGAGGTATGGAATGCTCAGGAGAAAAACAAGGACTAGTACTCCTCATGTGAGTAAATAATTTCTCGCACAGGGTTAATTTTAGCTTTGCAAGTTTTTTATTTGAGATTATATTTTAAATCACAATTTGTGCACGTGTGATTTAAAATAAAAAAGGCAATCAAGTCTTTTTGCCAGTCTAGGTGATGTGAAATTTAATTATCGAGCAGTTATCATTAAAATAAACGCAAAGCAATTTTTTAGACATAATTGAATATTCCAGAAGAAAATTTCTGAAAAATCCAAAGGTCCAAAATAAAACTTCTCAGTGAGAATGTCTGTTTCAGTAAGATACCCTGTTTTGTAGTATTGGATGCAGAGAATTTCTAGTTAGACAAACATAAGTCTTGCCAGAATTACTATAGTTCAGTTTTGCCACCTGCATCTAGAAATATGGAAGACTTATCTACGTTACTGGTTATGACTCCCCAATAATGAGTAATGAAAATTCCTATTTATCATTTCTACATCAACATCAGTGTGATAGCAGAAAACAGCATGATTTACCTGGCCCACATTACTGTTGTATAGAATTTAAAGAAATAAATACCTCAATCCATTCAGGAATGTTCTTTTCCCAATTAAGGTTTTGAAGACTGCACCTAATACTGACTTTTTATCTTTTTCTGTTTGCATTTTAATTTTAAAAGTCTGTGTCAACTTTATTTTGATAATACAGTGGGTTTATGTTTCCAAATCTTAACTTCTTATCCCCAGGGTTCCTTTAATATTTAATGTTTTACCCTTTTCAGTTACTGAGAACATCTCATATCTTCTTTATTTATTGATTTGCTTGGGTTGATTTTTTTCTTGACTGTGAAATTATCCATTTGGCAATCATATTGCTAATATGCAAAAAGTTCTTATTTTAATTATACAAGCAAATGTAACCCATGATTATTAAGAAGACTGTTTTGCAAATTGGCCGTTGTTTATCTCAGAATATAACCAAGAACCACAGGCTAAATTAAAAGCTTAAGGATAAGAACTTTTTTTATTTTTGCAGTTTAAAATAATAAAGGTAATCAAAGCTTCCTGCCAATCTAGGTGATTGTGAAATTTAATTACCAGTAGTTATTAAAACAAAGGTAAAGCAATTTCTTTTACACATAATTGAATATTCCAGAAGAAAATTCATGAAGAGTTCTCAGAAAATGTATTTTTAAATTAATTGTAACCTGATTATTTCATTTGTTATGTCTCAGTTGGTACCAAAGAATAAATTACACATTTGGGTGATGTAGCTCAACAGCAGCTAGTGAGAGCAAATTCTCAGGAAAATCAAGCAACTTTGACCTTAATGCTGAGCAAATTATTAGATCTTTACTCTGCAAACACAAACATACCTAAATCTCCCGCAGCTGTTCCTCTATGAGAGGTATAACCCATGTTGACTTCACCTCTGTCTATGCTGTATGCTACAGAATTAACTGTTCCTTTTCCACTGCTCAATTGCCCAAATGTCCTACGGCTTCCAGAGCTGTTCCATCAAACCCACTGCTACCTGAACAGAAAGAAAACCTCCTACATCAGCAGCAGCAATGAGTGAGCTGGCAGCTCTGTGCATGATGCTGCTTATGGGCCTGTAAGCATAACTTTCCCAAGAAAGAAAGTCAAAATAAGGCCATGAACTTACCCATCTCCAGGCCTTTACCTAAGCTCTTCTCTCTTCCTGAAATCTTTTTCTCCATCTGTTTTCCGGAAAAATTCTACTCAGCTTTCAAGGCCCAACTCATATGACATTTCCACTGACCCCTCTAATTTGACTAAGTCAATTCCTCTCCTCTGCACCCTTCTCCACAGAATTTGTTTTATCAAACTGGAATAGAGGTTGCTGTTTGCATGTTTGTCTCGGCTGCTGGATGATAAGGGAAAAGGATCTTGACTCATCTTTCCATGCCAAACACTCAGGGCTATGCCTGAAACCTGGAAAACACTCGCGTGCTTATTTAATGAAGCCCAAAATTCAAGATCAAATTTAACGTGTGATGAAAGAAGCGGATTGTGTGTTGGATTCATGTCTCCACCTAAATTCTGAGCCCGTGAATGCCTTCTTTTTCATTCCTCAAAGAAGTAAAATTTATTTACATTAAGCATTTATTAAATGCTAGGCCCTGTGCTAAATACTCCACATACATTATCTCATTCAATCCCCAAGACACTCTACCAAGTAGGTCTTATCATCAGTATCAGCCTCATTTACAAAAGAGGAAATTGAGGCTTGGAGAAGTTAAGTAACTCACTCCAAGATACCCAGCTGGTCGGTGATGGAGCCAGAATTAAAAGACAATACTCCCAGAACTTCAGAGCTAGAGGGAATCCTACAATTATCTTTCCCCCTTAGCCTTCTTGAAGCTGAGGTTTATAACTTACTGCCTGGCACATAGTAGGCTCTTGAAAATAGTGATTAATACATTGACGGAGTGCCCTAATTTCTCAGATTCTGGCCTTCCCCTGAGAGAGCCCAGCTGCCACCACAAATAGACTCTATTCTTTCTGCCCAACACCTCTCACAGGTGTGAATTGCTTGTGTCATCTGAATTATTCATGATCCACACAATGGTAAGTGTGCTTTAAAAGAGAACTACAATGCTGTATTTTTCAAGACAAAGTGCCTGATTAATTGGGGAATTAGGCAGTATAAACTCATGGGCTAGGCTGATTCATGCCAAACAATACATCCATGCCCACTTTCTGAATTTCAGTTTTCACATAATTTCCCATTTTCCCTTAGGATTAAAAATAGGGGTAAATAAAGCAGGAAAAAGAACTATCATGGGCATCTCTAACCTATCTGAAAGCAATTACCATCATCTAAATCTCATACTGTGTTGTTTCAAACCAACGTATTCTTCCGAAGGCTGACTTAGGATTTTCAATCAGGTTTCTTAAGCTACATCAAGATCTGGAAATTCAGATGCCACAGCAGCTGTAATTCATGCCACCAGTAAATCATGTGACACCACCAGCTCCTTGTCCTTTCTCCTTTCGTCTTTTCTTTTGCCCCACCAGTTCATTTTCTAGTGGGCAGTTTTCTGAGAGGGATAACCATATGCTAATAGAAGGCCAACACCACTGTATTTTAAATTCAATGTTAGTCAACCAAAATGAATTGAAAAACAGCAGCAGTGGTTTGAGGGTACTAAAAATAAACTGTAGCATTTGCTGAGTTCTCAGAATTAAAACCACGGCGGTCAACTTGTTGCTGCTCTTAATAAGATATGACTTCTGCCCCATTGGCTGCTACTACTAGAAACTTGAACTATATCGCACACCTAACAACAACGTGTTTTCAATTAGTTGGCAGTGATCGAGAAAGGAAGTGCCATTTCCCAGGAACTAAATCTGCCAAGAAAGATAACAGATGGCTTTCAAGTGATCACCTTGTGCCACATCACAATTGCACCTTAGTCAAATTCACCTTGCATTTATGATTTAGTGAGTTACACATCTAAAGCTGTGGTTGCCTTTTTGCCCTGCTTGCTATCCAATGCCTCCAAAAAGGTGTTTCTTCCTTTGAGTTTAATTCGTGAATAATAAAAACAGCCCAATGGGACTTAATACAATATTAATATATTGAAGCACTTCCATTAGGACTTCATGACCTTCTTGACCCTTAAATACTGTATACTACCCTAAATGTCTTATCAGCTATCCCTTTGGGTTTGTCATTAAAGTTTTCAATGACCAGAGAGGTACAGGAATTCTACCTAATGCATCATTCTGATTAGAAACCTGTCATACTCAGAAACCAGTGGGTCTGCCTCTATTGATTCCTACTCCTTCAGATTCATTAGCAATTTGTTTCTCTTCAATTAGACCCGATGATCAACCATAGAAAAGCTGAAAGAAGCCTTCCCTTTGCTCAACCATTCTTAAAAGGAAAAAAAAATGCATGCCTTGCTAGTGAAATTACAGCCACTATTATCAGAAAATCTCTAAGGAGTCTCTCTCTCTCTCACACACACACACACACACACACACACTCTTGTAAATGTGCCAAGAGTCAGAGGATGGGCTCGACCTCTCTTCCCCTAACCCACTTCAATCAGGATCAGAAAGATACATCCCTTCATTGCTGCTAAAACCCATGCCCAAGCGAGTGTCTCCATAGAGCTAATTTCTGAAACAAACAAAGAAAATCAAGTCTGCGAGGAGCGAGGGTTTGCTCCCCTCTGCTCCGGATTTGGGTGTCCAGGGTAGCGGGCGCGGCACGGCAAACAGGTCGGGGCGCTCTGCTTCACCCCAACCTTCTCCGCCCCGCCAGCCCCCGCTCCAGCTGCACCAGAAAGTGCGAGCCTGCCCGCTCCTTTCGCTTTTCGCTCGCTGCACTCCAAGCCCCGGAACACTCGCGTCCGCACACTAAGGGCACCACCGCTCTCCCACCTCTGCGCTGTCAGATGTCAGGCGCGGAGGTGCTCTGGGCACCGAGGTGCTGGCGAACCAAACAAGTATCACCCCGGACGCCTGCCCCCACTCCGAGAGAGCGGGCGGGATGGCCACAGGTAGGCTCTGTCCATCCCAGGGTGCGGGGCGAGGGCAGTGGGGCGAGACCCGGCGCGGCAGCAGCGCCCGACGGGCTGAAACTCACCGGAGGACACCGACGAGCCGGACAGGCTGGAGTTGCTGGACGCTGCCATCTCCGCGCGCCCCTCGCGTCGCTGCTCGCTCAGCCCCGGTGCGGACGCCGCCGCCGCTGCCCTCGCCCGGCCGCTCGCAGCCTCCGCGGCCCCCAGCCCATGGCAAAGTCCTGGGGACGCGCAGAAAGCACCAGCCTCCGGACTCTGCCTGCACTTCCTGCTCCACCAGATGACGCGCTGCCGCCGCCGCTATTTATTTGTGGTTTCCGTCCCGCTCCGCGCCTTTGCACGCTTTTCTATGGGTGTCAGGGGGTAGGTGGGAGCAGAGGGAGGCCGAGGGGCAGCCGGGACGGGCGGATCTCGGCTCCCGCCGAGCCCCTCTGCCGTCCGCGCTCCCCTGTGCGCGGCTGGGACCAGGGCGTCCTGGCAGCTCCGAGCCGCCCCGCCAGCTCCCGCACCCTCTCCTGGGCTCCCGCCTCTCCCGCCGCACTTCGAGTAGACCGGGCAGAGGCGGCGGGAGACGGACAGACAGAGCGACCTCCCCCTTCTCCCTCCGCCCCAACTCCGCTCGCGCACACACAAAGGAAGAAGAGGAGACGCGGTCGCTCGGGGGGTGGTTCGGCTGCTGCGGGCTTGACAGCTCCCGCCACTGGGGCTGGAGGGGGAGGCTGCGGACTGCTGGACAGGGGGAGGCGGGACGGGGGACCGGGTCCCCGGGGTGCTGGGGAGGCCGGGCGCGGGGCGAGCGCGGCTGCCGCGCGCAGCGCTGCTCCTAGGATTTGAAGGGGATAGGGAGGGAGGGTGTGGGGGAAGGTGGTGGGGCTCACCGCGCCCCGCCGGGCTCTCGAGCAGCGAGACAGTGGGGGTGGGGGATCCAGAGGGCGAAGGCGGGATCACTAGGGCCACGGTGCTAGGCAAAAGGGAACCTGGGATGACAGAGCCACTATGGAGCGCTCCTTCCACTCCTCTCCAAATTGTCCTTTGTTGCTCTGGAGCTGACGGTCCCTGCCCTGCAAGAAGGTGCGTTTCCTAAAACACCCGGGAAGCCAACCCAGCTACACTTAAGTAACCCAGCCACGGACAGTCCCCGACGCGTCCGTGGGCCTCTGAGGTTGGCCTTCAAAGAAATAGAGCCGTCCAAACGTGTCATCAGGCCCACACAAAGCCGGTGTCAAAGAGAAAGAGGTTCTCCGTGCCTTGCAAAAAAAGATTCTCACAAAAGACTTAAGACTTGGCAGCAGGTCCGACTGTGCCCTTTCAGGATAGGAACTGCTCAGGTGTGTGAGAGAAAGAGACTCGAGCACAAGGTGTGTCCCTTCCCCCTGTATTTAAACCTAAATTAATTTCACTGGGAGGAAATACCATGCAGATTTTTTTTAAGTCTGTTTCACGCTCCCAGCGGGCTAATCGGTTCTTTCAATGCTAAAGCAACAGAAAACTGTGAAATTTGAAGAGAAATTGTTAGATCAAAGGAAAAAGCAAACATTAAAGGAATGAAAGTACTCTCATTATATAGCAAAAATGGAAAGTGTTCACATTGGGGTAGTTCAACTTTTTAAAACATGGTTAAAAGAACATAGTCAATTTAAAAATTATCAGGAGTGACACAGAACAGCAGCTAGGCCCTGGGGATCCACATCAACCAAGCACCTTACAGTGAATAATTAATGTTAAATAATCACAGTACGCACCCACGTCACATTTTCTAGTTGATTAGAACTTAAAAAAAAAAAAATCCCTCCAGGATACTATCCCAGTGTGTCTTCTCATTAAGGTCCATTTTTAAAAAATACACCTTGCTAAACTGTTAAAGGAGTGTGAGCACTCTTCAGTCACGTGGGACTGCGTCTTCCTACCCCTCAACTGTATGGACCTTGAAACAGCCCTGGCTGGTCTAAGGAGACCCAAGCGCCCCCATTTTCCCAGCCCCCTACCACTATCCTTCATTTTGTGGACTGCATGAAATGATGCAGTTCCTAATCTGGAGCCTTCAGGGACACGTGACCCATCACACACTTGGCTTGTTGATCAGATCAGAAGGAACTTACTGTTTCCCCAGAGTTCTTCTGATAGAAAACAGCACTTACTTGTTTGACTAGTTATCTATGTAGCCCCCCAGATCTTTAGATGGTGGACTATCTGACTCGGCTATGTCGCCCGGTAGAATTTTACCATCTGGGCTTCGAAGACAACTGGGTTCAAACTCTGGTTCTGTCACTTAGCTGCGAACTTGAGCAAATTACTTAGACCTACTGAGCCTCAGTTTCTACACCTGCCACAAAAATCTGATAACACAGGATGCTGTGAAGATTAAATAAGATGCTATGTGGAAAGCTACAGTGTACCTGGCATGAAGTTTGTGTTCCAAAGTGATTGTAAGTTGCTCACTTTAAGGAAGGAATGTATAGTTTGAAAAATTTTTGCTTTCTTCATTGCATCTGGAGATAACTAATCAACTGTGACCTGTTCTACTAGGGGGAAATGTCTTATCTTCAATCTATGGTTTATATTTCTTGTCCCAAATTGTGCAATAGGGTAACAGGTTTCATTATTCATCTCTGAAATTTCACAAAAGGACAACAGATTCTGTTTCTGCAGTTTGGATACTCATATTTCCCTTCATAGAGTTTTAACTGGAGAAAGTAAAGCATGGCTCTGTGAGGCAGATTATTTTTATTGTCCTAAATTGACAGATGAAGAGACGGGGGTATTTGCTGTGAAGGCACCACCTGAAGGCCCTGTGCTGTACAGAAGTAGAAAAAAGCTAAGACTCATGTTTTCCTGGATCCTGGGGCCAGAAGAGGGATACAAGGCCAACAAACACGCTTGCTGAACAGAGATGTGCTGATGGGGGAGGCCCAGTCTGTCGGTGTGATATGAGCTATAACTTTGACACCCATTATTTTGAATAGCAAACAGAAAGCTCCAGGTTCAGAACTAAAATCTGAAAGTTGATTGATCATCTGGATTGATAAAGCCATAACCAATGGAGAAAACTCAACATGAATAATCATTCACTATCATCCTTCTTAGATTCAGGAGCCTGAAGGCTGGCTGCTCCTTGCAAAAATGTTTAGTATCAGTAAGTTATCAGGACATGCTGGAAAGAAAATGCTAACATCCCTCTTTGGTAGGCTCAGGGACCTGTTTGTGGACCTTCTAAAGTATTTCTCCAAATGAAACAATGAAAAAGTTGTCATCTATTTTATTCATTTATGTGTTGCCTTAATTCTAGGTAATACCTATTTGCCAGTGGAAAGGAGAATATTGGCGCTACAGAAATCTTAAGTGTTTGGAAAGTAGAATTTTAGAAGACATTTCTGCCTTTTTTCTTCAAATATTAAAAGACTTATGGGATAAAAGGAGTCTTGTGGATAATGTGGGCTTCTTAAGAATAAAAATTATCATTTTGTTTTAACTTAGCTTTCACCTGGCATTCAAAGCCTTCCAAACTTACCTTTCCAATCTAATCTCTGTTCCCCCCTTTCACAAAGGCAACCCTCTTTCATGGTGGCCTATGCCCTTGGGGCTAGCAGCACTGGATTCTGCCATTCCTTCCTGCTTCCCATCCTACATACCAAAAGGGTTCAACCAGAATGCACCTTCTCTGGAAAGTTTTCCCTGATTCCCAAGGCAGAAAATAACTCTTCTTCTGTTGGATTTCTCTAGTCCATCTACTGTACCTCTCAATGGGCCGATCTCATGCTCTGTCTTATTTTAATGGTACTTTTGGTATATAATTTCATTTCCTTAGTCCATTAATAGCGGGCTTGGCCTGGTGGCTCATGCCTATAATCCCAGTGACTCAGGAAGTTGAGGTGGGAGGATCCCTTGAGGCCAGGAGTTTGAGACCATCCTGAGCAACATGAGACCTCATCTCTAAAAACATAAAAAATAAATTAGCCAGGCGTTGTAGTTAACCTGTAGTCCTAGCTACTTGGGAGGCTGAGGGGGAGAATTGCTTGAGTCCAGAAGTTCAAGGATGCAGTGAGCTCTGTTGATGCCACTGCACCCCAGCCTGGGAGACAGAGTGAGGCCCTGTCTCAGGGGGAAAAAAAAAAAAAAAGCATGGTGGGGGCAGGATCCTTGTTTGCCCAGCCCCTATATTGTCTACCATACTTTGCATACAATAGGTGCTCAGTGGATGTTGTTCAATTGTTTACTCATTGAGTAAATGAGCAAATTAAGGACATCTGTAAATGGTTCTCTTGTATGCCAGTTCCTTTCCACGTTAGTGGCTGTGATCACTGAGCTACAAGACAATGAGTAACACATCTGCAGCAAAAGAAAGAACTTGACGGTCATGTAAGGATACTACCTTTGCTGTGAACAAAAAAGACTGAAACGGTGAAACATAAGAATAAAATCTTGATGGAGTAAATATTTGCAATCCCCACCCCACCCTCCTTCACCGGCTGTTACAACTCACATGATTTATTGTTTGCAGGGTAGCTCTTATGGTGGTGTAATTTGTTTATTTTGTTTCACCATTCTTTTGAAGTTTAAAAGCAGACAAGAAAGCACTGCAGGGTGAACGTGGCTGTCATAGCAGGAGCTGTGCTCCCTCACTGCAGGCATTCTGGGGTGTTTCTTAGTGAAGGTCATTCCCTTTCCCTGTGCTAAACACAGAATGAAATACTGTATTCCTTACTTTCAAGATTAATCCAGTGGTGGGCATTCACAGGAGAATAGCAGGGCTATTCGTCAACTAGCTTTAAATATTTTATGGCAAATACTCTACCGTACCCTGAAAGTGGTCCTTTTGCCATCAATTTCTCAACATCAAAATGCTCTTTTGCTGTAGTGAGAAATATCTCGCTCTGTAGTTTAAGCCTTATTTCAAATACAAAGACACCTAGTCCTGAGAAATAGAACGCATTGGCTCTTCTGAGGCAGGCGTCACTAGGGGCAGGAGCTGAGAAACCCGCTGTTTCCTCAGGAGGTGCACAGACGGCCCAGGATGGGTTAATGAGCAGGCAGCTCAGACGCCGCAGGTAGCGGCCCTGCCTCTGAACAAAGAGGAGTCCACACCTGGGGTGCAGACAAAGGGAGGCCGCCTCTGCTACCCAATTCCCAGTTCACATCGCCTGCTGCTGGGGACCCCTAGTGGCGGCACACGACGCAGGCACAGGTATTCCTGCATCGTCTTTCTCACTGAGCTGCAGCGGGGCTCAGGTGTATTGCCTGGAGTATCCTATTTGGCCACTTAGCTTGGGCGGATCAGATCGGCACATGCAGACACTTAAGGCATGCCATCAGGTGCAGTCTCTTTGGAAAGACAGAGAGGGAGAAGGGGAGTGTGGGGGGTGGGGGGCCGAGAGAGAGAGAGAGAGAGAGTTTTTCTTTCGAAGAGAAAAACAGGATAGCATTCAGAAACTCACTGAATATGTTTTCTTCTGCATGTTGCACCTTCTGGCTTTGTTCCCTGACATTTTAGGTTACAAACATCTTTTCTGTCTTCAATGTCCTAAGAGAAATCTAGGATAAACTAAAGTGAAGCCAGCTGTAAGCCTGCTCTGGGCAAAAGCAGGGAGTGAGTTTGTTTTTCATGTCTTCTGCGGGAGTTCCTATGGCTTTATGCTCTTTTTCTATGAAAATTTGCTTTCATAACGATATCCAATATATTCATTCTCTACTACCTGTTCATTTATTCAAGCATTCATTAATTCACTCAGTCATGTTGACTGAACACTCATTATGTGCCAGGGAGTATACGAGGCCTGGGGAATAAAGATATGAGGGAAACTGGCTGGGCGCGGTGGCTCACACCTGTAATCCCAGCCCTTTGGGAGGCTGAGGTTGGGCAGATCATTTGAGGTCAGGAGTTCGAGACCAGCCTGGCCAACATGGTGAAACCCCGTCTCTACTAAAAATATAAAAATTAGCCAGGCGTGATGGTGTGTGCCTGTAATGTCAGCTACTCGGGAGGCTGAGACAGGAGAATTGCTTGAACCCGGGAGGCAGAGGTTGCAGTGAGCTGAGATTGTGCCACTGTACTCCAGCTTGGGCGACAGAGCAAGATTCTGTCTCAAAAAAAAAAAAAAAAAGGTATGAGGAAAACTATATCCTTGCTGTGGGGGATCCTACAAAACAACCTTGACTCCTTCCTGTGACATTTACATTTCAACTGGGACAAATTTTTAAAATAGCTATAGAAATGATTTCTGTTTGGGAATTATAGCTATTATCCATGCTGGTGATGACTTTCTTTTCAGCAATTTTGTTGTTGTTGTTTTTAACAAAACGTCCAAAATCAAGCCTCAAAGACTATTTCTAGACAGCTGGCATTTTCTTATCCACAGTTTTAGCTTGTCAGCCCAGGGAACCGAGCAGATCCTGTACTCTGAATGTCCTCTGCCTTCACTCCCCAAGAAAATCTGAATCAATATTTTCATTTCTTTCCCTGTAGCAGCTATACGTTCAATAACAAAACAGAAATCCTCTTTTTTTAAAAAAAAAAAAAAAAAAGGGAGAGTAAATGGGCATTGAAGGAAAACTAACAGACACAATATCTGAGCCAATCTTCTGATACAGAAAACATATTTTGGCCTTTTAAAATATTCCAGATTGTCTGTAAAACAAAGCATGAAAAAATGATTCTAGGAAAGTTTAATATGTATTTATGGAGTCAAAAAGACCTGGGCTTCAATCCTAGCTTGTCATTTATTAGCTGTGTGACCCTGAGCAAATTATTTAATCTTATATTCTTGGTCTCTAAAATGGGTTAATAATCCCTATTTACAGACTTTGTGATGATGGAATGAAGTGATAGATGTAATATAGTGTCTAAAGCATAAAAGTCCAGTTAGGAACTCTAGGTGGCCTCTGTTCCTTAGAGCAAAGTATAGCGTGCTCACATCTGCCTTTCTGGAGTAATCTGTGAGAATTAAGGTCTGATGCAAAAGTAATTTTCATCTCTCCCTACCACCCCCCTGTTACATCACCTCTATGTGAGTATATTAAGACATATGAGCCAGGCCTGGGCTTTGAAGATAAATCTGAGTTCAAATCCTAATTTAGCTACAGATACTTTGGTGATCTTGGACAAATAACCTTTCACATTCACAGTCTCCTCATCAGGTAAAATGGAGATAATAATATACCTCATATTTATGTAAATGAATGTATGCCCAACAATAATGTTATTAGCACTCAATTATATTCTGCACAGCAGGTAGTTTTTAACTGTGTATTAATTTCTGGGGAAAGAGTGGATGTTGACAATACATCAGGATCTTTTTTTATTTTTTATTTTTATTTTTTGAGAGGGAGTCTTGCTCTTGTTGCCCAGGCTGGAGTGCAATGGTGCAATCTCGGCTCATTGCAACCTCTGCCTCCCTGGTTCAAGCGATTCTCCTGCCTCAGCCTCCCGAGTAGCTGGGATTACAGGTGGGATTACACCACAACACCCAGCTAATTTTTGTATTTTTAGTAGAGATGGGGTTTCTCCATGTTGGCTAGGCTGGTCTCAAACTCCTGACCTCAGGTGATCCACCCACCTCGGCCTCCCAAAGTGCTGGGATTACAGGCGTGAGCCACCGTGCCTGGCCATACATCAGAATCTTTAGGAAGTGGCATGTATAATATAACAGAGTACACTCAAGTGCTCTCTGTCTCTCTCTTTGTCACACACACACACACACACAGACACACAAACACACACACCACTAGATGATAATGTCTTACATCTGGACATTTCCCCACCCAGTCCCAATGGGTGAGAAACCTGGTGGAATTTCAAAGTAGATTTCAATAAAAGTATAGACAGATTACTTAAGCTCTCTGCCAAATTTGGCCCCTATAAGATAAAGGAGTGGAAACCAACATTTGATGACCACTACTACTGCTGCAGGTATTATGACCACTCTCACCATGCTTTCTGCCATTAGTGATATAGAAAAGTCACTCTCCTTAAGTAATCATTTCCTATGTGCCAGGATCATGCTAAACACTTTGTATACATTATCATATACCCATAACAATCCTGAAGTGAGAATTGTTATCCTCATTTTCCATTTGGGGAAACTGAGGCTAGAAAACTTATATAATATCTTAATTAAAATGCTCAACAACTCCAGCTGTAGATATTATCATCCCTGCTCTTTTTGGTTAAGAAAACAAAAAATTAGGGTAAGTAATTTATCAAGGTTACAGGCATTAATTTGAACCCACCTTTGGCTGATTCATTCCAATACACACTAAAAAAAAAATTACCCTTTAGTTTTTACTTGAAATTTCAGCCTGCTGTTATGGTAAGTATTTTCCTGTTTGAGACTTTAGTCAGTTGAGAAGTCTTTAAAATACATGTTCTTTGCTTGAATACTCATGTTTTTATTTTTATTTTTCCTTCCTTCTCTCCCTCTCCCTACCTCCCTTCCTGCCTCTCTTCCTTCCTTCCTCCCTTTCTTTCTTTCCTTTCCTTTCCTTTCATCTCTGTCACGCAGGCTGCAATACAGTGACGCAATCACAGCTCACTGCTACAGCCTCTACCTCCTGGGCTTAATCCATCCTCCCTCCTCAGCCTCCCAAGCAGCTGGGACTACAGGCACGTGGCTGCTTTTTAAAATTTTTAGTGGAGACAGGGTTTTGCAATGTTGTCCAGGCTTGTCTCAGACTCCTGGGCCCAAGTAATCTATCCACCCTGGCCTCCCAAAGTGCTGGTACAGGCGTGAGCCAACACGCATGGCCTACTTATGTTTTTCAATTTGAACCTATGATGATACTGTCATTTTTTTTTTTTTTTTGCCTAAAACATAAACTTTGGGGCAGGCCAGGCTCCAGGGAACTCATAGGACTTGTACTCCTGACCCCAAGGGCCCTGGCAAGGACAGGCACAGTATAGGGAGACTAAGAAGTCATTTGCCTGAGTGCAGGGATTTCAAGGGATCAAAATTATTCCCTAACAAAAACTCCATCCTGTTCAACTTCCAGTTGCTCAGAGTTCCATAGTTAGAACTTTTACTTCTTAAACTTACTCAAACAATACAGTGAGCATCTGCCATAATTTGATCACCTCCGGGGAACTGAAGGAATTAAATAACGATTTTCACATGGGCGAGTTTCCCTATCCCTAAAAGCTAAATTTAATTCCAAGGAGGGACCAACACATAGGACAGGGCTGTGCAACCTTTAATATATCTGCATATTGGTCTTGCTAAAATGCAGATTCACATCCAGGGGCAGGCCCCTGAATTTCCAACAAGCTTGGAGATGATGTGAATAATTTTGAATAATAAAGATCCTAGGGCGATGGTTTGCAACTCGGGGTATATATGAGAATCACTCAGAAGGCTTTTAGAAATCCCAATGCCGAGATCACGCTCCAGAATAAACAAATCAGAATCTGAGGGTGGCAGAAGGTAGAAACCAAATATCAGCCTTTTTTTTTAAATTCCCAGGTGATTTTGATATGCTGCTAAGGTTTGATAAGAGAAATGAGATTCAGAGAACAGATTATATTGTTGAAGAGCTTGACTGGAAATGGTAAGAGCTAATGTTGCTCCATGTTTTTGCCGGGATTGTCTCTGGTCATGAAGGAAAGAGAGGGAATCAAATTCTTATCAAGAGCGTGTAACCACAGACATCATGATATGAGAAAATAGAATAAAATCTAACATTAGCATGACATCTTCTCAGTCAATGTGGGGCAATTCTTCTTCAAATTTTGGTCCATGTTATGATCTTTAAAATATACTTCTCAATGAATAAGCATAAACAATAGGCACTTACTTTAGGGTCACTCCCACAAGAACAGCCAGCTGTCAGTGAGGCAGATGTTTTCCAGCAAATCCACTCTATCATTTCTCAATCATAAAGAAGATTAGAAATGGGATTTTCAGTTCAGATGGGGTTGAAAGGTGATGTTTATGCCTGAGAAATACTTCACACCACAGCTAGAAAAATTGGTTTGGAGAAAAAATATCTCACAACTTCTTATGTGTTCTGAATATATGAAAATAAAACCCTCAGCTTGGACAGAAAGAGGTGGTATCACAGACAAACGCACTTACCATCCACTCTCAATGGTGGCAGCAACAGAGAGGTGAAAGTATTTTAGCTGACTCTTTATACCCAAAGATTTTTGTCCTTATCCACATAAACTCCCATTCCTCAGGGCTGGCATTGAAAGGGTGAAAAATTAAGTCAACCACAATGTTTACAGTGGTTAACTCAGGTGTGATGCTTAATTTTATGCGTCAACTTGATTGGGCTGTGGGGTGCCCAGGTATGTGGTCAAACATTATTTCTGGGTGTTTCTGTGTGTCTTTGAATGAAGTTAAATTTAAATCAGAACACTGAGTAACACAGATTTTCCCCCAGTATATAGATGGGCCCCATCACATCAGTTGAAGGCCTGGAGAAAACAGAAAGGCTGACCCTCCCTTGAGAGTAAGAGAAAACTCTTGTGATGGCCTTTGGACTGATCATCAGCTGTTTTCCTGCCTTCAGATCCAAACGGAAACATTAGCTCTTCCTGGGGTTCCAGCCTGCTGTCTTGACAGGAACTATACCATCAGCTCTCCTGGGTCTCTTACATGCCAAGTCATCCTGCAGATCTGGGACTCACTCCATAATCAGTGAGCCAATTGCATATACTAAATCTCTCTTATCTGTATATCTCATATAGTCATATATTTTCTCATATAAATGTATATATGAGATACATAGATGTATGAGATATGAGATATACCATATATAATATTCCTAAATATATATATCATATATATCCACTATATATCTTATATATAGATTGTATATGTATATCTCCTATATATATTTCTTCTATAAATATCTCTTTTATCTATCTATCTATCTATCTATCTATCTATCTATCTATCTATCTATCATCTATCTGTATCTTCTGTACAGTTAGTAGTCCTTTGGTATCCATGGGAGATTGGATCCAGAACCCCCACTCAGATATCAAAATCTGCATATGCCCAAGTGTCTTATATAAAATAGTGTAGTATTTGCAGATAACCTATGCATAGCCTCCTGTATACTTTGAATCATCTCTAGATTACTTACAATACCTATACTATGTAAATGCTATGTAACTCGTTGTTATGCCCCATTGTTTTTTATTTGTATCATTTTTTAATTGTTGTTTGTAATTTTTATTGTTTTTTCTAACATTTTTGGTTGGTTGAATGCATGGGTGTGGAATCTACAAATATAGAGAGCTGACTGCATATGTATCTCCTATTAATCTATATCTAATCTACATATATCATATATCCTATACATATATCTTCTATATATCTCTCTTATTGGTTCTCTTTCTCTAGAGAATGCCACCAATTCGGCACTTAAAAAATTCTGGGCCAGGTGTGGTGGCTCACACCTGTAATCCTAGTACTTTGGGAGGCCAAGACCGGCAGACCACTTGACGCCAGAAGTTTGAGACCAGCCTGGCCAACATGGTGAAACCCTGTCTCTACTAAAAATACAAAAGTTAGCCAGGTGTGGTGGCACACACTTGTAAACCCAGCTACTTGGGAGGCTGAGGCAAGAGAATTGTTTGAACCCAAGAGACAAAAGTTGCAGTGAGCCGAGATCATGCCACCTCACTCCAGCCTGGGCAACAGAGCAAGACCCTGTCTCAAAAAAAAAAAAAGGCTAGGCACGGTGGCTCACACCTATAATCCCAGCACTTTGGGAGGCCAAGGCAGGCAGATCACCTGAGATCGGGAGTTCGAGACCAGCCTGACCAACATGGAGAAACCCTGTCTCTACTGAAAATACAAAATTAGCCAGTCATGTTGGCATATGCCTGTAACCCCAGCTACTCAGGAGGCTGAGGCAGGAGAATCGCTTGAACCTGGGAGGCGGAGGTTACAATGAGCCAAGATTGCGCCGTTGCACTCCAGCCTAGGCAACAAAAGCGAAACTCCGTCTCAAAAAAAAAAAAAAAAAAAAAAAGTCTGCCATGTTTTCCAGTTGCCTTCGTACCTGTCTCATATAATGGGAAGATTCTGGAGGGCAGCAATGGTGCTTTGCTGTTTTCATATATCCCTTCTTTAACCCAAGAATCTTTCCTGTAATAGAATTTCAAAAATGTAGAATCCAGCTGAGTGTTTATCTTTGTTGTGGATTCTCAAGCCATTTAAAGGCAGCAGGCTGTCATGATTTTCCACACAAAAGGGCAGAAACGGGATTAACACAATAGGATGCTGTCTCTACTCTCATCTACCCTGTCCAAGGAATTTAATTTCCTATAAGCCTACCTCCAATTCTCCTTGGGACAGTTATATTTAAGAACCTTAATGCTTCAGACCCTCTTTTGACATTAAATCTTTGTCTGCTGAATGCTAACAATCTTGAGGGACATTGGGTTTACTCAATTTGTATTTTTAGACATGAGTGTACATAATTGTGTAGACAAAGTATTTGAACGTTGAATTGATATTTTAAAGTTTTGATCCAAATGTGTGATATTGGATAAAAATACTCTAGGAGGCTTAACGTGGGTAATACAGACTAAACTTGTCAAGTAGTTAAATAGGATGATCTGGCAGGACTTATGAAAATGTCTGAAGAATATTACAACTTTCTACGTTTTCTTTTTGATCTGGGTCCCCATAGCCCTATTCTGCTACACTCTATGTGTCATATCACAATGAGGAGCTTTTGCTTTTTACTGCTGCTTATGATCTTATTTCATTATTGGTAGGTGGAACACTATCAGATTAATACAACTCTTTTAAGGCATTGAATAGAAAGATTCCACCACTGCTAACCTTCCTCTGCGCTCCTATTTTTCAAACTCTATCATTACCTTCTCTTCTGTAGAGCATCCTGTCACCATCTTATAATAGAAGTTCAGTTCATTTGCATATGCATTTGCAGGTTTTCATTAAGAGGAAGACAGCAGAATGATTAATGAGTGTTAGTTCTCACTTTGCAAAAGGAATATTGTCTTTTTAAAAAATATTCCATCTTTCAGAGCACTGAAAGAAATAGTTATAATTTAAGTAAGAAAAAGTCATTTACAGCATTTATGTTATTTAAGATGTTTTGCTTATAAAGTAATCCATGCTTACTGTAGACATGTTAGAGGCAAAAAAGAGACAAGTAAAACAAAAAAGAAATCATCCATATTCCCTCCACCATGAATAAATACTTTGGTACTTTCCCCCCCCCTTAGGAATTAGCAGTTTAGCAGCCTGATTTTTGCAGTTTACATTACATAGCAACATGAACATTCATGTGGAAAAAAAGTTTGTTAGGACCTATATAAAAAAGTGTCTATTTTGGAATGTTAAGATCATTAGTGTCCACTTTATTTAGTTTTTCTAGATTGTGTAATTTTTAAAATGAATACATTTTACTTTTCTAGTTGGAGGCCATAATAAAGCTACTTTCCTTTTGGAATGAACTTGTACGATTATTTCCTGTGTCATTATAGATTCCTAATGTGACTTTTAATGGCAATATAAAATTCCTTTCTATTAATCTACAATAATTCATGTTGTTATTCCTCCATTGATTGAAATTTAGGTTGTTTCACAGTTTTTGGCTTTTTTTGAATTACTCTTGGACAAACATCCTTACACATAAATCTATATGTGCCTTTCTGTTTATTTTCTTGGGCTTGATTGCTGTAAGTTGAACACATCAGTGGCACGGGCACCAGCTGCACAACCCTAGGAGCCACCAAACACAGTGTATTCTATATAAATGTTGCTGCCAGGAGCCCCTGTTCAAACTACAATGTGAGTAACGCCTGCTGGAGTAGAGCAATAGCTGAAGCCTTGGTCAAAGGCTATGAAAATGTTTAAAGCACTAGATAAAAATTGCCAAGCTGCCTTCTGGAAAAATTGTCTGAATTTATATTCATTCCAGAACTCACCACATATATCATGACTGAGAATTAGAATATATTTTAAAACACAAATTCCCTAGGAAAAATGGCCTCCCATTGCTGTATTTATTTGTATCTAACTGATTACTAGGGAGATTAACTTTTTGCTTATGTCTACTAGTCATTTGTATTTCTTCTTTTGCAAACTGCCTATTCATCTCTTTTGGCAAAATAATAGTAAGTACTGGGTACCAGTAATTGGTACCAAGAGTTGTTTATGTATGATCTTACGTACTCTTTTCAATTACACTGCAAGCAGTCATGCTTATTATCTCCGTATTACAAATTAGAACTCCAAGAGGTATACGGATGATACAAGTCTTGTCCAACATCACACAGAACGTGACAGGGCCTGGATTTGAACCCAGCTCTAACTCCAGAGCCTGAGCTCTTAATCACTGGACTCTAGTGCCCCTTAATTAGTGTGTTAGTGTTCTTCTTATTAGTTTGTAATAACTCTTTACATAGTAATTATAAGAACTTTTAACTGGTCAAATTTGTGCCAAAGGTATTTTTATTGGCTCATCATTTGCCTTAATTTGATTTATACAGATTTAAGTCATTTTTATATCAATTTAGATGACTTTTTTTTTTGAGATGGAGTCTCGCTCTGTTGCTCTGTCGCTCTGTCGCTCTGTCGCCCAGTGCAGTGGCGCGATCTCGGCTCACTGCAACCTCTGCCTCCTAGGTTCAAGTGATTCTCCTGCCTCAGCCTCCTGAGTAGCTGGGACTACAGGCATGTGCCACCACGCCTGGCTAATTTTTTGTATTTTTAGTAGAGATAGGGTTTCACTGTGTTAGTCAGGACGGTCTCAATCTGTCCTGACCTTGTGATCTGCCCGCCTCAGCTTCCCAAAGTGCTGGGATTACAGGCGTGAGCCACCACACCCGGCCTAGATGTCACTATTGGTACGTTATCACATTTAAAAAATATTCTAAATTTGATTCACAATATTATTAAAATGTTTGATGTGAAATATTTTCCTTTCTAATCAAAAAAACTATTGGGGAACAGATTGACTTCGGAATATTAAGAATGAAACACATGTAAGCATAATATGTGAATATTTGGAAATGAAATAACCTACATCATTGATGAAAGGACATCTTATTTCTCATTGATATTTCCACTGTCTGCAGGGAAATATAATCATTTGAAAATACAAGACAAATAGCAAAAGATCAATAGAATGCTTAGCAATGTAAGTTATCTTAATGCTTTCAAAATAACAGTGACCAGATTTTTTGTTTGTAATACTTAAGTTGATTTGCTTGCAATAATAAATAAATCCTCACATGCACTAACTCAGTTTTGCAAAGCATAAGAAAACAAATGAACCTCATAAATGCTATATAGCCCCTCCACAAATGTCCAGTTCTTACCCGTGTTTTGCACTGATATAAAATAGAATAGCTATTAAGTATTTTGTAATTTGAGAAATAAAAAACCTGGTAATTATTGATGGTTTCTCTACTTAGAAAAAGGAGAATATTTATTTACATATATCAGAGTAATTCTATTTGGCAAAGGATATATAGCAAAATAATCATTTGTGTTACTAACATCTGCCTTGTTCTTGCTTATGAAGGAGACTTAGGACAAGTATCAGAATCTTTCCTTCTCACTCCTGAAGAATTTGTGTTGAGTCTGGGTTCCTGGGTTTTCTAGCATCTGAGAGTGGTCAAAAAATTCTCAGACTGCAAAACTTCAGCCTGAGTTTCTGTGCAGAGCATTCTAGAGTCTTTTCTTCAACAAGGCTGACTGAAGGCTGACACTGGGTGGGAAGGAAGGCAGAACTGATCTAGCAAAGAGTGAAGGGAGCACTCTTCCTCATGACTTGGAGTGGGATGGGGTGGTTCTTAAGGATGGCATCCCATGCCCACTCTCATGCAGTGCTGTGTGAGGGGATGGAGCCTTCTGAAGGGTTCTCCCAAGATGGCAGCATGGCCTAACACAAATAAGCCTTATGCCCAAGCCTGGCAAAAAGAAAATGGAGCGGCTGTTTTCAAAGGGTCCATGAGGACTGTAAGTGTGTCAGCATGATATTGGAGGATCACCTCCTGTTTTCTGACACCAAGAGAGATGCTGGGTCCCCTATAATCCTAAGGAGGCAGGAGACCTCAAAACCATGACTGAGGAGGTGCAAATGCTGGTTAGCTCTGGTAGGTGGGGTCCTGCCTGGACTATAATGTCCCTTAACTGGTGTGTTAGTGTTCTTTCTATTAGTTTGTAATAACCCTTTACATAGTAGTTAACCTTTGATTGGTCAAATTTGTGGCAAACCCATTTTTATTGGCTGATTATTTGCCTTAATTTGATATATCATAGGGATTTAAGTCATTTTTCATATGAATGCAGATGGCTAATTCCACTCCAAGTTGTGAAATTAATTAATTAATGCCAAATAGTCATTCAACAAACAATAACTGAGCCCCTACTATGATCCAGGCATAGGTATAGACCCTGAGAATATAACAATAAACAAAGTCCCTGCCCTCAAGAGGCACAGACAATGAACTGCTTTTTTTAAAAAGACAACTTCAAATGCTGAAAAATGTGTTCAGATGAACATAAAGACGTTGCATGTCAGGCAACGTCTCTCGGAGGATGTGACATTTCAGCAGAGACTTGATCTTGCAGGTCTGGAGGAGGGAACAGCAGATTTAAAGGGCTGAGTCAGACACGAGCTGGGCATGTTAGAGGAACAGGAAAGGTGGCCGGTGGAGCTGGTGTCAAAGGAATGAAACCGCACGCAGAGGAAGACCAGGTCAGAGGCTGAGTAGATGTCAGATCCTAGCAGCCACGTGGGTCATAGTGGAGACTTTCTGTTTATTTCTAGACACAATGGGAAGCCACAGAAGCTTTTAGGAAGGGGATAACATGTTCTGATTCATACTGAAAAGATCACTTTGGCAGCTATGGAAAAGGATAGTAAGAAGAGCAGGCTGCACGGTGGCTATGTGACTATTCCAGTGGTTTCAAAGAAAGGCTGATGGTGTGGACAGAGGATAGTAGCAGTGGAGATGGCAAGACACCATCAGACTTAGGGTAGAATCTGACAACACTTGCTGATGATGGAATGTGAGGCATGAGATAAACAATCATCAAGGTGACTCCTAGGTTTTCAGCTGAGCAGTTAAATGGCTGGTGGTGCCACTTGCTGTGATGGTGAGGGCTTGGGGAGGGGGAACTTTGTGTGGGGATGGAACCGAGGGTTGTGTTTGGGACATGTGAAGTTTGAGGCACCTATGAAATGTCTAAGGAGATGTCAAGTAGCAAGGTTTGGAGAGAGGTCTGGGTTGGAAAAAAAGATTTTGGTTATAAAGTGAATGAATGAAAGAACAGATAGATAGGTGGGAGCATAATGAGATGGGTAGGTGTTTAGAAGGAAAGAGGGTTGGGGTATAGATGGTAAAGTGGATGGATGGATGGATGACTGCACAGATGGATGGATGGACAGATAGACAGATAAATAGGTAGATATTAATAGATGGACAGATAGATAAACAGATGGAAGAAGGAAAAGAGAGAGAAAAAAAATGAGGGGACAGAGGAAAAGCCAGTAAATTAAAAAAAAAAAAAAAGTGAGGGGGGCCAGGCACGGTGGGTCACGCCTGTAATCCCAGCACTGTGGGAGGCCAAGGCAGGCAGATGACTTAAGGTCAGGAGTTTGAGACCAGGCTGGCCAACATGGTGAAACCCAATCTCTACTAAAACTACAAAAATTAGCCCAGCATTGTGGTGTGCACCTGTAATCCCAGCTACTTAGGAGATTGCGGCAGGAGAATTGCTTGAACCCGGGAGGCAGAGGTTGCAGTGAGCAGAGATAGCACCACTGCACTCCAGCCTGGATGACAGAGTGAGACTCTGTCTCAAAACAAAACAAAACAAAACAAAACAAAAAAAGAAAGAAAGAAAAAAGAAAAAGATCTCCTATATAGGTATAAATTACTTTAAGCAATCTGAAGATTAGAAAGGAATAAGTTTCCCAGTGAATAAATTTTTTAGTGTCTCTGTGCTAGAAGACAATGTTCACTAAACTAAAAATATTTTATCTTAAGGAGATAACTATTTTATATTTGCCTCTTCCGTCTATATTTTCTCCCCTCTTTCTTGCTTTCTTTTGTATTAAATGATTTTTTTTCATTCCCATTTTCTCTGTATTTATTTGGAAGTTATAAACACTGTTTCTATTCATTTAGAAGTTAACCTAGGCATTTTAACATATAAGCTAACGAAGCCTAATGTTTATCCATATTCTTACCATTCTGACCAATGATGAAAGAGCGAGAGGTTGCTTTCCCTTTCCTTCCTGGCTTCCTATTTATATGCTCTTCCTTCTAGTATTTCAGCTCAATCTCGTTTTTTAAACACCAGAAGTTAGCCATTATTTGTTGTTTTATACTGTCAACATTAATTTAGGTTTAAACAGAAGTTTCCCATTTTCTTGGCTCAAAATACTTTCTTGTATATTAGATCTTCCTTCTGTATTCTTTTTTCTTCCTAAAAAATACCCTTTTAAAGCTTCTTTGTAAGGGTGTCTTAGTAGTAATCCCTTTCAATTTTTGTCTATAAATGTCTTTACTTTGTCTTTCCTTTGGAATCAAAGTTAGATTTGTATAGGATTCAAGCTGACAGTTAATTTCCTTCAGCAATTTGAAGAGACATACTGCTAATGAAGACATACCCATTGTGTTCTGACATGTTTTCTTGCCAATAAGAAGTCCACGATTAATCTAGTTATTATTTCTTTTTGGCATTTTTTTTTTCTTTTTCCTCTCTGTTTGGGGGAATCTGAAGCTTTCCTACAGTGTATCTAAATGTGACTTTATTTTTATTTATCCTGCTCAGGACCTATTGGCCTTCTTGACTTCTCTTCTGGATCTTTGTAGTCAGAATAAATAAATAGTCATGGTCTTTTTTTTCTTTTATCTGTTTTTTTTTCCTAGGAGACGGAGTCTTGCTCTGTCGCCTAGGCTGGAGTGCAGTGGCGCGATCTTGGCTCACTGTAAGCTCCGCCTCCCAGGTTCACACCATTCTCCTGCCTCAGCCTCCCGAGTAGCTGGGACTACAGGCGCCCACCACCACGCCTGGCTAATTTTTTGTATTTTTAGTAGAGACGGGGTTTCACCGTGTTAGTCAGGATGGTCTTGATCTCCTGACCTTGTGATCTTCCCACCTCGGCCTCCCAAAGTGCTGGGATTACAGGCATGAGCCACCGCGCCCATCTGGTCTTTTTTTCAATTATGGAAAATAGTCATGATCTCTTTGAATATTGCCTAATCTGTCCTAAAATGTCAGTGAATTAGACATGTTAGACTTTCTCACTCAATACTTCCTAACCCTTCTTTCATATTTTTCACTGTTTTTTTGTTTTGTTTTTTTCCCTGTGCTCCGCTTGGGTAACTTATCTTCTACTACTCTCCTTCCCGTTGGCTATCAATCAATTTATCTGTGTTAGTCTGTTCTCATGCCGCTAATAAAGGCATACTCAAGATTGGTAATCTACAAAGATAAGAGGAAAAATTGACTCAGTTCCATACGGCTGGGGAGGCCTCACAATCATGGTGGAAGAGCAAGGAATGTCTTACATGGCGGCAGGCAAGAGAGAATGAGAGCCAAGTGAAAGGGGAAATGCCTTATAAAATCATCAGCTCTCAGCCAGGCATGGTGGCTCATACCTGTAATCCCAGCACTTTGGGAGGCCGAGGCGGGCAGAAAACCTGAAGTCTGGAGTTTGAGACCAGCCTTGCCAATATGGTGAAACCCCCTCTCTACTGAAAATACAAAAAATTAGTCAGGCGTGGTGGCATGCGCCTGTAATCCCAGCTACTGAGGGGGCTGAGGCAGGAGAATCACTTGAACCCAGGAGTCAGAGACTGCAGTGAGCAGAGATCGTGCCACCACACTCCAGCCTGGGTGACAGAGAGAGGCCCCGTCTCAAAAAAAAAAAAGAAAAAGAAAAAGAAATCATCACATCTCATGAGACTTATTCACTGCCATGAGAACAGTATGGGGGAAGCACCCCAAAGATTGAATCATCTCCCACTGGGTCCCTGCCACAACATATGGGAATTATGGGAGCTACAATTCAAGATGAGATTTGGGTGTGGACACAGCCAAACGATATCATTATCTAATCTGCTGCTTATCAACTGAGATGAATACAATTTTTATATTTTTCATTTATAGAATTTTGTTTATTTTGTGTCTCTCTCTCTTCTAGCTTCTTGTTCCTGTATCTCTCTAAAAATTCTTTTTTTTTTTTTTTTTTTTAGATGGAATTTTGCTCTTTTTTGCCCAGGCTGGAGTGCGATGGCACAATCTTGGCTCACTGCAACCTCCACCTCTTGGGTTCAAGCAACGCTTCTGCCTCAGCCTCCCAAGTAGCTGGGATTACAGGTGTGTGCCACCGTGCCCAGCTAATTTTGTATCTTTAGCATAGACGGGGTTTCACCATGTTGGCCAGGCTGATCTCGAACTCCTGACCTCAGGTGATCCGCCCAAGTCGGCCTCCCAAAGTGCTGGATTACAGGCGTGAGTCACTGCACCTGGACTCTCAAAATTGTTTAATCATTGTGTTGGGTATTTTCTTTCTGCCCCTTCCAAATCCACTCTCTACCATGTTCCATCCTGCTTTGTGCCTCCATGGCTAATCAGCTGAGCAACCTGTCCCTTGTCTGGACAGGTTCCTGTCCCTCTGGGGGGAGAAGCAGACCTTGGCTATGTACTGGTGTAGCCTCCAGGCCTCGAAAAGCTTTACTGTCTCTCCTCAGGGACTGATGGCTTTTGCTTCTATCCTTTCCCCAGAAGCAGATATGTGACTGCATACCAAAATATGGAAAGACGGATTGCTGGCCCCCCTCCAGAGGCAGAGGGCTTTGCTTCTCAAGGGCTTGCTGCTTCTTCCTGACAGCTTAATTAAGGCTTTTGCTCCCATGAGAGGAGCATCAAGGTGTGGGGGTAGCCACCTCCTCCTGCATCCTGTGCCACCAAAGGGGGGGTCTCTCCAGCCTTTTGCCCTGCCCTAGTCTTCCTCAAGAGCACCCCCTCTTCCCCATGGAGACTATGAAGAGAAGCTTGGGAGTGTGTGTGAACTCCGCTTGTGTCTGGGCCTCTCAGTTATTCTAAATTAATATGAGATATGAGTGCATACTCAGTCTTTAGAAATTCTTTTTTTTTTTTTTTTGAGTCAGTCTCCCTCTGTCACCCAGGCTGGAGTGCAGTGGTGTGATCTCAGCTCACTGAAGCCTCCACCTCCCAGGTCCAAGTAATTCTAGTGCCTCAGCCCCCCAAGTAAGATGGAATTACATGGGATTACAGGCATGAACCACCACACTCGACTAATTTTTTTTTTTTTTTTTTGGTAGAGACAGGGTTTCACCATGTTGGACAGGCTGGGCACCTGACCTCAAGTGATCTGCCCGCCTCAGCCTGCCAAAGTAAGGAATTCATTATTTTTTAAAAAATATTTCTTCTTACTCACTCCATGGCAACCACCCCCTCCTTCCCCCCATACTCTGCCAAAGGTGCAACAATTTCATATCCTGCCTCTCATTAGAGATGCTTTTTATCCTTTGAAGTTTACTTTCCTGGTTGCCTTGTGACCTCAAGTCTCTGATGAGTTTAAGGAAAGAAAGTTATAATATTGTACACTGTTCATCATTTTCTTGTTGTTAGGATGGGGGTGACATTCTCTCGTAGCTTTCTATATTCCAAGCAGGAGCAGAAATCCTCATGTATTATTAATAGCACCACCTTTCACTTCATAATCACTGTGGGCTGGAGGATAAATTATATGGCTGCAGAAAGTTAGGCCCCCACTGGAGGCTACCAGCACCTGGCAGATGCATTCAGGGCAATGCCAACTACAGGGCTTTTTTTTCTCTGGGTTCCTGCTTAGCTTTCTGGCCTTAGAAGATTTCCTTGACTTTCCTATAAGCTTAGGTGTGCATTTTTAAAAATGTTTTTTTAAAAACTATCTCATCCAGCTTTTTTTTTTTTTTTTTTTTTGATACAGAGTCTTGCTCTGTCACCCAGGCTGGAGTACAGTGGCGCAATCTCAGCTCACTGCAACCTCTGCCTCCTGGGTTCAAGCGATTCTCCTTCCCCAGGCTCCTGAGTGGCTGGGATTACAGGCACCCACTACCATGCCCAGCTAATTTTTGTATTTTTAGTAGAAACAGGTTTTCGCCATACTGGCCACGCTGGTCTCAAACTCCTAACCTCAGGTGATCCACCCACCTCGGCCTCCCAAAACGCTGGTGAGCCACCACACTCGGCCTTATCCAGCATTTTTAAGTGGCAGAAAAGCTTCTCCAGATATCTAGTGAGTCATATAGTTGGAAACAGAAGTTGAAAAAAAAAGTTTTATAATATTAAAATGTTAAGGTTTTACTTCTTTCCCAATTAACATTAATGATTCTTGAAATCGTTGGTCAGATGACTGTATGTCGAAAAGCAATGGTTAATATGAAATTAATATTTAAAAAAAGGAATCTGTTAATATCAAAGATGGACTTTACTAAGCTTTTCTTAAATACTCTAAAAATTCAATTTATTTGGAGGGTGTTAACATGAATAATTTAAAATTCATTTCCCAACTGCAAGGGAAATCAAATTGATTCCAATGGTTTTCCTGAATCTGAAGGCTTGATTATTTTTAAAACTTTTTTTTGGATGATAAATGGGTGGCAATATGATGATAGATGAGACAGAGATTATTGTTATAGCATATTAAGAAAACTTTAGACACTGATGCTATCATAACCAAGGGTGAGCCTAGGTGTAGAAGTCACAATGTTCCTGAAGCAGAATGTTGATCAACTGGATGCGACCAGTCAACTAACAGAAATCAGCTGTGATGCCCACAGCAACCATGCTTTCAAGAACTCAGTGGGCCGGATGCTGGAGAGTAGGTGGTGCTGTTTTAATGATTTACAGTAAGATGCCCCATTAAAGGACTGAATCATTGCAGGAATCCCCCCATATATGGAAACCTAGGTACTTCCTGGGTTCCTTCTAGGTGGCAATGTAATCCAAGCATATAAACGTGATACTACTGACCCTACATCTGATTTGGCCCATCTGGCTGACTAGGGGGCTGTCTCCACCATTCCATGAGTTTTTTGTCCTGTGTACCACCCACTGCACCCTGCATTGCGCACTCTGTTGAGGAGGACAATTACTTCAGATACAGCTGGATTGTTCTTTAAAGTCAAACATATGGGAATTGGGGGCTTCCCTCCAAATCAGTTCTTAAGTCCACTTGTAAGAACTATATGTGACGGCATGCTTGAAAGCTTCAGCTACAACAACTTCATTTCTTAAAAAGTGATGGATTCAATAATGTTAGATGGATTTGATAGGCATGTATTATATTATGGAAAAATGAAAATGCATTCTCTGGAGACACACTGGTAGATTTCTAAATTATGTCATATGCTTGGATTTAGCCTGCAACAACTGCTATACTCTGAATTGTTCATCTCCGGACAAGTATTTAGTTTGTGGAATTTGATTTAATAGTGCCCCTTAAGGTATTAGAGTTTGTCTTTCCGGTCCACGTTAGAAGTCTCTGACCTTAAACTCTGTACAAAGAAAGCCCTTCAAAGAAAGCTCGGGGCTGAATTGAGGAGGATTCTGGGTAGAATCCTCTCCGTCTGGGATCCCCACCCTATTAGTTTACTTGAGGTGTGGCGCTCCTTCTAACAAGTTCAGCTCGAAGACTCTGAACTGGCTAATGCTGTAGTTTATTCCATTACATATGTATTATGTTGGTTTGTATCCCCACAGAATCACCAAGCCCAGTTTACAGGTTGTTCTTCTTTATAGACCTGTGAAATCCCCTGGGTGTTCCAAAGAGCTTTGGGGTTTCTGGGAATGTGGCAGAAAGAATACAGTAGGACGCGTATTAGGTGATGTCTGCGCTGTTCCTTCACGTGAAAGAGCAGTGCGTATGTAAGCAATGTTAGGGCTCTGCAGGCAAGAGTCAGAACTGGGGGGAAACCGGCAGTTCATTATGTCCAGCACCTTCCATCTCAATTGACACATCTCATAAAGTCGTTTTTTAATAAATCAGCTGAGTCATAGAGCAGTGTAAGTGATATGGTTTGGCTGTGTCCCCACACTAATCTCATCTTGAATTCCGACATGTTGTGGGAGGGACCCCGTGGGAGGTAATTGAAGCATGGGGGCAGGTCTTTCCCATGTTTTTCTCGTGATAGTGAGTAAGTCTCGCGAGATCTGATAGTTGCTATAAGGGGAAGTTTTCCTGCACAAGCTCTCTCTTTACCTGCAGCCATCCACATAAGATGTGACTTGCTCCTCCTCGCCTTCCGCCATGATTGTGAGGCCCCCCCACCAGCCATATGGAACTATAAGTCCAATTAAACCTCTTTCTTTTGTAAATTGCCCAGTCGCGAGTACGTCTTTATCAGCAGTGTGAAAACAGACTAATACAGTAAGTCATTTTTGCCTGAGATTAGATATTACAGAAAGTCACACGGAAGTGTTCCATGAAGTTTAGAAATAAAAATTCTAGAAGACATACATTTGTCATGTAATGGTTGATTTTTCTTCAAAATATTCAGTGAATGTACAAAACCCACTTTAAACTAAGGACATGTACAAATTACTTAAATTCGTCCCCAGATGAACAATTGGAGAAAATATGAATAATGGGGGAAAATCTAACATGTGCAGTATTCAAAATTAATTAAAGAAAGGGCAAATCTTTGGCATCAAATGGAACAATGTTTTACTAGAGGTATGCATAAAAGGAACACTGACATGAAGGAAAGCATATTAAAATCTTGTGTTTGAAGATTCACTGTTCCCTAGAGTTGCTCTAGTAACTAAGATTAGCAAGAAATTTGTCAGATATTAAAACAAAAGAAGAGTTTCATCAGTATCACCAGCAATCTATTGTTAAACATAAAGTAGCCAAGGAAGCACCTTAGGACCAGGTTTAAGAGCTCAGGGAATCCCCCTCCACCCCATAGGATTCCTGGCAGTTTACCTCCAGAGAATGGGCTTCTGCTAGAAGTCTGGGAGCACTGGATTAGTCAAGAAGGCCAAATACAAGGATCAAAAGGACACCACAGCTGGGCATGGTACTCACACCTGTAACTCCAGTGCTTTAGGAGGCAGAGGCAGGAGGATCACTTGAGCCCAGGGGTTCAAGGCTGCAATGAGCTATGATGGCGCCACTGCACCCCAGCCTGAGCAACAGAGCAGCAACCTGTATATACATATATATATATATATATATATACACACATATATATATACACATATATATACACACACACACACATATATATATACGTGTATATATATACACATATATATATTCGTGTATATATATATATACATCTTATCCCTGCCAGGTAGCCATGGAATAAGGATGTGAAGGTCTATAGGCACACAAGCTCTGACTGAGCAAACAGTGGTCAGAAGGGAGGAAGAAGCTTTTCTGGATCAAATGTGTCAAGCAGGCCCTGAGAAGAAAAGACAGAGCAGCACATGATGGCAGCCATACATAGGACATGAAAAGGCAGAAGCCAAAGAAGAATAGGTAGAAAAAGCCAATGGTCCTGTTTTGGTCTTTTCAGTTACTCTTCAGTACACTGTCAGCTACTTAATCTCCCTTTCCTCTTGTTTAAGTGAAAGATAATATAACAATAAGAAAACAGTTGTATTTATTTTTAACATAGCATTATTGTATATAAACATTTATATAAAAACAAAATAGGACAAATCACTAATGGTAAGTTTTTAAAAATAATTAAAATGGTGTGTTTAGAGGGGTATGAAAATGGAATTGTTAAACTCTAAAAGAGCACACTGTACATGAATGCCTTAGAAGAAGCAACTCAATAGGATGATATATTTTAAGGGATTGAATAATAGAATGTTCTTCCCAGAATCTTCTACAATGGTAATATCAGCATAGTGCATTTATTCGTAGTACAACCATATATTTTGAGTTACATGCCTTTCAAAAACAGTACTGAATATACAATGCATAGACCACCTAGAATAAGTATGAAAGAAAGAAAACTGAAATGAATAAAATGGGGAAAATTCCATGTTTTATTCTATGTGAGATAAATTTCTTATATATCCATTAGAATTGCCTATGAAAATCAAACCACAATTTGAGTCCATTTTCCTCATGATATTCTAATAACCAGGACTTTCATTTTCATCAAATAGAATTTATTATACATTTACTTTTGAATCACATTGGGCTGGGTATTACTTAAAACATGGCGAATAGAAATAGTTCATACCTCTTAGAAGCTTATAGATTAAATGGATAGTGGTAAACACGCACATGTAAAAATCATGCACACATAATACATAGTAGTACATGTCTAAACAACATGAATACATGCTAAACTAAATTACTTCTAGTGCTTTTAGCATAATATAATGGAAAAATAGTTTTTAAGTGTGTTTAGCCATCTGATTAGCTGAGACACAAACTCTCCCTGGAAGCCTACACCTGAGGTTTGAGGGGGAAGAGGGAAAGCTTTCAGCCTATACAGGTTGGGGGATTGGAACAGAGACCCTCACATAACACTGGACCTCCAAATTGCAAAGAGTTCTTACCTTTAGAGATACATAGATGAAACTATAGGATGTCTGGCATTTTCTTCAAAATAATCCAGGGGTGGGAGGAATGGGTAGAGATTACAGATGCAAAAAAGATTGACTATGAGTCCATAATTATAGAAGCTGGGTATGGCTACATGGAGGCTTATTAGAATATTCTATTTTGTATGCTTGAAATTTTCTAAGATAAAAAGTTTTATTTAAGAACCATTAAAAGAAGAACCAAAAATTGTGTAATGGAATTGAAACAAAGCTGACACAAGATGAGAATCCAAAATGTCTAAAGAACTTCTAGAAATCAATAAGAGGAAGACAAAGATACCCATTGAAAGATGGTTTAAATAAACAAATAAACCGGCATTTTATGAAATAAAAAAATGCCCAGACAAAACGTCAGAAGATGTGCAGTCTCATTAGTAAGCAGGAAAAAGCAAATTAAAACCACAATGAGATATTCTGTATGTTATGATATGCTAGGTAATATTGTTGCCACCAACACCCAAGAATCATACCAACAAAATTTTACTTCTCACTCACACAAATGTCCAGTTTAGGTCATCTGGGAACTGTGGTCAGTCATCTGTTCATTATGATCACTCATGTTCCCAGGGTCACACAACAGTTACCTCCAATGTTGTAGGCCTCCTTGTCAGAGCGAAGGAAAGCATGGAGGTTTTTGCATCAGTAAGTAATTGCTCCAGCCAGGAGCTGGCAGACATTCCTTCACAATTCAGTACAAGTCAAACTCACTCATAACAAGGATTTAGGAGTGCAATTCCTTCTACTATGTGCTTGGAAGCAGAGAAAACTGGAAATGTTTAGGGAAAACAAATGACTTTCATAGATGCCAGTTTTTTTCTATCAGATTGGCAAAACTATATAGTCTGACAAAACCAAATATTGGTGAAGATGTAGAGCAATAAAAACACTTACACACTTTTGACTGAAGAGTAAATTGGTACCACTACTTTAAAAAACAATTTAGTGTTATTTAGCAAAGTTGAAAATTCATATAGTCTTCGACTCAGCAATACTACTCTAAGATACATACTTTAGAAATACTTTTGCATATGTGCACCAAAGACATATTCAAATATGGTCATAGAAGCACTGTTTGTACCAGCGAATCAAACAAGCAAAAAGAAAAACTGGAAACAGCTCTCATGTCCGCAGATAGTGGATAATTTTTTGAATATTCATTTAATGAAATACCATTTAGGATAGAATATGAATGAACAGATACATGTTCATCTGGTTGAATTTCAGAAACATATTGAATGAAAAAAGTAAGCCTAGAATTACTGTATTTGACAAAGGTCTAAAAAAGTTAAAATTAATATATTATTTTAGGATTACACACCTAAGCAAAAATAAATAGTTAAAAGTTAGTTTAACACAAAATTCAAGATAGTGTACCTTTGAGTACACTTTGAGTGTATCAAGGTAGGGATGTTACCAGGGACAGATTTAAGGTATTGATAATATTCTTTTTGTCAAGTTGTTTGGAGTTGTAAACATTGTTCCCTTTGTTATTATTCTTTAACTTGTACATATATAATATATGTACTCTATGCATGCAAAAAAGCATAGAAATATATCTTATATTGTGGAGAAAAATCAGTCAATGGAAACAGAACAAAAATGACACAGATAGTAGAACTAGTAGTCAAGGACATTAAAAGAACTATTATAAATATGTTTCAAATGTTCAAGAAGGTACAGGAAATAGAAAAACAAAAAATAGAGAATATCATTGGAATAAAAAACTGGTTTTTTGAGATCAGTGAGTGATAAACCTTTAGCTGGATTCATCAAGAAAAAAATAGAAATGATACAAATTATTAATTATAGAAATGAGAGAGAGGATACCAATACAGTTGTAGATACTAAAAGTATAAGAAAATATTACAACCAACTTTTTTGCCATAATATTTGACAACTTAGATAAAATGGACAAATTCTTTGAAAGAAACCACCTGCCAGAGATCACTCAAGAAGACATAGATTACCTGGATAGCTCAATAGCTATTAAAGTTATTAAAGGCTTCTAACTATAAAGCTATTATAGTTAGAAACCTCCCCATAAAACAAACAAACGAACAAACAAACAAAAACCCAGAAAACACATCAAGCCAAGATGGCTTCTCTGGTTAATTCTACCAGACACTTAAATCAGAAAGAATATCAATTCTACACAAAACTTCAAGAAAATCAAAAAGGATAAAACACTTTGCTATCCATGTTGGGCGCAGTGGCTCATGCCTCTAATCCCAGCATTCTGAGAGGTTGAGATGGGAGGATTGAGGCCAGGAGTTTGAGACTAGCCTGGTCAACATAGTGAGACCCCACCTCTACAAAAACAAAAACAAAAACAAAAACTGGATGTGGTGGCACACACCTGTGGTCCTAGCTACTTGGGAGGGTGAGGCAGGAGGGTCACTTGAGCCCAGGAAATCAAGGCTACAGTGAGCTGACATTGCACCACTGCACTCCAGCCTAGGCATAGAGTGAGACCCTGTCTCAAAACAAACAAACAGACAAACAAAAACCCACTTTGCAACTCAATCTATGAAGCCAGCATTACCTTGATACCAAAACCAAAGATATTACAAGAAAAGAAAATCTACAAATCATGTCCCCTGTGAACATAGTGACAAACACTGTTTATAAATTTTACCAAATAAAAGGTTTATCTCAAGAATGCAAGGTTGGTTTAACATTTGAAAATCAACCCATGTAATTCACCATATTAATACACTTAAAAAGAAACACCATATGGTCACCTCAATATATGCAGAAAAGCATATGACAAAAATTCAACATCTATTCATGATGAAAAAATTTTAAAAAGAAAAGAAGAAAATTCAACCACATAAAGGGCAGCTATGAAAAGCCTACAGTTAACACCTCACCTAACGGTGAAAGACTGAATGCTTTTCATTTAAGAACAGTGCAAGTATATCCATTCTATCACTTCTATTCGTCATTGTAACAAAGATTATGGCAAATGTATTAATGAAAGAAAAAGAAATAACAAAGGCATACAGGTTAAAAAGAAAGGCATAAAGCAGTCTCTATTAACAGACACATGACTGTGGAAAATTCTTTGAACCAGTATAGGTGATTTTAAAAAAATCTAAGAAACCTACACACACAAAAATATTGGAACTATTCAGTGAGTTTAGCAAGGTTAAAGGATAAAGAGTAATATATAAAAATCAATTTTGTTTCTATACAGTAGTAAAGATCAATCCAAAATTGCAATAAAAATACCATTTAAAATAGCAGAAAATATGAACTTAAGTATTGGTTTGAAGAAAACTTATGCAAGACCTTTATATCAAAAACCATAAAACATTGTTGAGATAATTGAAAAGATGAGATATACATGCCCATAAACCAAAAACTATATTATTTAGATATCTATTCTCCCCACATTGATCTTTAGATTAAATGCAATGCCAATAAAAAATATCAGCAGGCTTGTTTTTTAGAAATTGACAAACTGATTCTAAAATTTATATGGAAGTTCAAAAGATGTAGAATAGTCAAAAACATTTGAAAAAGAATAAAGTTGTAGAACTCACACTATACACTTGAGTTTATATTTAGGGTTTATCATGGAGCTATGGTAATCAAGACAGTGTGGTATTGTCATAATGATAGATATACAAAGATCAATGGAACACTCTAGAAAGTTTAGAAACAGACCCACACATATATATCAGTTGACCTCTTTCAAAGGGAAACTGGGTGAAGAAATAATAATCTTTGTTTTTTGTTGTTTTTTGTTTTTTTTTTTTGTTTTTTTTTTTGAGACAGGTCTTGCTCTGTCACCCAGGCTGGAGTGCAGTGGTGAGATCTCGGCTCACTGCAACCTCCGCCTCCCAGGTTCAAGTGATTCTCCTGCCTCAGCCACCAGGGATGCTGGGATTACAGGCATATGCCACCACGCCTGGCTAATTTTTGTATTTTTAGTAGAGATGGGGTTTTGCCATGTTGCTCAGGCTGGTCTCTTCTGAGTTCAAACGATCTGCCCGCCTCAGCCCCCCGAAGTGCTGGAATTACAGGTGTTAGCCACTGTGCCTGGCCAAAATTGAACACTTTTGCTCTTCAAAAAAATGAAATGAAATGAAAAAGAGGAAATGAAAAGGCAAGCCAAAATCTGGGCAAAATTATCTGCAAAATATATATTTTATGAAGGATTTGCATTTTATATAAAATAAACCCTTACAACTTAATAAGAAGAGAAACAACCTAATTAAAATAATGTGCAAAAATCAAATAGACATTTTACAAAAAAGAAACTATACAAACAGGAAATAAGCACATAAAAAGATGCTGGACATCATTAGTCATTAGGAAAATTCAAGTTTAAATCACGGTGAGTTGACACCTAGCATGATGGCAATAATCAAAAAGACACAATAAGTGTTGGGAAAGATATGGAGCAACTGAAACTCTCATGCACTGCTGGTGGGAATGGAAAATGGCACAACACTTTTGAGAACAATTTTATAGCTTGAAAAGTTAAACATTCTCTACTATATGTGTCAACCTAGGTATTTACCCAAGAGAAATGAAAGCATATGTCCACATAAGGACTTGTCCACGAATATTAACAGCAGCTTTATATGTAATAGTCAAAAGCTGGGAACAACCCAGATGTCCTTGAACAAGTAAATGGACAAATATATTTCAGTCCAATTCAGCAATGAATTCAGCAATGAAAAGGAGTGAACTATTGATACGCACAACATAGATGAATCTTAAAGTAACTACACAGAGTGAAAGATACCAATTAATATAATTGTATTTATTTAAAAATTTTAAAAATGCAAGTTAATCTATAGTGATGGAAAGCTGATCAGCAATTGCCTGGTGACAGAGATGGCAGGAGGGAGGAAACTTTTGGGGGCAATGAGAATGTTTGTTATCTTGTGATAATGGGTTTCATGGGTTCATACATAGCTGAAACTGATCAAATCGTATACTTTATATTTAACTTATTGTATGCCAGTTATACCTTAATAAGATTGTAAAAAAAACATGGATATTGTCTCTTAGGTAATAATTGCTCATATGCATATGCCCATTAACATATGTGTCAATTTTCAGGGTACCATATTCTTTGCTTAGAGCAGGAAATAGAAATATAATATGAATCACATATGTAATTTTAAATTATCTAAAAGACACATTTTTAAACATTTTTAAGGGTGAAAATAATTTTAATAATATATTTTACTTAATTCAATATATTTTAGAGTATTTTAATCAATATAAAAACTATAAGCAAAGTATTTTACAATGTTTTTCATACTAAGTCTTCAAAATCCAGTATATACTTTACACTTGTAGCACGTCTTAGATTTAATAACATTTACAATGGAGAAACAGATTCATATATCAAACATGCTTTAAAATTTTCCCATAATAGAATCGAGTATCTTTTTTTAATTTTTAATTTTGAAATAATTACAGACTCAAAAGGAGTAAAAGTAGTATAAACAGATCCCATGAATCCATCAACCCATGGTAACGTTTTACATAACTATAGTTCATTATCAAAACAAGGATATTGATTGGTACAATTAACTACACCTCATGCATATTTCACTGTTATTTATATGTATTCAAATGTTTTATCTGTCTCTGTGTATATTTCTGTAACATTTTATCACATGTACAGAATTGTTTAAGCACAATCACAACAAACATACAGGACTGTTCCATCACACAAATGATCTCCTAGTGCTGCTCTGTTATAGTTAGGCTCTCCCTCCTCTTCCCTAACCTTTGGCAGCCATTTCATTTATCTGTTTTCTCTGCAACTTTGTCATTTTAAGAATGTTGTGTAAATGAGATCATACAATGTGTAATCCTTCGAGACTGGCTTTTGTCACTCATCATAATGTTCTTTTTTTTTTTTTTTTTTTTTGAGATGGAGTTTCACTCTTGTTGCCCAGGCTGGAGTGCAATGGCACGATCTCGGCTCACTGCAACTTCCGCCTTCCAGGTTCAAGTGATTCTCCTGCCTCAGCCTCCCAAGTAGTTGGGATTACAGGCATGCGCCACCATGCCCAGCTAAGTTTGTATTTTTAGTAGAGATGGGGTTTCTCCATGTTGGTCAGACTGGTCTTGAACTCCCGACCTCAGGTGATCTGCCCGCTTTGGCCTCCCAAAGTGCTGAGATTACAGGCGTGAGCCACCACACCTGGCCATCATAATGTTCTTAAGATCCACCCTAGCTGTTTCATGTATCAGTAGTTTGTTTCTTTTTTATTGCTGAATAGTATTCTACTATATGGTTGTGTGTTCAACTATTCACCTTTTGAAGAGCATTTGGGTCATTTCTGGTTTTTGGCTATTACACATACATTTGTGAACAGTTTTTGTGTGAATATAAGATTTTACCTGCCTAGGATAAATGCCCAGAGGTACTGTTGTTCAGTTGTATAGTAAATGTGTGTTTAACTTTTTAAGAAACTGCCAGATGCCCAGAGTGGCTGTACTGTTTAACATTGCCACCAGCGATGTCTGAGAGATCCAGTTTCCCTGCATCCATGCCAGTGTTTGGTATTATTAGTATTTTTTATTTTAGCTATTCTAATAGGTTTATAAGTGATCTGTCTTGGTGATTTTAACTTACATTCCCCTGATGGCTAGTGATGCTGAGTATCTTTCATGTGCTTATTTGCCAACTGTCTGTCTTCTTTAGTGAAATGTCTGTTCAACTCTTTGGCCCATTTAAAAATCAGATTGTTTTCTCACTGTTGACTTTAGAGAACTCTTTATATATTCTATAGATGAATCTTTTACATATGATTTGCAAATATTTTCTTCCAGTTGGTGGCTCATCGTTTTCATCTTATTAACAGGGTCTTTCACAAAGCAAAAGTTTTTAATTTTCAAGTATCTATTTTTAAATTCAAATGGATTTAAATTAAAAATTCAGTGAAAAGGCCAGTCTACCCATCGTGGTTACTTACTGAATAGCAGAGGCTTAGAGAATACATGGAATTTGGTGAGGGATCATTCCAGGTCCGGGACCGCAATAACCAGGACCAGGAGCATGAATGGGTATGAAAAGTTAAAGTGAATAGACAGACCCAACTGGCAAAAATGTGGGGCTCAAGATAAGTAGAGGGGGTCCAGCTGGAAAGGGAAGTTGGGTGTAGATTGTGAAAGTTGCTGCATGCTAAGAAAACTGTTGAAATCTTATCTGGCAGGCTCAGTGAAATCCTTAGGTTTTCCTGACCAGGAGAAAGATGTGCTATAGGGAGTGTTTTAGGAAGATTCACTTGGGAACGGGGTTCAAAGTGGACTGGAAAAAGAGTAACCATGCTGTCCTTCCTTTGCTTCAGTTTCCCTGCACAAACCCTCATGTGCTAAGACATGAGCCTGGTCAAGGCTAATGTTGAAAACATTTCAGTTTTTCCCCTAACCTTGAGCACCTTCCTCTATCTTGCTCATCATAGATAAGGTAGAACGAAGGGGTTTAAGATAATATCTGGTAAGAAGTCAGGTAGCTTCTAGGTATTATACAGAAAATAAGTTTATAGAGTTGAAAAGAAGGGTGAGAAATTAAAGTTTAAAAAAGCAGGAAAAAATCAGAGGAAAGACTCAAGAAAATGACACTTGTTCTTAATATTATCTCAGGGGTGACAGATATTTATAAACAAAATTAATCTGTAGCTTTTCACATTAATCAAAAAATGGAAAAGACTATCAACCTGGTGTCAATGATTAATAGATATTATCATTTGAATGTGATAAATAAGTCAAGAGGTAGACTGGTCTCAGGGTGGGTTTGTTAGATCAACGTCATTAAGAGCCCAGGCTCTTTTAGCCCTTCCTCTCTGCCTCAGTGCATATGTGGTTTTTCCTCATGGTCACAAGATGGCTACCACAGCACCAGGCATCATCACGTTTTCACAACACACCACCCAAATTAGGAGTCAAGGTGCTGGGGTTAGGGCTGAAGATTGTGGTACTTCCCCTACCTTCTGACAGGGAGAAAAATCTTTCCCAAGCCCTCCATTAGAATTCTCATTATATTTCACTGACCAGGACTGGATTACACAGCCACTTGTAGACCACTCAGTGGCAAAGGGAAAAGGGGTAGCCATGACTGACTAGGGTCAAACATGACTCAACTCCTGGGTACATTATTGCCCAAACTAAAAGGAGATACCAAACAGGAAGGGGAATGACATGGATAAGCCAGTAACGTTGTCAGCCACATACAGGAACAGGAAAATTGATGGGAGAACATCAGGGAATCAGATAAGTTTTATGAGACATTAGTCTAATAGGTTCCAGAATGTACTGCTCATGTCTGTCACCATGAACATCTGGCACCAACTTCACACACTGTGGGTGGCCAGTACATATTTTAGATCAACTGACTCTAGAAAGTAGCAAACTGAGTAAGATTTAAACATGTAGAAATATTATGAGGGCCAGGAAACCATGTTGATCTTAGGAAAGTGAGCTTTCTTTATCAGAGAGCCAGAAGGACACAATGTTTAACTTTTAGTGAGGCAAGATAATAATGAAGATTGGCTCTCCACAGCACTGTGTGCTGATGGACAGGGCACATCTAGTCAGAAGATGACCACCAACCAGAAAATGATGTGCACCCATGGGCACACAAAGGATGCCATTTGGGGACAATTAATTACTTCCTTCCACAAATACTTAAGCATTATTTTATGTCAGGCACTGTTCTAGGCACTTGCATTACACTAGTTAAGACAAATCACAATAATTTCCTGTTTTCATGGCTTATTTTCTAGCATAAGAATGAGTGAATTACATAGTAAGTCAGCAGGTGATAGGTGCTTTGAAGAAGAGATAGGACAGAGTAAAAGGGATCAGTAATCCCAGGATGTGTGCTGTGAGGTAGGTTAAATAGGGGGGGTCAGGGTAGATCTCACTGAGAAGGTGACATTTGAGCAAAATGTCCTCTGCACGAAGCGGGGAAGGAGGAGGCATAAGACTTGTGTGGGAAGAGGTTTTCTCGAATTAGCCACCCCATTTCATCACTCTACATAGGAGAACTACAATGATAACACATACATGTTACATGATAAAACACATTTGAAGTGCTTTACTTTTTAAAAATAATAGGTTTTCATTCATCTGAAGCAACTTTCAAGGCAGATAGTTTTCCAATACTACCATCCAAAACATTATTCTGGTATAGAATAATTCATCCCACCTTTAAGACCATGAAGGCTCTGTGATGCCAGGATGCTGCAGGCATTTGGGTTTCAACCCTTATTCTGCCTCTAACCAGCTGTGGATAGTGGAAAACCACGTGACCTCTTCTGTGCTCAGTTTCCTCTTCTGCAAGTGGAAGAAGCTGAATAATTTTCAAGGTCCATCTCAGGTCTAAACTTCTGTGACTCCCAGATAAAGAAATCTGCTTGCAGGAGTCTGCACAATGCTTTCTCACTGGCTCTGGGAGGGCTCCTTGTGCTGTGTAGCCCATTAGGAAAACACTGAAGAGCCACCTAATGCCTTAATGGGCTTTAAAATGGGTGGCTAGGTTTTAATTTTCTCTGATAGCAGATTCCCTGAGGGAAAGTGTACTTTACAGTGGATAATAACTACATAGGATATTTCGATTGCCGCAGGGTATCTTATTTGGAAATCAGTTTTCAGTTACATTCCTCTAGTAATTTTTACTATCAGAACAAAATAAAAGCCCCCAAAGGAATGTTTATACAGAGCTGAAATGTGTTGGAATGTCAGAAGTATCTCTCTAAGAGTTAAGCATCTGTAAATATTTAAAATAGGGTGAAATCACAAATACTGCTACTACTAATCTCTTTCACATTTGATTAGAGTCCAAAAAGAACAAGCAAAATCTCCAGGAACACTTTTATATTAAACTGTTAACTCTACGGCCATGTCTAATGACTCAAATTATAAAAGAAAGTTGGGTGAAATGCATAATTCACCTATTCAGGCATACAGTCAGCTCTACACATGTGAAAACAGATCTCGTAGAGGATGTTGAAGGAAATATTTTCCTCTCTGGTAAACTTAAGTATCAATATTATCACATAAAGACTAGGCTACACAATAAAATAAAGTGAGCCATTCTGCCTGAATTTTCAGGATTCAGCTATCCCCACTCTTACCCACACACATCATAGCTTTACACATTCCTCTAGTTTTCTTTGGTTATGGATCAGACATCATGTTACATGTTTTAGTCACATCATCTGATTTAATCTGCTCTACAGCAATAAAAAGTAGCAATTGTTTGCTCTATTATAGGATGGTGGAAACTGAGGTCCTAAGAAAATATGTGTGTGCTATAAACTGCTTTTCCTTCAAATGGCAAAGAACACTGAAGGAAGATAGTCCTTGATTGTAGACATTCATTCATTCCGGAACTCATGCTCTTAATATACTCAACTCTAAGGAAACCTTCCTACCAATACAGCCCACTCCCCTCTTCTTAACCAGTGTTCAATGGAGATGGGAATTTAAAAGCTATAAACTGCTTTTCCTTCAAATGGCAAAGAACACTGAAGGAAGATAGTCCTTGATTGTAGACATTCATTCATTCCGGAACTCATGCTCTTCTTAATATACTCAACTCTAAGGAAACCTTCCTACCAATACAGCCCACTCCCCTCTTCTTAACCAGTGTTCAATGGAGATGGGAATTTGGAGGAGTGATGAGCTCACTGTGTCTTTTTTCTCCTTTATTTGATTACCTCCCAGCCATCTTGCCTTTTCTGGGCTAAATGATAACACTTCCTTCCGTTTCTCTTTGGAACCATTTTCAAAAAACATCTCTTTAGGAGTGGAATCACAAATGAGAAACAGTATTTTCATAAGGAAGAGTAAAACGAAAGGACTGCCAGAGCATTTTTACATTAGCACATGACATTTCTAATCATCTACATAGAAGGATTTTTTTTTTTAGCATCCTCCTAAGTGCCTCTTTGAAACCTCTGTGACATATGAGATAGCTACTGACTAATTTGTTCTGGCAGAAAAATGAGTTTAGTGTTATTGAAAATATGTTTTCTATCACCAGATCTTGTTCAGGTCATTGAGTGGCTTTTCACTGGTGAAGGGGAGTAGGATTTATCTCCAATGAAACATTATGGAGCGGAGAGAAATAACATTTGACCTATCCCAACATTAGCAAAATGCAAATCATAGTCAATTTTCCATAGGGTGATATTTTCATACTTTGGATTTTTGTAGTTGCGCATCAGTCTGAACATTTTAAAGCAAGGTGAATGAAGGGTCCATGAAAGAGACTGTGAATAAGCCACTGTGCGAAGCTAACTTTAAACAGTTTCCAGCTTAGTGACTGAGATAACGCCATTTCTCTAGAGAAGTTCTAAATATAGAGGAATAATGGATAGCAGTTTACCGCAAGCTATGTAGTGCCCTAAACCAGCAGGGGCTGGGCATTGAGTGGAGGAGGATTGCAATTTTGAGGTTGATTAAAGATGCAGTACTGACAGGTTCCAATGGGTGTAGCAGGGTGGGGGAGGGGTCGCATCTCATTCTTTTTTTCCTCCCCACTCAGAGGTGTGGGTAGCTGCAGTGTAAACTGCTGATGTGGGTGATTAGGATGTTAAGTGGGAGAAAAGACAGCTCTTCATTATTCTTTTGGAAATAAAGAGGGATAAAATTCAGCAATCATCAAGCCTTTTCATTTCCCTACAATTTGTCGGTGCAGCTAGGAGGCTGGCTTCCTTTCCACAGACGAGATTACTTCCTGCTGACATCAAGTGGGGGTAGGGTGGACCAATGTGTGAAAAAGAAAATTGAGCTCGAAGGGTAGCTTTTGTTTTGATGTTTGTTAGATGTCTTTTCTTCTGTTAAAATTAGATGTATCACCTACTGGCAGCCACAGGATTTTCATGTTGAGAATGCAAGGCAGATTTTGCTAGATAAATCTCCAGATGCATAATCCAACTGTCAGTTTTGATAAAGAATTATGACTTCTTGGACTTTTTCTTTAGCTATGCAGAAGCTAAAAATCTGATAATTTAGCATAATGCTTGTGTAAGCTGTGCTGGAGAGTAATACATAGTCACTTTCATACTAACATAAAGCTCCTTGGTCAAAATTACACCAATAATGCATATTTAATTAGCGTTTATAGATATCTAAAGAGGAAAAAAAACCCACAAAGTTTCCCTCACAGATGACCTTTATCGGGGATGCCTTAGCTGAGTTCCTTCAGATGCCTTAGGGCAAAATTTCAGCCCCAATAAAAGGAGATGACATATGGCTGGTTATTTCACAAGATCGCCATCTTTAGATTGAATTTAACTTTTTTTTCCTCAGAGCTAGAGTTTTATGGAGTTTTCGGGTTTTGGAGGTAGCTTGATGGTACAGTGCCTCAGATTTATAATTTCTAATTAAAATGTGTCCTTCATATCAATTTTAGAGAAGTACCAAGCTTAATCTGTGGCATTTAATCATCGAAATTTGTTTTGACATTTTTGAAACACAGATCCCAATACTGAGATGTAATTACTTTGCAACAGATTTGCAAGGAAGGCGACAGGCCACAGAAGAACTTCTAAACACAGGCAAAACCAGACGAGTCCAGTGGGGGAATGGAAGATAGACCTGAATGTCCAAAAACTCAAAAGTAAATACATGGTTTTCCAGTTTTCTCTGTCTGAGGGCTCACCTTGCACACATTAACTCTTCCCTCTCTCACCATGCTTCGCCGGTTTATCCCTCAGCACTCTTTTGATTTAAGGGGAGAAAACCAAGATTAAATGTAAAAGTAAGTTTTCTCACTGACAGCCCAAGGGGCACAGCTGGCTAGGCTGTGCAAGAGCACGTGGCCGTCTCTAGATCTATCGGCTCAGGGCCTATTTCCCAGCTCACAGACCCTGACAGGATGCTCCGATGTGGTCTGAAGGACAGAGGGCATTTAGAAATGTCCTCGCCTTTCCAGGTGTCCTGAGGCCTAGAAAAAAAAAATCCATCACAAGGATGAGATTTGTCAACAGGACCCCTCCAGCCAGCCTACCCTCCTGGCTCCCGATGAGGGAGGACTGTCCACGGTTGACCTTGCTAAAGGACAGGATTTAAAAACACGGAAGCAGGGAGATGATTGGAAGAATCCAAAGCTTGTATTCCAAGCTTCAGATTGGAGTGGAGGCAGCTAGACAAAGAGGTGAGAAAAATGGCAGTTTTGGTGTCAGAGAGACCTATGCTTGAATTCCAGTTCTGACACTCAGTAGCTCTTTGATCTTGGACACATGTTTGAACATCTCTATTCTTCTGTTACATCCATTAGAAAATGGAGAATATAATATCTACCTTTTAGGGTTACAGTGAGGGCTGAATGACATCATGTGTGATGATACACTTAGCATGACTTTGGCTGGCAGTAAGGATTTAATACCTTTTAATTTCTTTATTTTCTCTCAGCCTTGTCTTTCCTCTTAGCATTGGAAAGAGTTCTATTTACTTATTTTTGATAATGGCTTTTTAACTTATGTTGTTAAAATGTGTTTGTTTTCCCTGAAATGGTGCAACCCAAGTTTAGATAATAATAATACTTCTTTATTTTCATTTATTTATTTTTTTGAGATGGAGTGATATGGTTTGGCTGTGTCCCCACCCAAATCTCATCTTGAATTCCCACGTGTTGTGGGAGGGACCTGGTGGGAGGTAATTGAATCATGGGGGCAGGTCCTGTGCTGTTCTCCTGACAGTGAATAAGTCTCACGAGATCTGATGGTTTTAAAGAGGGGAGTTTCCCTGCAGAAGCACCCTTCTCTTTGCCTGCCACCATCCATGTAAGATGTGACTTGCTCCTCCTTGTCTTCCACCATGATTGTGAGACTTCCCCAGCCACATGGAACTGTAAGTACAATTAAACATCTTTCATTTGTAAATTGCCCAGTCTTGAGTATGTCTTTATCAGCAGTGTGAAAATGGACTAATACACAGAGTCTCACTCTGTCGCCCAGGCTGGAGTGCAGTGGCATAATCTTGGTTCACTGCAACCTCTGCCTCCCGGGTTCTAGAGATTCTCCTGCCTCAGCCTCCCAAGTAGCTGGGACCACAGGTGCGTGCCACCACACCTGGCTAATTTTTTTTATTTTTAGTAGAGACGAAGTTTCACCATATTGGCCAGGCTGGTCTCAAACTCCTGACCTCAAGAAATCTGCCTGCCTCAGCCTCCCAAAGTGCTGGGATTACAGGCATGAGTCACCATGCCCAGCCTAATAATAATACTTCTTTAAATATCGATCAGGTGTGAACTGTTTCATGACATCTAGAGTATAAGAAGTGTCATCTCTTTTTATGTTTTTGAAAAAGAATCCAGTTTGAGCTCACACCTGCTGAGTTTGGCAGGAACATCCAAAATCTACAGGTGAAGGGAGGCAAAGAGAAGGGATGGGGAAGCCCCACCCATTTAGATCATACAGACATGCTAGAGGCTGATTCACTGCATACGAATGGAGAGGGGCCTGATCTCCAGCATTTACACTGCTGTTGCCCTTATTGTTCCTTCACTTACTCAGAGCTGCTGGCTGGGGCCCCTCCTCTGTCTGCTGGCATCCTGTTCCACAGATTCTGCAATGAGAAGCCCACCACCCTCCTCCCCAGGGGCAACTGTCAGAATAAATGAGGCTGTGATGTGGTGACAAACAGGTCCTAGATATTAGTTCAGTTGACTCTCGAGAAATGCAGAGGTTAGGGCTGTCAACCCCCTATGCAGTCAAAAATCCACATACAACTTTTGACTTCTCCAAAACTTAACTACTAATAGCCTACTGTTGACCAGAAGCCTTATTATAACATAACGATTAATATATTTTGTATGTTATACATATTATATACTATATTGTTACAAGAAAGTAAGCTAAAGAAAAGAAAATGTTACTAAGAAAATCATAAGGGAGGCCAGGTGCAGTGGCTCATGCCTGTAATCCCAGCACTTACAGAGGCCGAGGCAGGTAGATCACTTGAGGCCAAGAGTTCGAGACCAGCCTGGCCAACATGGTGAAACCCTGTCTCTACTAAAAATACAAAAATTATCTGGGTGTGGTGGCACACACCTGTAATCCCAGCCACTCGGGAGGCTGAGGCATGAGAATTGCTTGAACCTGGGGGGCGGAGGTTGCAGTGAGCCAAGATCATGCCACTGCACTTCAGCCTGGGCAAAAGTGAGTGAGACTCTGTCTAAAAGAAAAGAAAATGATAAGGGAGAGAAAATGTATTTACTGTTCATTAAGTGGAAGTGGATCACCATAAAGGTCTTCATCCTCATTGTCTTCGCATTGAATAGGCTGAAGAGTAGAAGAAGGAAGAAGAGGGGTTGGCCCTGATGTCTCAGGGGTGGCAAAACCAGAAAAGGTAGAGAGGTGGGAGAGAAGGTGGACACACTCAGTGTCACTTTTCTAGAAAAAAATCCCTGTGTAAGTGGACTTGTGTAGTTGAAACACATGAGTTCAAGGGTCAACTGTAGTTTAAATCAACAGATGTTTATTTCTTTCCAAGCCTGCCTCTTTCTTTGGAGGCTTGGGGCAAGAGTACACACGGAGGCCCACATACCATATGTCTAGATATGTAACACTTATAAACCAGGGAACAAACTGTTAAATGAAATATACCCTCTTACCTTGAAAGATATACCTTGATAGCAACCTAGAAAATCAATTTGAGTTTATAATTCTGAGACTTCCTGAAGTTCTGTGCTAGAACATGGTGGTGTAGAGTGCTACCTCTACACCTGTCCTTCTCCACATCCTTCCCTGTGCATCCCAGCTCTGTAAGCATGGCCTTTGGCCACCCCTCAGATAGAGGATGACTCCAAGGAAGAGTGGCATGCAGGCTCTGGAAGCAAGCTTGTGGACATTTGGGCAAGGAATTCTGAGGTCCTTGTTATTCAGACCATGGAGGAGAATTTGCAAATATGGAATCCACGAATAACAAGGATTGAGTGTATTTTGTTTTGCTTGCCTGTTTCTTGTCAAAATTTACTGAGAGAAACTTAACAATGGGGTGCACCGAAAGAGACAAAATGGCGTTAATTCTTCCAACCGTCTCAGAGCAAAGGAGCCCAGAATTTAACAGCTCTGTGTCAGGTCACTTTTCTACTGAGAAGGAGAAGGGATAATTCCTTTTTTCTTTTTGCTGATAGATCTCTGGGTGGGGTGGATGGGAACAAAATAAGCCCAGGCAATTTATATCACATTAGTGATCATGGTGTCACATGTGGCATAAGACAGGCACTGTATCATTTAGCTAGTGCATTCAGACTCCTTGGCTCAGTAAAGGTGGATAGAGTGGGTAAGTTGTTATGACTTCCATTTTCAAATGAGGAAAGCAAGAAAGATTTAGCCAGGAACTGAGAATAGAGAACGAAGAGACCTGGGGACTGGCTTTCTGGCACCTTTTCTCTTTCTCACTGCTTGGTGCTCCTAGGTGTAGCTGTCTCAGAATCAAGGGGGAATCCTTTAAATCCATAGCAGTTAACCCAGCAAGAAGTTCTGAGCAGTCTAGCCTGAGCTGCCACGCATAAAAAGCAACATAAGGTTTTATGCAATTGCTTGAGCATTCCTACCAAGAAATACCTTTTGCCCATTTTACTTGTATTCCTTTATTTGGTGATGTGACCTAGTTCTTGAAGTTCTGGAAAACCCTTCAGAGGCTATAGAGTCACTTTTCTAGATAACCCACTTTGGATCATGCAACTCTTCATAGGCACAATATGAGTAAGCAGAGCACCTGCACTAACCACTATTTCCATTCGAAGAAAATAAAATAAAACCTAAACAAGAGAAAAAGAGGAGACTCCAAATACTACTTCACCTAAGGGAGTTTGTTTACTGTCTGTTTGTCCTTTGCAAATGTCTTTCCTTCAACCAGTGAATGACCTGCTTGCTATGGGCCAGACATTGTGTTGATGGCTATACATACAATTTCGTCAAATCCTCAGATCAGCCTTGTAGGGTTGGTGGTGTTCTCTTCCCATACATGAGAAGGCTAAGGCTTAGAGAGGCTAATTAACACAGCAAAGGTCACAAAGCTAATGAGTGGCTGAGCTGGGATTCAGATCCCGTCGGTCTACTCCTAAGGCCATGCCCTTAATCAGATACTATCCTGAGCACACTGGCAGGTTCATCATAATATCAATATATACCTCGCAGGGCTGATGTGAAAATTAAAAGAGATGATATATATATAAAAAGTGTTGGGCAAACCATAAAATCCTTACAAAGTTTCACTATGATTATTTCTCTTGGTTTTACACAGGGCTTGCTCAGCTGTCCTTAGTGGCCATGTCTATATTAATCCCATAATTTATCCTTAAATCACCGAAGTCTTATTTGCCTGGCTTTTTCCATAGCCGAAGGGAAACTGAAAATATGCCTTTTGTAAGAAAGCCTTAACACCTGCTGCTAAAGGGCGCTAAACCATCTGGATCGTCAAAGGAGTATAGGCTCACTTACAAAAGACGTAGATTAATTTGGACATTGTTTTCCTACATAAACCAGGCATAAGGAGGCAAGCAACCCAGGGAAGGATAATCATGCTAAGAGTGGAAGCACTTATTAGAAATAATTACCATGTAATTATCCACAACTTCCCTGGAGTCTGTAGCCTGTGGCTAGTCTTAGGAGGTGCCCCTTCCTTACCAAGTACAAGGAGACTGAAGCACTTCAATAAGTTGATCAGGGCATGTGTCTGTGTCTTAGAGCTTGGTTACCGCCACCTGGGCCTACTTCTCACTTAATGAAGCCTTCAATGCTTATAGCTAAGGTGCAGAACAGCTGTAGACTTTCTTCAGCTGGATCCACCACCCACCCCTCCCTTTTTTAATAGCACAGTGTTGTTTTGCAAGTGTGTGGGTGTGACACATCTGGCTTCTTTCCTTAAGAAAAGCGTTTATTGAACAATTAATTGTGGTGCATGGGGGCTGTGACATTTCTCTTTTCGCTGTGCCTCTGAGCTGTGTTTCCAGGCTACCAGGTGGCCCCATTGAAGATCAGTAACAACACTGAAAAGCAACAATGGCTATAGAAGCCTTGACAAGTGCAGGGAGAGACCTAGACACTTCCAAGAGGGGCATGATTGCCTACAAGGTTAATCAATTCCCCTTGTTTCCATTGCAGCTCCACATTTATCTTGGTGGCAGCAGCTGCAAATGTAAAATCAGACCTACAAACTTAGACAATTGGAATTGTTATTTACCTGATCAAGATGTGTAAATGATCTATTCTCTGTGTCTTCTTAACTGGAATTTAAGGAGTTCAGCAAAGCTCCGGCTATAGGTCAGTGAGAAGCATGTTTTTGTGTGGTGTCCAGATACAATTTAGTTGTCTTGGATAGACAGTTGGAAAGAACTGCAGTCACAGCCTAGAATCTTGATTGTCATGATCACCATTATTATTGTTACAGCTGCCATTTTTTGAGCCTTTATATATGACAAGCACTTTATATGTACTACTATCTTATTTCTTCCTTTTGATAATACCGCAAGATAGCTAATAGTATTTTTATCATGTACAGATGAGAAAACTGAGATTAAGTAACTTGCTTATGGTCATTAGGTGCAAGGTTCTAGATTCAAACTGAGTCTGACCCATGCTCTGAACCACTAGGGCTTAACAAACCCAAACCTCACTAGAATATGCAGGTGCAGAGAACACAAGGGCTTGTGATTGACCTGACAGTTTTAAATCTTTGTTTTCAGGAAAGCCAATCAAAGAAGGCTTAACGAATCTCTTTGCAAACCGATTTGTTGGCCAACCTTTGATTATTCTCAATACAAGAGAAGGGCTAAAAATATCTATTGCAGCAGTGAAGTGGCCTTATTTTGAAAATGAGTCTTCATAGAAGTAATCAAGCTAAAATGAGGTCATTAGAGTGGACCCTAATCCAATGTCATTGGTGTCCTCATAAATAGGTGAAATTGGGACACAGAGACAGACACATGGAGGGGAGACACTGTGAAAAGACAGAGAGAAAGCCCTGGAAGGCTGAAGCAGAGATTGGGTTGATGCTGCCACAAGCCAAGGAACACCTGGGGCTACCAGAACCTAGAAGAAGTGAGGAAGGATCCTTCCCCTCCAGGTTTCAGAGGGAACCTGGCCCTGCTGGCACTTTAATTTCAGACTTGTAACCTCCACAACTATGAGACAATAAATTTCTACTGTTAATAGCTGCTCAGTTACAACCTCCCTGGAAAGCACATACTCCTGTCCTATGGTTCTATTCTGTTCTGTACTATTTTGTTCTATTTTATTCTCTTTCATTAAGAAAATGGATTTCCAGGCTGGGCACGGTGGCTTACACCTATAATCCCAGCACTTTGGGAGGCCAAGGCAGGTGGATAACTTGTGGTCAGGAGTTCAAGACCAGCCTGGCCAATATGGTGAAACCCCGTGTCTACTACAAATACAAAAAATCAGCTGGCCATGGTGGCGGGTGCTTGTAGTCCCAGCTTACTCGGGGGGCTGAAGCAGGGAATCGCTTGAACCCAGGAGGTGGAGGTTGCAGTGAGCTGAGATTGCGACATTGCAGTCCAGCCTGGGCGGCACAGTAAGACTCTGTCTCAAAAAAAAAAAAAAAAAAAAAGGAAACAGACCTCCCAATCTACTAATTTTGAACAACATCAGTCTCTAGAGCTCAGCATTCTTGCCCTTTCCAAGCTGGCTCCAGTCTAATTTTCTAACCTCAGTATTAGTTAACCCCCGACCCACCCTGAACACGCCTGGTGTCGCACAGTCCATCTGTCCAAGAGCACAGCATCAACCTGAGTGCAGGTGGCCTGCTCATTGCCTGTGCTGCCACCTTTCCCCTCAGTGGCTATTCATTTTTTAATGTCCAGCTTCAAGTCACCTCCTCTGACAGGATTCCCCTGGCTCTTCGGGCAGAGTCATTTGGTCCCTGTCCTCTGTTCCCCCCCACACACACTTTATCAGCCCCAATTACAGCTCTTATATTGTATGATGGGATCAATCTGTGTGTCCCCTTCATCCCCTCCCCACAACTAAACTTCAAGTTCCCTAAAGAAGACTATCTTTTTTCTTGTTTTTTCTTTTTAATCAAGTGTCTAGCACAGAACCTGACACGACAAATCCGAATACAGGGTACCCCAAAAAGGTTAGTGCAGTTTTAAGCTTTAATAACTTAAGTCGAAATGCTACAAACTTACAAAACTCATTTGAACGTTTACTTCTTTTGACACTGTTTTAATTATTTTAATAAATGTAATTTTCTCTTCTGGTTAATGTATGCCATATTTCACTCAGGGGAACTGAAACAAAAATTAAAGTTAAAACGTGTTATTCAACATTCACAGAGATAAATAGTGTTAAATTAACTTTCAAATGGTGTTCTTATAAGTTGCAGCATTTATAGCCTTGAGGTTACTAAAACTGCAGGAAGACTTTTGGGACACCCTGTTTTTGAATAAATATGCTTACAGTATGGCTCCTCCTGTGTTTACTGTAAAATTCAGTTTAGTTTTTAAGTGGTTCCATGTGGGCACAGGTATTCTTTGGCCAGTAGTTGTCCTTATACTTAGACCCAAGGAGCCCTTGTCCAGGGCCCACACTTTAGAAGGCAAATTCCAGATTCCCTCCCCAAATGGCCCTGAGCCTGCTTCAAGGGTCTGCACACCAGCATCAGTGTTATCTGCTAAAGTCTATACTCCCATGGGCAAACATTGCTGACTCTGGTGTTCATACTCTTGTGCCCAAGAGGTGGCTGGGGGACAGCTGCTTCTGGGAAGCTGGACTGAGCTTCCACCAATGGACTAGAGCCCTGTGGGAAGAGAGGAGGTGGCTGCAAACCAGGAACTGGAAATCGCCTCTCCCTGCACCATCATATTTAAGTGCAGATCATCCAAAGTTTCAATCTGGCCTTTCATGTCAATTCCCAAGGTATATTTGTCTAGGTAGGAAGGTAGAACTTATTGTACTTCATCATTTGTTAACTTTGTTTATAACTTTTAAATATTTAGGTATCTGGCCTACAGATCTCTGTTTGTACTTTTGCCCTGGGTCCTGCAAATATTAAAGGTGGGCTGATTTTGGCCTTAAAAAAATTATTTTCCCACAAACAGATTTTTCTTCTTAAAGAGCTAGGTGGGTAGGAAGTACTTCCATATGGAAGGTATGATAGCAAAGAATGACTGCAGTCACTGAGCACATACTCTGTGCTGGGTGATTTACACATAGTTTTTCAGTGAGTCCTCACAACAACCCAATAAAGTAGGTACTTAGGAGAAAACAGATATTCAGTGACATTAGTTTGTTCCCGCTCATAAAACTAGTGCTTTAGTTAGCCGTAGTTGCATAACAAACTACGCGAAACTGAAAGTGGCTTAAAACAATTTTTCCCCCTGACTGTCGGGTTGGCTGGGCTGCTCTACTGCGGGTTTCCCTGGGCTCACTCCTGCAGCTAGCTGTGAGGAGATGGAGGTTGGCCCGAGACAGTGCAGAAGATTCCCCGTGGCCTCTCCCACCTGTCTGGCAGTTGACGCTGCTGTTGCTGATAATGATGACCCTCCTTTATTTTGTGTTATCCACTTGCCATTGCAACCTCCTTGCCTTTTTTAGTTCTTGCTCCCGTACTGTCTGGCTCAATGCCCAGCACCTGGTGGTGGCTAATAATATACACTCAGGTCACTTACAAGCAATGTGACCCTGGATGGGTTACTTAACCTCACTTAGTTTGTGTCCCCCACTTGCAAAATGGGTATAATGGTACAGAACACATCAGGTGGCTCTGAGACTCCAGCGCAGTGATTCAGGAGAGTGCTTGGCAGGACAGTGGCACTTGGTGCGAGCTTACTGCTAGTGCAGCTGGAATGTAGACCATCAGCGAACGTGTGTTGCCTTTTTAAACAGTGGGAATCAAACACCACTCGCTTTCCAAATGTAAATCCTGGGCTTGCAAGTAAGTCCTAGAGTGCAGAAATAATTTCAAAATACAGGGTTGAAATTTTAAGATAGCAACTTTTAAAAACTGGGAGACAAAATCAAAATAAAACAAAGGGACAAACCAACCTGAATGGCACCCCGTCGATGCTCTTCATTAATTTTTAAGATTCCACCCTGGGGCTGCTTGCTTCTTCCAGCATGGGAAGCGCTGACTTGGTGCGGCCAGGTTTCTGGGACCAGGAGGTTGGGACACGACGACGTACCTTTTGCCCTGTGGGTCTGGGTCATGTGAGCCTAGAGGAGCGCTTAAAGGCTCGAGTTCTGCAGGGTCCTCGTGACTGGGTGGGGCTGCCTCACTTCTGCCTGACTTGGGAAGCGCTGCAAGGACAACCGGCTGGGGTCCTTGCGCGCCGCGGCTCAGGGAGGAGCACCGACTGCGCCGCGTAAGTGCTGCCTGCCCTGCGTGGGTCGTGCCAGCTCAGCGGGACAGGTCCTCGCCTCGGTCCCTCGGACTTAGGGAGCGCGGGGCAGGTAGTCTCAAAAGCCCTCAGCACCAACAGGGGAGAAAGCACCGTAGGGTGAGACTGGAGTGGGGTGGTCGTGGCCGAGTCAAAGTTTTCAAATTGGAGCACTGGGGATGTACTGCGTGCGCCCAGCCGAGGGAATACTCTGGAAGTTTCCTGGCACAACTGTCGCACCCGGGGTTCTTCCAGGCTAGAAGGCGTCTCCTACTGCAGGAGCTCCTCCGGGGAAGTACGAAGCTGTGGGGTCCTCTACCGCTCTTAGCGCGGGAGGGTGGCGGGTGCAGGACACTTTCCCTTACTCCCTCAACGCGTGTTTTGGGGATGTGTTGATTTCGTGGGTGCTCAGAAGCAAGAGAAGCGGAAAATACCTTCTATTTTGAACGTGCCCAAAGCAGGGAAACTTGGCTTCAGCCTAGGAACGCATAGGAAGACTTTTATTCTTGGAATGCAGGATTAGCAGAAACCAAGGGCACAGGAGATAGGTGGAAGCAGCTCCCTGCGAAGTGATACAGAAACAAAAGGACTTTGGAATATTTGTGGATTTAAATCCCAGTTCTGGCCTTGGCTAGTGAGTGACCTCGGGCAAATTATTTAAGCCTACTAAACCTCAGTCTTTCCATCTGAAAGATGGAGATAATAAGCTTTTCTTTTTAAAGAATTGTTTTATTGGAAATAGAAATAACATATAGAAAATGCCTCCCTAGCACGGGACTTGGCTTTTCAGCTAAGTGTAATTTTCCTTATCAGTTATGATTGATGATGAAGTCTATGGTGAAGACAGAACAAAATAATGTTTAAAACTCTGGCCATATAATGACTGTGGCTATGCATGACCCGTGTGCAGTCACCTCTGAGCCCCCCACCTTCACTGCAACCCCAGTGGGTCCCAAGCAAGGTGCTTGGGTTTTGGAGCTGGACAATTCTGTGCAATTCCTGGTTCCGGTATCCACTACTTGGATGACATCAGGGACGTTGCTTATCTTCCACAGCCTCAGTTTTGGCATCAGTAAATGAAAAAGGAGCCCCTCAGTACTTGCCTTTCCCTTCCCCGGCTAAATGTACAACTCATTTTTTTTCCATTCTTTGCTTTGGGATGAGTAAGAACAAAGATGTAAGCAGAATAAAAAGTCCATTGAGAATACATTTTATTAGCTTGGTAAATAACGTTTAAGAAAGTTGTCCAGAAGGAGAATTGGAGCACTTTTGGAAAAGTACACTGCACCGGCTTTGTTGGCATATGAAAGTCTGCATGGTCGTCAAGACCGTTTGGCTAACTGGGCGTTCTAGATGTGTACCTCATGCTAGTCTAAGTACAGGGGCAAGCCTTTATAATGTAGTGTCAGTGTTCTTAACAAGATGTTGTTTTATTAATCTTTTATAGGAGGTGATTGTTCGGGAGGGGCAACTGATTCCCCAATTTATATAAATCCAGTTTATAAATCACTTTATAGTGGGATTCTACTAGCCTGAGAAATAGGTGGGTTTTGGCTGACAGTTTGAATGACTTAGAAGAGTGTTAAGAAAGTCCACTGGGTTTACCAGTTCACTCCCCACAAAAAATAAAAACAAGAAGCAAATAATATAACAGAATTTTAAAAATGAGTTTGTTTTTGTTTTGGGAAGCATCTAGTTTGTCAGAGGAAACACTGAGTGTTGAATACTACCCTGGGATGCACAGAACCAAGGCAGTGAGAGGGGAGGAACTCAGTTGTTGCCCCAGGTATCATCAGATATCTGTTTATTAGCACCCAAATACTCAAGGTAAATAGTAATGACCCATTCTTTCTTTTTTTGAGACAAGAGTCTCACTTTGTCACCCAAGCTGGAGTGGCACCATCTCTGCTCACTGCAACCTCCATCTCCCGGGTTCAAGGGATTCTCGTGCCTCAGCCTCCTGAGTAGCTGGAATTACAGGTGTACACCACCATGCCCGGCTAATTTTTGTATCTTTGGTAGAGATGGGGTTTTGCCATGTTGCCCAGGCTGGTCTCGAACTCCTGACCTCAAGTGATCATCCCACCTTGGCCTTCCAAAGTGCTGGGATTACAGGCATGAGCCACTGTGCCTGGCCAGTGACCCCTTCTTAATAGGAAGTATGGTTCACTAAAGAGCAAACGTGATTGTTTTAGTTTAACATTTCCGATGGCTTTATAATGTGAGATTTTCATTGACTGAACTAAGAACATTTAAAAGAAGTAGGCAAGCTTCTCAGAATTAGAAAGATACCTCTAGAATAATGACTCATTAACGTCTATATTGACTTGGGAGAGAGGTAAGCTGGGGAAAAAGCTAAGAACTGTACTTTCCTGGTAAAAACAGTAGTGGAGTTTGAACTTTTATACTATATTTGCAAGCTCAAAGATGTAAGCCTTAATAGACAGTTCACAAGACAGCTATTACAGCGTATCTGAACTGAAACCAGGGTATTGAGATTGCTCTCCCTTAAGAGATATTAGAGGTATAACCTTGAACATGAAATCACATGCTTTCATTGCTTTAACTCAGACCCTGGGGTGCAGGACAGGGTGGTGGTAGTGAAAGAGGGGGAAGGACTGTGTCCTTAGATCTTGGAGCCTGAAAAAGCAAATGCTTAGCAGCTTATCTTTCCAATACAGTTGGAACTTACCTCCTACCTTTTTCTCTCTAGTCTGATTCTAGTTATTGGTTGTCTTTAAATTGCTTAGAATTGTTTACAGGCCAAAATATTTACTTTGAACCCTAAAGGTAAGCTCTTCCTCCTTTCCTTTTTGGGACTCTGTATCCCATTACCCCTCTTTCAAAAAGATAGTGCCACATATCTTTTTGTACTGTATGATTCTTGGGAGAGAATGTAACCCAGGTCCCAAGCGATTCATTTTCTCATTTATTTATTCATTTAACTAATTTTTTCCCAGTGTTTGATTATGAAAAGGTTTAAACTTTCAGAAAAGTCAAAAGAATTTTGCAATCTAGAATCTACCTAGATTCTATTATTGATTAGAGGCCAGGGTATTGATTTCAATTGATTAATCAACTGGCATTGATTAGTTCCTACTGTTTGCCTGGAGGTTTGCTTGGCAAAGCTGTAAAAACATAAAAGGCAGGGTAGGGTTAGGGAACAAGGAGAGTTTTGATTTGGCGGAGCATAGGCTAAGAGTTTGTGAAGGAATCATGTAACTTTGGTTTGAAAAGTTATGTTGGAGTTGTATCATGGAGGACATTAAATTTCATCGTAGAAAGTTTATACTTTTTCCTGGTTGCAGGTGGGAGCCATTGAAGGCATGGGAGGAATGGAGTGCCGTGTGTTTTAGAAAGCTCATTGAAGCATCAGTGTTAGGCTAAATTGGAGGGAAAAGGACCGGAAGTCTGAGAGATGTGTTAGGAAGCTTTGTAAATGTCTTGGGGCAAGTAAGTGTTGAACTGTGGATAGAATGGAGAAAAAAGGAAGTAGAATAGCACTTGCTGACAGATTTGACTTGAGGACTTCTGGTTTTAGAACTCAGGCATCTGCAATTATAAGGGAGCATCATTAAGAATCTGGAAGTCGCTGGGCATGGTGGTTCATGCTTGTAATCCCAGCACTTTGGGAGGCTGAGATCACCTGAGGTCAGGAGTTTGAGACCAGCCTGGCCAACATGGTGAAACCCCGTGTCTACTAAAAATACAAAAATTAACCAGGCATGGTGGTGCATGCCTGTAATCCCAGCTACTCAGAAGGCTGAGGCGGGAGAATCGCTGCAACCCGGCAGCAGAGGCTCCAGTGAACCAAGATTGCACCACTACACTCCAGCCTGGGCAACAGAGCAAGACTGTGTCTCAAAAAAAAAAAAAAAAAAAAAAAGTATCTGGAAGTCATAGAAGGAGGAAGTTTGAGGAAAATGATGATGTCCTGTTATAGAGTCAGTGGGTTTGAGGGGCTGATTGGTTATCCTTTTGGAGGTGACAGCTGACAGTGGTGATACTGTCCTGAAATGCCCAATAGCAATGTCAGGACTGAACAAACATTTGGACTAGTGATGAATACTCAAGGGGTGGTTGAATGGGAATGTACAGAAGGAGAAAAAAGGATAAGATCTTGAAGAAAATCTGAATATATGGAGTCCTTGGAGCAAAAAATAAATACAGGTGTTCAATGATCTGTTAGTATTTTAATGCCTGTTTATGTACAGTGTTATTATAGCTGCAGTTCTCATTAATAATTGACCACAGTTCCTAACTAAAAGACCATATCTTCACTAGTAAAGTGAAGTAAGTCTTTCCTTTTCCCATTCTGGTAAGTTCAGGGGGTAAGGTGAGGCAGAGGAAAGAAGAAGAGAAAGTTAAATAATTTTTTTAATCTAGAACTTTTAGAGCATACAACGCTTTTTCCAGGTAACCCACTTCCAGATCAGAAGCCAGGTAATTTAATGAACTTGCATCTTTTCAGAAGGCAACAGCTACTTTTTTTTTTTTTGAGACGGTGTCTCACTCTGTTGCCCAGGCTGGAGTGCAGTGGCACAATCTCAGCTCACTGCAACCTCTGCCTCCTGGGTTCAAGTGATTCTCCTGCCTCAGCCTCCTGAGTAGCTGGGACTACAGGCGTGTACCCCCACGCCTGGCTAATTTTTATATGTTTAGTCGAGACAGGGTTTTACCACGTTGGCCAGGATGGTCTCCATCTCCTGACCTCATGATCCACCTGCCTCAGCTTCCCAAAGTGCTGGGATTACAGGCGTGAGCCACAATGCCCGGCCAAGGTACAGAGTTTTTAAGTGGCAGAAGCCACACTTGAAGCTGTGAAGGCATACTTTGTTTTTTTATTTATTTATTTTATTTTTTGAAATGGAGTTTCACCCTGTCGCCCAGGCTGGAGTGCAGTGGGGCGATCTTGGCTCACTGCAACCTCCGCCTCCTGGGTTCAAGTGATTCTCTTGCCTCACCTTCCCAAGTAGCTGGGACTACAGGCATGTGCCACCATGCCCAGCTAAGTTTTGTATTTTTAGTAGAGACGGGGTTTCACTATGTTGGCCAGGCTGGTATCCAACTCCTGACCTCATGATCCGCCCACCTCAGCCTCCCAAATTGTTGGGATTACAGGCATCAGCCACCGTGCCTGGTCTGAGGGCATACTTTAAATCTTTCATGCTATTCCCACCGGACTGCATTGCCTTCCTATGTGCTACTGACTGTATGCTAGGCACTGTGTTAGGCGTTTGCACATGTAGGCTCCTTACTGTGGCCCCTCTGTTTTGAGAAGGTGATCAGCAGGGAAGCTCAAAGCACATTGCACAATTGGTTGTTGCACAATTGGCAGGATGTCTGCCCTCTGATTGTGCCTTGTTTTCACCCAACTTCTTGAACTCTACAGGAAGGGCCAGCCTCTCTCAGAAATGCCAGCCCCTAAAGCTGGTACAGAGGTCATGCAACCTTCCTACTTCCCTGAGGTCAACAATCACTTCATTCATTCTCCTTAAGATCATACCTAAAATCCTGGCTTATTTAAGGGTGAAGTGGAGAAAAGCTCTATTTTCACTTATGTGTTTGTTTTACCCCATCAATCTTCTGCCTTCCCTCATTGTCCCACAGTTGTGCCTGTCTAAGGTCACTTTTTGCTTTTTTCTTATTTTCCTTCCCTGGTGAGTCTTTGGAGAGAGGGTGCGATAGAATGCGTAGCCTGGAGCAAGATTACCCCCAGTTGACTATGGAAGCCATGAGAATTATGCTGCTTCCTCAATGCTTTTTTCCCAAAGTTAGAAGTAGCAAGTTGTATAGTGAATAATAGGATTTGCATTGTGAATGGGGTCTTCCTCCAGTGAGGACTTTACTAAGTGCAGTGTTTATTTGTAGTGGGGCACAGAACTGCATTCCTCATGCTTTATGACAGTATTTAGGGTTTACTGGTTTTCATGCATGTCTCTCTTTGCTAGAATGAGGGCTCCTTGAAGGTGGATACTGTCCCCTTTTCATCTTTACTCCACAAGTTTTAGCAAAGTGTCTCACCCTTTACTGTATGGTTAGAAAATCTCTGAAGAGTTGAGTTCTGTTAAAGGAGAGAAAACTATTTGTATAGAAGAGTGTGGGTGGAAGCCTGTTTGTTTGTTTTTTTGATTTGAGACATGGTCTTGCCACATTGCATAGGCTGGTCTTGAACTCCTAGGCTCAAATAATCCTCCTGCCTCGGCCTCCTAAAGTGCCAGGATTACAAGTGTGAGCCACTGTGTCCAGCCGAGGCCTGCATGTTTGAATGGATCAAGAAATGTGATTGTTTAGTGCTGAGGGAGGGTAGGTAGGTTGCAGGGAAAGGCCTGGCTAGGGAAAAGCTCATATGCTCCTAAGTCAAGCAACAAGAAATGTAGAACGTGAAATAAAGATGAAGCCATTCTGAGTCATATGCAGACCCCGAGAAATATCTCCTTGTATTTGACAAAAGGGGAAATGGCAGCCATAGCTAATTCTGAAGATGAAAAATGTTCCTGCCTGGGTTACTTGATGAAGAATATTATTAGCAATCAGCAAGTCAAGTGGAAATAATTTGTTTTGTTTTGTTTTCTCCCCTTCTAACTATTGGCATGTTGGTAGAATTAACTTGGTTGGCAGGAGAATGAACCGCCTGTGCCGTTGGGACACAGGAGATTTCTGAGCTGGCAGACTGCACACTCCATGTAAAACCATGACTCTTTCCACCATTCTTGTGTACACGTGTGCCTGAACATTGGTGTCTGCAAAATCTGAGACGTCTGTTTCAGAGAAAAATTGCTGGAAGCCACTGATTTAGAATTTTAATAGGATTTTTAAAAAATCTGTGCTTAAAAAACATGTAATTTAATCAGTGTTGTAGCCCCCCCGCCCCCCTAAGAATAGCCTTTCTTAGATTTCTTAGGTTGTCTTACGAACACTGACAGAAATGTGTAGGTTCAGGGCACCTAGAGCAGATGTGGAAGTTCTTTCATTAAGGTAGCCTGCGTGAATCATCCCTGTGACTCAAAGCCTGAAGCAGTTTTAGCCTGATCTCCTTGGCTGCATTTTTAGAATCTTAGACATTCCAAGCTGAAAGGGATTTTGGGAATTATATAGTCCATCTAATCTCCAGAATTTACAAATGAAGGAACTGAAGTCCAAGGGGAGAAGTGAATTGGCTTGCCCAAGGATATACCTGTCGGCGAAGTGAAGGCTGGAACTTTTGACCTTGTACATTCAGGAATTGTGGCAGAGCCTTTCCTGCTCGTCTTAGGATGTAATGTACTATAGAGAGCCCGCAGCCATCCTCTACGGTCTGGCTTTATTGTCTCTTTTCTCTCTATTTTTTAGTCTCCTTCTACCTTTTCTCAGCATACCTTTCAAGTGGGATGGAAGTTGAAACCCACCCAGCAGAGAATATGAGAAATACATGTGTAATGACACAAAGTTAGGTGTGTTAGCATTACGTGCAGCAAAGGAGGACACATACCCAAAGGTTGGGAGAAGTGGGAAGAGGCCTCTGAAATATTTGGCCTTGTGCTGAATGAGTCAAAGGAGGGATCAGGGAAGAGGTACCCGCTGGATTAGCTGCTGCCAAGTGCCCGTGGCAGCTCAGGAACTTAGACTCTCAGCAGTCTCTGTTCAGGAGATGGGAGGGACAAAGCGCTATCATTGGTAAGAATACAGCAGTTGCTCAGAAAAAAGGACTGTCCATCATACTGCAGCTGCAGAGTAGCCTTGGGTATATAGAAACATTGTTATTGTTCTGTTGGGAGCATCTTAGACTGATTAGCATCAGAGCTGATTTTCACTCCCAGGGATCTGGGTCTCTCTCTCTCTCGGTTAATGGCACCACCGTCCACCCACCCAGCCATCTAAGTCACATCTGGGATCATCCTAGATTCTTTGTTCTATTTCAACTCTAATATATAATCACAAGTTTCTTCCAGTTTTACTTTCTTCTTCTTCCTCCTCTTCTTCTTCTTCTTCTTCTTCTTCTTCTTCTTCTTCTTCTTCTTATTATTATTATTATTATTATTATTATTATTATTTGGAGACGGAGTCTCGCTCTTTTGCCCAGGCTGGAGTGCAGCGCGTGGTCTTGGCTCACTGCAACCTCCGCCTCCGGTGTTCAAGTGATCCTCCTGCCTCAGCCTCCTGAATAGCTGGGATTACAGGCACATACCACCAAGCCTGGCTAATTTTTGTATTTTTTTGTAGAGACAGGGTTTTGTCATGTTGGCCAGGCTGGTCTGGAACTCCTGACCTCAGGTGATCTACCCACCTTGGCCTCCCAAAGTGCTGGGATTACAGGCGTGAGCCACTGCTCCCAGTCAACCTTCTAATTATTTTTAAGTCTGCCCTCTCCACGCTATTATTACTAGTTTCCAGCCCTAGTTCAAACTCCTGTCATCTTTATTCTAGATTATTGTGAAACATATTAACTGGCCTTCCTGCCTGCTGTCTTTCTGGCTTAAGTCCATCCTTACATTGATGTTCATAGTACTCTTTTCAAATTATCAAGCCCTTCAGTAGTTCCTAGTCACTAGAGGATAAAGATTCTTAGCATATCTAGAAAACTCTCCCTGATCAGCTCTCTACTGACTTCTCTAGATTCCATCCTATTTCTCCACTTCCTACTTATGCTTTTCTCCTGCCTCTGTATTGGTTATCTATTGCTGCATAACAAATTTTTAAATGCTGTAAATTCCATGACCTCCCAAAATAGTGATATAGGCGTTAAGAAGAAATTATTTGGGCAGATAGTGAGAGTACAGGAGTCCTCGGTAAGGTTTTCCTTTTAATGAAAAGCAGACCCCAAATCATTTTCTTTTCTAACAAAGAGCAGCCTGCCTATAAAATTGAGCTACACACATAGACAAGTAAGCTGGAAGCTTGCACAGGTGAATGCCGGCAGTTGTGCCAATAGGAAAAGGCTACCTGGGCTAGGCATGTTCAAAATGGCAGCTCCGTCTTCCCTTTTCCTTTCCAACCATGTGTACAGTAGGGAACACACAGTAATGCTGGCCAAGTGGAAAGCCCATTTGCTTAATAAGGTTAGGGTGAGGTGGCCAGCTTCCCTGCATGCTATGTAAATGTCACACCTGGTCCAGCCAATCTGTGGGCCAATCTGTGTCTATATAAATCAGACACCACCTCCTCAAGCCTGTCTATAAAATCCGGTGCACTCCGCGGAGGGCCAGATTTCCCATTCAGATGCCCCTCTCTTGCAAGAGAGAGAAGTGTTCTCCTTTCTCTTTCTTTTGCCTACTAAACCTCTGCTCCTAAACTCACTCCTTGTGCGTGTCCATGTCCTTAATCTTGGCATGAGATGGCGAACCCCAGGTATTTACCCCAGACAGTGATGCCACCTCAATAGGAGAGACAGCCGCACATGAGGGAAGTATAGAGGGATTCATTTAATTAGGAGTTAAAGTCAAGATTGGAAACTAGTTTGGAGGTTTGCAGTAGTCCAGGCAAGTCACAATAAAGAACTGGATTAGGCCATGAGAGTAGATTTAGAGAGGTGAAGGTGAATTTGAAGAACATCTAGGAGATTCAGTTGGTGATTGATTGGCTGTGGGAATGCAGGGCCAGAGAAAAATGGATAAATCAAGAATACATCCTGGATTTCTGGCTTTAGTACTTGAGTTGATGGGAGTATTTCCAACCAAGATGAAAAATAGGGAAGTAAGGACAAGTTTAGGGAAGGAGATAATAAGTTTAGTTTTTGAGTTCTTCTTAACTACTTTTGATTTTTGTCAATATAATAAAAGTAATGTTATAATTCTCATGATAAAAAATTTTAGTCTTCTTCTCCCCGCCTCCCCATCCTTCTCTTATCTCTGAGACCTCCTCTCATACTTTTACCTGTCTGTTCTAGCCTTTAATTCCAAATTTCTGAGTAATCTGCCTAATCTGTTTCTTGATTTATTGGTTTTAGGGTTATACCTTTTATTTGAGGTATTTTCTATTGACTTATTCAACAAGGTGAAAATTCACCACTTTTACATACCTTACCTCCTGACTTTCCTACCCTCCAACCTGTCCAAATGGTGATATAATTTTCTCTTTTGCTAAATCAATATCTAATATTTACCTTATTATGTAAATATGCTCACTGCTGAGCCAAGTAGTATACTATAATTGCAATCCATGTCTTGTACAGTTTTATTTTCTTCATCAACTTAAAAATTGCCTCTTTGGATTGTTCTGTTTTCTCTATCACTCTTATAACTTCTGTCCAAACTTGCTGACAGAACTGTAATATCCTTATTGATATGATTTTTTACAAAAACTCATGCAGTAGTCAGTTATAGATATATTTCTTCCTTGAGGACATCTCATGTGGATCCCCCTCTATCTTACTGCTCCAATATGCACTGGTTGCTCTTTAAATATAACTGTTATTCTGTGATTTCACTTCCCCTCTTCAGTCCTAGTTCCCCTGTTAGTGGGCTCCCATGTCTTCCTCTTTCTTGGTTTACATCCTTGCTTTGGTGGACCACATTTGCCAGTAGCTTTCTGAGAAGTGGTATATGAGAAACAAACAAACAAAAAAAACTGGCTGGTTCCCAAGCTGTATATGAGGTGAAAAAAATTAAATTAAAAATAAAAATCAAAATCTAGCTGGGTGTGGTAGCTCACATCTGTAATAGCAGCACTCTGGGAGGCTAAGGTGGGATGATTGCTTGAGTCCGCAAGCTAGAAGCTGAAGTGAGCTGTAATTGCAGCATTGTACTGCCACTGCAGCCTGGGTGACAGAGTGAGACCCTATCTGTAAAAATAATAAATAAATAAAAATAAATAACTCTTATGTATTTCTGAATATTTATTTATTCTCATGATTGATATAGGCGTGGTGGCTCACACCTCTAATCCAAGCACTTTGGGAGGCTGAGGTGGGTGGATCACGAGGTCAGGAGTTCGAGACCAGCCTGATCAACATGGTGAAACCCTATCTCTACTAAAAATACAAAAAAATTAGTTAGGCGTGGTGGCGTGCACCTGTAATCCCAGCTACTCAGGAGGCTGAGGCAGGAGAATAGCTTTAACCTGGGACGTGGAGGTTGCAGTGAGCCAAGATCGCGCCACTGCACTCCAGCCTGGGCGACAGAGCAAGACTCCGTCTCAAAAAAAAAAAAAAAATCTAATACAATTTTGGCTTTTGATTCTTTTTATGTGATACCATTCTCTTTCTGTCTTCTTCTCTGGAAAGTTTCTAATAGTCACTTCTGAAATGTGTTCTTCATCTTTTCATTTCTTGATCTGGGAACTTGATGGTTCCTTTAAATCTGAAAAATCATATCTCTACCTCTGCAGATATTTTCGCAGTATTTCTTTGATAATTTCTTACCCTGATTTTTTTTTTTTTTTTGAGGCAAGGTCTCTCTCTGTCATCTAGGCTGGAGTGCAGTGGTGCAATCATGGCTCACTGGAGCCTTGACCTCCTGGGGCCCAAGTGATCCTCCCACTTCAGCTCCCTAAGTAGCTGGGATCACAGGTGTGTGCCACCATGTCTGGCTAATTTTTTAAACCTTTTTTGTAGAAATGAAATTTCATTATGTTGCCCAGGCTGGTCTCGAACTCCTGGGCTGGAGCTATCCTTCTGCCTTGGTCTCCCAAGGTTCTGGGATTACAGGTATGAGCCACCTGATCTCCCCTGAATTTTATCTGCCATCTTTTTCTGGAACTCCCATTAGTCAGATATTGGTCTTCTGGAACCAATCTTCTAATTTCCTTATCTTTTTTCTTCCTATTTTTTAAAGTTCTATTATCTTTCAATTATATTTTCTGTGAGATTTCTATAACTTAATTGCACTGTCCTTTTATCAAATTCTTAAGATTTCTTAAGATTGTGTTTTTAATTTTCAGAAGCATGTTCTTGTATTTTATTCTGTTGTTTAATGGATGCAATATCTTCTCTTATCTCCTTAAAGACATTTTGGTTTTTGGAGAGTTATTCTGCTTCATACATTGCTATTTCTTGTGAGTTTTTATTTTTGTGCAGTTTCTTTTGGATTTTCTACCAAGTTGGAGGCTTTGCTCAAATACCCAATGGTTCCTTGAAGTCTATTTACATATTAAGTGTGAGAAACTAAATTGCTGGTTGGACACTGTGTTGAAGGGATTTGTCAGCAGTTCACTGGCTCCCTGCAGTTGATTGGTGGATTCAACACGCTTCATTAGAGGATCCTACACGTCATTATGTATAGGTTCTTTCTCTAAGAGAATGCAGTTGTTGCAAAGAAGAATCCTTCAGTCTCCTGCAGAGGCTGAAGAATGAAGGTATAGAGTCCTTACTGCCCGCATTCTTTCTGCTGAGTGTTCAAGGGGCTGGGGTCTGTCAGTGTGTAGAATTTCTGAGTTTTCAGTAGGGTATCTCTTCCCCAACTTTCACTGTTTCTTATATTCCCAAGTCTAGAGTGTCTCTACTGAAAATGTCCAAATAATGAATTTGCTGCAGAATAAGCCTCTCACCTCTCTTTTAGACTGGGGAGGGACTTGAGGATCTAAATGCTGTTATAGACTCATGCCAATTCCTCCATTTTCAGCCCCATACTTTACTTTTGCCTTCTGCAGTAACCAGGACTTACCATTTTTGACCCTTTCTGTAGTTGTATGGTTTGAATTAGCTTGTTTCTCATTTATATTCTGCCTTCATTCTCTGCAAACTATCTGTTCACTTTCCATCTAACAACAAAAATTTGATCTGCCCCATTTACTGTTATCTCTTCTATTTTCTTGGCTATTGGGATTTATAACTTTAAAAAATGTCTTTACTCTCATTTTAGAGAGGTTTCATGAGGTGACAGAAATAAACAAATGTTTCTGATTCACCACGTTTCAGCAGGATTAAATGCCATTTTGACATGTTGAGTTTCATATACCCATGGGGCATCAGGTAAAAATGTTAGGCAGGCAGTTGGATAGATGAGGCAGAAGCTTTTGAGAGGCACTCTCATTTTGAGTGGTGTCCACAGAAAGTGCTGGTTAAAGTGATGAGACCACTCTTTAGTGTGTGGAAATGTGATAAGCTGTGGACCAAGGATAGACTCCTAGAAGAATTTTAGAAGATCTATGAAAACACAAACTACAGAAGGCAAGGCATCGATAAATTTACCAAAGGGGCACTGTCAGCATGTCAGAAAAGTCAATAAAGATAAAGACAGATTTTCCTTTTGAATTTAGAAATATGGAGATGATTAATGATTTTAGCAAGATGATATGCACAGAAGTCAGAATACATTAAGTAAGAAAGAAAACAGCGTTTTATTTATTTATTTTTTTTGCCTTCAGAAACTGCTGACAGAAGCAATAATAGAGGGTGTTCAGTGGCTTATGAAGCAGATGAACCAGCCTGTGGGCTTTTTCTGTTGTCTGCACCTTGGATACTATACGTAGTGGATTTTCAAATACCTAATGAGGGAATGCATGCAGTGACTTTGTTGCCCTTGCATTAGCTGTGTGAAGACATTTTGGCTGGTTTGATCTGAGAGGTCATTTCTCATCCTCCACTTTCTCTTTTCAGGGTTGGTGTGAGCAAGCCAGACTGTATGGGGCTTTAAATTCTGGGTATGACTGATGAAGCTGATACTATTAACCATGTCTTTCTTCAATTGTATATATGATGAAATTTTGCAGGATAATAGAGACAGTGGAGTATAGGGCTTACACTAGAATAAAACCTAAATTCCATTTTTGAGGCCTCTGAGGGAGCTCAAAACACAGCACTTTGTCTTTCTTTCATGAGTTCTGAAAAAATTGAGAAATAAGACAGAAGAGCAAGGCAGGAGGACAGTGAAACATCAGCTTGATTAACAAGGGAGGCTGGGCTGGAATGGCACTTTTCCTTTTGGGCAAATGGGTTTCCTGTGACTGATGCCTGGCTGAGCAGACTTGCCCAGCAATCCTCAGATTCACACAGGGTGGAGAGAGAAAAGCACCGCTTCATGTGGGGATGGGGAGTGAGGTGAGCCCAACATGACCAGTTTATCCAAATGTACCCATAAGGTGAACCTTTCTGCCTGACACCCTACCCCTACGGAGGGAAGAAGGCAGCAGCAAGGGGCCAGCAGTGTTACACTGTCGGACTTCCTGGACATTGATAGAGATATCCAGAGCTGGGAAGAAGCAGTGCCCTAAAATACAGGTTGGCTTTCAATACCCAGCACGAGCCTATACCTGATCCCCCTTCGAACCACTCTGACCATCGCTCACCTGGCCCCCACCATGGGCTTCCATCTGCATTGTTTCCTGTTAATGGCCTTTGTAGTCACTGTTCTCCTGCCAGGAACTCTCTTCTTCCTAGACACTGTCTCATGCCCTCAGATCTGCTCAGATGTCACCTACTCAGGGGGGCCTTCCCTGACCACCTATCTCAAATAGTGCCACTGCTTGACCCCTTTCCTCTCTATTCTGTTTATCCTGCTTTGATTTTCTTAAAAGCTCTCGCCTCTCTTCCTCAGTTCATGAAGGCAGATGCTGTCTGTTTTATTCATTGTATGAGCTAAGGATATATTTATTCAGTGAATGAGTGGATGGTCCAGTCAACTTGGAGTCCGTTCCAGCTCAGCTGCTGCCTGGAGTATTATCACTTGCAAAGTGGCCCAGTCAGCATGGGCCTCTATTGAAGTGCTACACTAACTCCTTTCAAGAGTGGAGGTGGGCCAAGGCGCAGTGGCTCATGCCTGTAATTCCAGCACTTTGGGAGGCCAAGGCAGGCGAATCCCTTCAGCCCAGGAGCTCGAGACCAGCCTGGCCAACATGGCGAAATTCCATTTCTACAAAAAGTACAAAAATTAGCTGGGTATGGTGGCATGCACCGGTGGTCCCAGCTACTCTGGAGGATGAGGTGGGAGGATCATTTATGCCTCAGGAGGCGGAAATTGCTGTGAGCCAAGATTGTGGGTGACAGAGTGAGACCGTGTCTCAAAAAAACAAAACAAAACAAAAAAAAAACAAAGAGTGGAGGTGAAGCTTGAATGAGACAACATATGGAAAAGAGCTGAGAAATGTACTAGAATCATGGAAGCGAGTCCTATAGAGTGGTTACTGCTACAAATAGTAGTCGCTCTTTTAGAATCAGGGAGAAGTTTCTTGTCACTTCAGGGAGTGGTGGTTAAACTGATGACATTGCCACATTTACTAGGATTATCCTCATATAAAATGTTCTCATTCATTGTTCCCAATCTTAGCCTTGTATTTGCCACCCTGTGTATCCTAATGTTTTTATTTGAAAATTCTAATTATAGTAGGCAATAGAAAGGAGGCAATTCTTTTTTTTTTTAATTTTGTTTATTTTTATTTTTTGAGACGGAGTCTCACTCTGCTGCCCAGGCTGGAGTGCAGTGATGTGATCTCGGCTCACTGCAAGCTCCACCTCCCGGGTTCACACCATTCAAAAGGAGGCAATTCTAAAGAAGAACAGAGCTACACTGACTTGAGCAAAACTAACAAAAATTTCTTAGTGGAAGACACTGACTTTGCCATGAGATTTTAATGTCCTAAAGAGTAGAGAGCTTCACTTACCCCAAAAAGTAATTTTTGAAACTGAAAGAAGTACACTAGAAATCCATTATGAAGCAATCTGTGGACCTGTGATTTTCACTTCTTTACAGATAAATATGCCTTTCAATCATTTGCAATTTCAGTACCTATAAATTCTGCAAATGGACAAAACAATCCAGTTTATTCAGAATTCCGTTTTTATCAACAGTTGCATTGAGGCAGATTTCGTTATACTCTGTCGTTTATATAGTGGTGTGTGGAAAATACGTGGACTTTGACATCACCTAGATATGGCTTCAGATTCCAGCTTTGCAACTCAATAGCTGAGGGGGCATGAGAAAATTATTTAACCTGGGACTGAGTTTACTCATATGGATGTGTCTTATATAAAGCTCTGGCCTTAGGGCTTGTCTAAGAATAGTGTCACAGTCAAGAAAAGGTGTGCTGTCTGTTAGTGAACGGCTATGAGATGTTCTGTAACAAGGGAGCCCATTTAATTTTATTTAACCCAGACTTTCCCAAATGTTTTTCCTTATAAAATCTGTTAATATAGACAGGTAAAATCTGTCTATATTATAAATTCTGTTAATATAATACAGAATTGGTATTCCATAAAGGACCCTGTGGGAAATCCTGGCTTGCATAATGCCAGACATATTTGATATAAGAAATCAATTTTGCTTCCCTTTTCCAGCTTAGTGTTGGCCAGTCAGAATTTTCACTGGACGCCTACCATGCAACTTAAAGTAGAACTCTTGGGGTTTTGTGCCTTCCCACCCTCCATCCCAACTCCTTCCATAGTCTTCCTGATCTCCAATCATGGCCCCACTATTCATGTATTAGTTTCCTAGGGATGCTGTAACAAAACACCACCATCTGGGTAACTTAACAGAAATTTATCGTCTCACAGTTCTGAATGCTAGAGTCCAAAATTAATGTATCAGCAGGACCATGCTCCTCCTGAAACCTGTAGGCTACGATCTTCCCTGCCTCTTCTAGCTGTTGATGTTTACCAGCAATCCTGGGCTTCTTGGCTTGTAGATACATCACTTAGTGTCTGCCTCTTCGTCACATGGCATTCTCCTCTAAAGTTCCCTCCTCTTATTATAAGGACACGAGTTATATTGGATGAAAGCCCTGCCCTAATCCAACTCCAGCATAACCTCATTGTAGCTAATTATTAGGTTGGTGTAAAGTTACTTTTAATTAAAAGTAGTGTGGCTCACGCCTGTAATCCCAGCACTTTGGGAGGCCGAGGTGGGCAGATCACAAGGTCAGGAGATCGAGACCATCCTGGCCAACATGGTGAAACCCCACCTCTACTAAAATGCAAAAAATTAGCCGGGAGTGGTAGCACACACCTGTAGCCCCAGCTACTTGGGAGGCTGAGGCAGGGGAATTGCTTGAACCCGGGAGGCAGAGGTTGCATGAGCTGCGATCGTGCCACTGCACTCCACCCTGGTGACCGAGCGAGACTCGTCTCAAAAAAAAAAAAAGTAATGGCAAAAACCACAATTACTTTTGCATCAACCTTACTACGTCTGCAAAGACCCTATTTTCAAATAAGGTCATATTCTGAGGTACTAGGAGATAGAACTTCAAAATATCTTCAGCTCAGCACATAACAATTCATGCAGTTACTCTGGGCAGAAAACAGGTGCCATCCTTGTACTTCTTTTCTTTCCCTCAGCCATTATGTCTGGTCTATGAGCAAATATTCGTGGATCTGCCTTCACAATGTAGCTGACCATTTCTCATTACCTCTCCTGCTACTCCTTGACCCCAGCCTTTGTCATATCTCCTGGGTTATAACAATGGCCTCTTATTAGGTATCCTGGTTCCATCCTGATTCTCCTTAAGCCTACTTGTTAGATAGCAACCAGAGCAATCATGTCACAGTGTAAATCAGATGATATTCCTCCCTTACTCTAAACTCTCCAGTGGTCTCCCATTATCATTAGAATAAAATGCTAACACAGATGAAGGAAGATAAGACTCTGGGAGCTCTGCTTTATCTGTCTCTCCAGCCTCATTGTGTACCACTCCCTCCCCTATTGACTGTGCCCACCAACCCACAGTAAGCACCTTGTTTGCACTGCAGGGCTTTTGTACTGTTTCCTCAAGGCTGGCTCCCTCTCAGTCTCAGATCATCTACCCAGAGATGTGTTTCCCACTCATTGTTAGCTGAAACACTTGCACCCCATCTGGCAGAGAGCAGAGAAAGTTTTTTTCTTTTTAAAAAAAATTTTTTTTTTTTTTTGAGACAGAGTCTTACTCTGTTGCCCAGGCTGGAGTGCAGTGGTGCAATCTCAGCTCATGCAACCTCCACCTCCTGGGTTCAAGCGATTCCCCTGCCTCAACCTCATGAGTAGCTGGGATTACAGGCGTGTGCCACCATGCCTGGCTAATTTTTGTATTTTTAATAGAGACAGGGTTTCACCGTGTTGGCCAGGCTGATCTTAAACTCTTGACCTCAAGTGATCTGCCTGCCTTGGCCTCCCAAAGTGCTGGGATTACAGGCATAAGCCATCATGCCGGGCCCAGAGAGAGTTTTGTCACCACTCATGAAGCGAAGTGCTCAGGAAACAAAAGGAGAGAAACAGGAATGAGATAGCTGTCCCTGGGAGGGAAAGGATCAATAACTAATGGGTATCCCCAAATCAGATTTACATGAGTCACAATCCAAACAAATGATTTTCTTCTGCTAATCTGAATTTGGAAAGGAAATCCCTACCTAGAAGCAGAGATCCGAGAGAGCTGATCTTGGTTTAAAAAAAACAAAAAAAACTCTTAACTTTTTGTTGTTTTTTTATTGGTTGTCCCAGGATCTCATCTGCAGGTTCTGGAACTAGTGGGATGTCACAGCCACCCCATGTTGGCTGCCAGAAACTGTAAGGGGAGAAAAAGGATATCTTTTCCTCATCCATCACAAGGTTCGTGGCTGAGCCCCTATAACAAATAAAAAGAAAAAAAAAACAGATTAAATGGGAAAAGTATAAAAGTTGTATTTAATGTAAGTTTTCAGTGACACAGAAACCTTCAGAAAACGAAGCCCCAAGGACCCAGGGAAAACCATGTGTGTTTAGGGACAGTTGTGCAGAAGTGTAATTGGAGGGCAAAAGAGTGTGATCTAATAGTAATAATCTGGGGAACTCAGCGAGGCCTATTTGTTCAGATTCTTTTCAGCCTCGGTGTGACATTCCTTCCCTCTGGGTATAGGGCAGGACCCCTCTGGAATGAGGGTCTTATGACCTACTTTCAGGGGAAGTAGGTCAGAGAATTCTTTCATGGCCAGCTCTCAGGAGAAAAAGGTGGGAAAAGGTCAGAGAGCAGCCTTCCTGCTTCTGCTGTTTTTTCAATTTCCTGCTGTTTAAAATACTCACTGTGCCAAGGTGCCATTATCTTGGGTTATCATGTTGTGAGCCCCGACACCTCAGTTGCTTGCTTTACCACTTACTAACTGTGAACCTGAGCAAATCACTTAGATTCTCTGAGGATCGGTATCTCGTCTATAAAATGAGATGACAAGGTAAGGTTGTTTGTAATCCTTACCTTCCTGGTTAGAAATAAAAAATATAAAGCAATCAGTACAGTTTTTTGTACATAGTAAGCGTTCAGTAATTGGTAGCTATTAACTGGTATCATTATCATGATGGTGCCTTTAGTCACAGGCATGGCCCTTCTATTTCAAAACTGTTGAAGAACATGTTGGGATAATGTTTACATTTTACTTTCCACCACATGCCCACTTAAATTTCCCTTCTGGTTGGAGTGGGATTTCAAGGTAAAGCTCTAGACTGTGGTGTCAGATTATATTATTTTCTCCTCTTCCTGATTTTTCTCATTCTCTCCCTGCCACACACCTCTAGTTTCCTTTTCCTGCACGTCCAAGGATATGGTGGCAGAGATAGGGATGACTAATTCGTTAGAGAGATTAGACATCACTGTCTGATGCCAGAGAGGAACCTGTGAAAAGGAGATAGGCGTGTCTCAGTGCCACTTCAGCAAAAGGTTGCCCTTTACCTTGCATGCCATGACTGTGTCCTCCCTGGGAAAAGAGTACTTCAAGAGTGTTGTCCAGGGTGTCAACATAGTGAGACTCTGTCCCTTAAATAAATAAATAAATAAATAAACTCCTGGGCTCAAGGGATCCTCCCGCCTTGGCCTCCCGAAGTGCCAGGATTACAGGCATGAGCCAATGTGCCGGGCAATAACTATTTTAATTGCAGCTACAATGGTTATTATATGAAAGATATGTATCCTTTGATTGGAGTAATCGATAGTGTAAAGTGGGGAAGTGGAAACGAGTGAAGGGGAGAATATAAGGCTGGTTTAAATACCTGCTCTTTGTTTGTTTGTCCTCATCCTGCAGGTTTTGTTTTTGATTCTTTTTTCTTTGGCAAAACACACACCTCCAGTGGCATTTTCAGGTTTCTTTTCTTGAGGTCTTGCAAATCTGATTATGCTACTGGTTGATCAGGTAGGGGAGAACTGGCCAGGATTTTCCCTTTTTGTCTTTTCTGATGGTCAGGTCGATTGGAATTGGAGTGTGAGCTAATGGAAAATAGCATCTAGCTCATTTTACCAATAATGAAGATGAGCCCAGTATGTGCAGGTAAATGTTTAACAATTGGCAGTCTGAGAAAAAGAAGGCCTGATTTCTGGTGTTTGCTGGTTACTGTGGTGTAAATACTCCTACCATAGTTGATTTCAAGCTACCAACAAGATTACTGAACACATAGTTGGAAAAAGATGCCCAGAAGCAAATCATCATATGTGTAATCTGTCTACCACACAGATACAAAAAACATAACTCTAGATCACAGATAATAGTAAAATGTAGTAAAATCGTTAGGAAATGATAAGTTTTGAGTACTTTGAACATATGTTTTAAAATGTAACTTCTTCAATAACAGTTTAATTGTTAACGGTGGCTCTGTTGAACAACTGACTCTCAACATTCCTGAAAATTTAACCATCAGCTCTCTTGCGCTGGCTTGAGCACATCAGGTGGGACCCAGAGAAGTTACTGTCTTACCAAGGTCCTTGGATGAGTCATGGCAGGACCTGGGTTATTACAGAGTTGTTTCTAAAAACCAGACTACTCTAGACAGATTTACTTATCAACGTTTCTTTTTATTCATTTGTTTATTTATTTACTCCATCCTTTAACAATCCATAAAAGGGATTTAAGACTATTACAAGCTGTTATTATCTATTGAGACAGTAAGAGTCAGAATATTTGAATATATCTGGAATAAAGGTGGGAGAGTAGGCCGGGGGCGGTGGCTCACGCCTGTAATCCCAGCACTTTGGGAGGCCGAGGCGGGTGGATCACCTGAGATCAGGAACCTGAGGTCAGCCTGGCCAACGTGGTGAAACCCCGCCTCTACTAAAAATACAAAAATTAGCTGGTTGTAGTGGTGGGTGCCTGTAATCCCAGCTACATGGGGGGCTGAGGCAAGAGAATCGCTTGAACCGAGGAGGCGGAGGTTGTAGTGAGCTGAGATCGCACCACTGCACTCCAGTCTGGGTGACAGAGCGAGACTCTGTCTCAAAAAAAAAAAAAAAAAAAGACGGGAGAGTGGAAAGCAGATGAGATTTAGAGCCATAAGTAAATTCTGGCTTTGAGTCTTGGCCTTGTCATCTTGATCAAGTCAGTTACTCCCTGGTAAAAGTTTTCTAATCTGAAGATGAAGGAACTGGACCACATGAACATTTAATATCTTGTAGGTCTAAAATATGGTTCCTTATTTAGATTCATCAATTCAATAATATTTGCTTAGTACCAACTATATGCACTCTCATTATGAACTGTACTCCAGGCAGAATGAAATTCAGATATGATAATAAATATTATTATAATAGCATCTCACATTTATGCAGAGCCTTCTGATTTGCCAAAGAGAAGATTTACTTTGAGTCTCTGGGATTCTGTGGCTTTAGGAGATCAGGACATATCTTAACAGAATGTTAGAGAAAGAAGAAGCTATTCTAGAAGTACAAATAGAACCTTATTCCTAGGAAACAGAAGAGGTCATACCCAGGTAGTAATGAGGAATAAGGAATAAGCACTTTTTCTGCCATGTCTAGCAGTTGCTTCACTTTGTTTTTTTAAAAAAGCAACAAAATTACTTTTTTTCTGAGTATAAAATTTTTGTAGAAAATTTAGAAATTATTAAGAAGTATTAAATAAGGAAAAAAACCATATATCCAATCTAATATCCTGCTTTTCTTTACCTAATAATATTTTATCATATTTTTCAAAACATTCTTAGTAGAATCATTTTAATTGCTGTATGTATAATAATTTTATCTTTTTGGTGTATAGTAACTTATCTGATGTCTTACTGTTGGAAATTTTATTTACTGACAATTTTTATTATTCTAAAGAACACTGTGGATAAATAGCTTTGTTCCATATCAAAAATCATACATTGGACACATGATTTTCAACTTTAATATTTAAGGTTTAGTAAGACAATTTTAGCAAATTATATACTTTTGACCTTTAGAGTCTTTGATTCTGTTGATATTGTTTTGTATTTACCCAGATTTTACTCTGTTTCTAAACATTTATTAAGAAGAACATTTTGTTTGAATTCTTCAATATGATATGTTTGAACTAGAAATAGCACCACTGTTTTGATATTATTTCAAGTAGGTATGATAAAGTGTAGGGTTAACAATTTTCTTTTTCAACTTTCTGTGGGAGATATCCTCTGTCTAGTATAAGGTTTGTTAGTTTAGAAATTGCTCAATAAATGTTCAATAAATAAAAGGACTCATGCTAATTTAGGATAAGCAAAAACATGTGAGAGGGTGTTTAAAAAACCCACTTCTCCATTTATGATAATAGCTTTCATTCTCATAAGGAGAGATAACAGCTAAGCACAGTTCAGGAATTCTGACTGTTGAATGAGAACTGTAAAATGAAGTATGTCGGTGCTTTAATTCACCTGCATGGGAAACCATGACTCAGATAGTTATTTGATTAAATGTTAATGAGATCTACTAAATTGACCCAATTCTTACTTTTATGTATTAGATTTATATCAAAACAGGACCAGTTTTACCTGTTTTCCTTTTTTAACATCTTTGAGTCAACATCTGCTTACAAGGGAAGTGCTGTAACTACCCTGGTTATTTAAATATTAATGGCTTCCATTAAAGGGAGCTAGGGATTGGCAGCAGGAAGATTGATAAATTAGATGGCATGATTGGTTTCTTGTTTCTGTCCCCAGGAAAAAAAAAAAAACCTCTTACCGGAAGAGCTTCTTCCATTTTTTTTTTTAATATTGCATATATATATGTATTTTTTTTTTTTTTCTGAACCAGTTAGAGAGTAAGATTGTTGATTTCAGGCATCCCTTGAAAGTAGCTGTGCTATAAAAGCATCAGTGTAAACAAGTTCATGTAATTTAAAAAAATGTTTTCACAGTGCCATAGAGGTCATTACCCTGGGGCTTCTTGGGAACCTAATTTCAGTTCCTAAATTCATTTTGTTCTTTATTATAGTCAGTAATAGGCAAAAGCATTTTTTAGCTCCATCCTGGATTTGGTTGGCCTTATTTACATTAAGTGTGGGGAATTCTAGTAAGTTAACCCTGAGAGACATGACAAGGGTTATATATTCAATCACATTATAATTATAAACCTTTATCTTACTGGGGAAATGTGCCTGAAAAGCTTTTAAAATTTGCTATAACCAATATTTTCATGTTATGCCAAATTGGGTTGTAATAAGCATGTCGTTAAAAGATTTTTACACGTTTTGTATTTTTAAGATGTTCTAATGGCTTGGCATTTTAAAGCACTGAACAAAAGCAGGCATTATATTTGCATAATTGTGTATCTCTTTTTGCATCCAGAAATGTGAGTGTGTGGAGTACCCTTTCATTTCATGTATTTGATTTAGAATTTACAGCTAAGAACATAGATCATGCTTAAATAGCAGGAGTGCAGAGTCATGTAACGGCCCTGGTGTGCTTGTCGTAATTCCCTACTTAGCAAGGTCAGGATTAGGGTGAGACAAGAGAGGCACTACCTCAGGTGTAAAACTTAAGAAAGTGTCAAAAAAAATTCAAGACTAGTAATATTTTAATGTAATAGTTAAAAAACTGTATAATACAGAGAAAAATTAATGATAATAAAAATTGTCAACATTTTAGATCAAGATGAGATCTGACCCTGCATCTGTACCTCCCTCGCTTCTCCCTAGTCCTGGCCTTGAGTGGAGTCAAGTCCTGGTTTCTCTACTTTCATGTCCTTGCATGAGACACTCTTTTGATTCAAGTTTTCCTTACCTGAATTTGGTGACAATAATCCTCACTTTCCTGGTGACAAGGATTTTTTCCTTGGCCAAATTTTAGTCAGGCTTCTGAATCTTCTGCTAGGCCTGTTTGTGCACTTCCTTGTAAAATCCAGTTTTAGCAAAGGACACTGGCTAAGTCGTTTTACCAAGAACCAGCAACATCAACATCCGATCGCCTCAATGTCTGACCAGGTTTCTCATCCTGCACCATCCCCCAGGTGATGTCTGATCACCCTGGCCTGTCTTCAGTGAGAATCCTGTTGGGTTTAGCCAGATCCACCTTACCCCAATGCTTCGTTTGAGTAATTTTCCATCCACTGACCCCCACACTGCTCCTTGGCTATAAATTCCCACTGGCCCGTGCTGCATTTGGAGTTGAGCCCAATCTCTCTTCCTTGCTGCAAGACTGTTGACTGCAAGGTCCCTGTGCCTGTCATTATCCTGATAAAGTCTTTGTCTCTATGCTTTAACAAATACCATTCAGTCATTTTTCTGTAACACTGGTGGAATTAGGAGATTCAAATCATCTACAAATACATGGGAAAGCCCACTATAAATATAATTTACATATTGATGTTCAAGTAAATAATTATACAGTTTTATGCCATTATTATTATAATCTCAGATGAATATTCTAAGCAAACATCAGATCTGAAGATCTTTGGAAAGCTTTGTGCTAATGGTTTGGGGCCTAATGTCTTTAATTTACTTATCAGCTAGCAATAAGGGGAGGAACCTAAGGGTAGTTGTAGGACCCTCCCCCCTTTCTTTCTTCCTTCCTGTTTTTGTTTTTGTTGTTGTTGTTCTTTGATACAAACTGGGGCTTTATAAGAGTTAGAGAACATAACCAGAAATCCATTGCTTCTTTGAAATTTCCCTGAAAGGTGTGCATGGATGCCTGAGGTCTCACCTTTGCTTAAGCTGTTTCCACCCACCCATGATGCCTTTCCCATTTCTCCCACCTGCCTGTGAACCATTCACCTTTTATCCATATCCAACTTGGATAAGGCCTTTCTATGATCTTTCGGCCTGAAACGTGCTCTCAATCCTCTGCCCTTCTGTGGTGGCATAATGGTTTCTACCACCCATTTATGGTCAGTTACAGAGTTCTTGTTGTTCTGAGTCTTTATCTAATCCTCCACTGAATTTACTTTCCAAACTGCATTTTAAAAAATGTCAGTGGTTCACTCCTATAATCCCAGCACTTTGGGAGGCTGAGGTGGGAGGATTGCTTGAGCTCAGGAGGTCAAGGCAGCAGTGAGCCGTGACTGTGCTACTGTCCTCGAGCTTGAGCAACAGAGCAAGACTCTGTTTAAAAAAAAAAAATCAGTAATTGAAAAATTACTGACATTGTAAATCCCTTGAAGAGTCTCCCATTAGCCTTTGAATTTAAGAGTGAGCAGGGATTGGGTGTGCTTATTTATGGTGCTATCCAAGGTCCTTGCAGAGGGCCTTTACACACAATATTTTTTTTAAGTGAATAAATGAATTTCTTGCATGTAAAAGGGCCGGGTAAATATTTACTCTTATGATTCATTTTTGGAATGCTGTTTTTATCCTAGACCCTGAGAGATGGTTGGTGCCATGTGGAAGGTGATTGTTTCGCTGGTCCTGTTGATGCCTGGCCCCTGTGATGGGCTGTTTCGCTCCCTATACAGAAGTGTTTCCATGCCACCTAAGGGAGACTCAGGACAGCCATTATTTCTCACCCCTTACATTGAAGCTGGGAAGATCCAAAAAGGTAAGTAAGTTTAATTAAATCAAAACCACTGGCATGAGTTCAACAGTTTCTCTTTTTTTTTTGAGACGAAGTCTCACCTGTCACTAGGTTGGAGGGCAGTGGCGCGATCTCAGCTCACTGCAACCTCTGCCTCCCGGGTTCAAGCAATTCTCCTGCCTCAGCCTCCCAAGTAGCTGGGATTATAGGCACAAGCCACCATGCCCAGATAATTTTTGTATTTTTAGTAGAGAGGGGGTTTCACCATGTTGGCTAGGATGGTCTCGATCTCTTGACCTCGTGATTCGCCCACCTCGGCCTCCCAAAGTGCTAGGATTACAGCTGTGAGCCACCGCACCTGGCCAATAGTTTTTCTTAAAACAAGTAACCCATAGGATGCAAAATATATTTCAGTATTTTTACTCAGTTGTTTTATTTCAAATATATATATATATTTTGTTTGTTTGTTTGTTTGTTTGAGACAGAGTCTTGCTCTGTTGCCCAGGCTGGAGTGCGGTGGCGTGATCTCTGCTCACTGCAACCTCTGCCTCCTGGGCTCAAGCGATTCTCCTGCCTCAGCCTCCTGAGTAGCTGGGATTACAGGTGCCCACCACCATGCCTGGCTAATTTTTGTATTTTTAGTAGAGATGGGGTTTCACCATGTTGGCCAGGCTAGTTTTGAACTCCTAACCTTTGGTGATCCGCCCTCCTCAGCCTTCAAAAGTGCTGGGATTATAGGCATGAGCCACCGCACCCGGCCTATGTCAAATATTAATGACTTGATGTCATATGTTGTCTGAGTTTTTAGCTAAAATGAGAATTAGCCAGGGTTGAATTACCTGCATGGTTGAGTTGCAGCATTTTGTTTATAAGACTAGTAGAGTGCCTGTGCCCCAGTGGTCACTTAATGCTAATACTATCCTTAAAACTTACTATGAGTCAGTCACTGGTTCCAAGCTTTCTGCATGAACTTATTTAAACATCTCAGCATCCCGGGGAGGTGGACCCATTTTACACATGTGAAACCAAGGCAGAAAGAGATTGAGCTACTAGCCAGAGTTCATGCAGATATCAGCTGGTTTGTAGGCTTCATACTCAGACAGCCTCACTGCAGCCTCCCTGCTGTGCCCCGTTATCCAGCAAGTCTGGGCCTTAGTTTTCTCATTAAGATAAGATGGAGCTTTAACAACTTACCCAACTTGCAGAGATGTTATGAAAATCCAATGAGATAAGGCACGTGAAAATTTTTTGTACTCTATAAATTGTTCTCCAAATATGAGTGTTTGCAAATGGCTTTATTTAGAGATTGCGGTTTTTTCTATTGTTATTACCAGTAGGAAAAAAGGTATCACTTAATGTTATCAGAGACTAAAATTTATGACCTGCATCTGCTCTTTTTTTTTTTTTTTTGAGACAGAATCTTGCTCTGTCGCCAGGCTGGAGTGCAGTGGTGCAGCCTCGGCTCACTGCGCTCTCCACCTCCTGCGTTCAAGCGATTCTCCTGCCTCAGCCTCCTGAGTAGCTGGAACTACAGGCATGCGCTACCACGCCCGGCTAATTTTTATATTTTTAGTAGAGATGGGGTTTTGCCTTGTTGGCCAAGCTTGTCTCAAACTCCTGACCTCAAGTCATCCGCCTGCCTTGGCCTCCCAAAGTGCTGGGATTATAGGCGTGAGCCACTGCCCCCGGCCCTGTATCTGCTCTTAATGCTTCTTTGCGCTTAATCACTGTGCGAGTAAATGATTTCAACTTTCTGGACTTCAGTAGGTTCCTAAGCTATAAAACAGTAGACAGGTAGCTATTCTGAGGAGCTGTTTGCAAAGAGCAGCAGAAAAATGGGGTAGTGGCTGGAGGGAGCACTGGGGTCCAGGAAGGGTCTTTAACAGAATAGGAGAGAATGTTTGTTTGCTGATGGAAATGATGAGTGGGGAATTGGTTTGGTTTGGGGAACCATTGTTGGAGACTGTGTTTAAGAAGGTGAGAGACAGGGATCTGGCACACAGGGGCCCCAAGGTTGTCCCTTGTCACAGGTGGGAAGGCAGAGATGGTGCCTGTGAAGCTGGCAGGTTGGCAGATGTGATGGGAATGAAGAAGAACACTGGAAATTTTAGACAAATGGTCATTTTAAAGATCAAAAGCAAATCTAAATACTCTATAAAGAAGTTTAAAATAAAGCAAGTTTTATTCGTTCAAAGTATTCTCACAGCCAATAGGATGTCATTGTTTTTTGGTTTTCGTTTTACACGAAGACATTCTTGTATTTTAAGGGTATGTGTAAGTGCTGTTCATATGTCTTTTTCTGAAATACACATTGTCTTCAAGTTTCACCGTCTCTTTTCTAAGGAAAGATGAAAAACTTTGATAATGTATTTAGTGTATTTTAAAAAGGACTGATTTTTACCTCACAAGAGAAGTCATGGGAAGATGGCTGCCCCACCGTATGGGCTGATACCATTAAGATGCTTGTGAAGAGGCAAAGTGTCGTTAAACCCTCCAAATTGGATTACATGCACGTATTTCAGCTTCCTTAACAAGTGGATTCTGATGGCTTAGATTTATGTTCATTAACAGTAAATCAAAGCAAACCATTTAATGTAGGGATGAAAAGGAGTTAAGTAATTGTTATAAACAAATTCTACCAATTCACATATGAGGAAATTGAGACTGAAATACTTTATCCGAGTTGCCCAACGGGATGTGTGCAATAGAGTTGGGTAGCAGAGATGGGTTTAGGACCCAAATCTTCTGACTTCTGCTCTGTGATTTGCCTGCTATAATTTAGTTCTGTTTGTTTCAGAAGCTTCTAAAGTGTTCTTCTAAAGTGACCAGATGCATACACACAAAACAGTTAAGGAATTAGGCAGTGCATACTAAAGTACTAAAGTATTACATTTAAAGTAAGTGCACTGGAGATTCGGAGGAGGAACCTATCCCTGTCGGTTGGCATAATTGAGGGAGAAAATACTAGAGCTGTCGTAGTTGTAAAAATAATAAGTAGCTAACATTTAGTCATTATATCCCTAGTACCTAGCATAGTACCTATACATAATAGGTATGTATAAATATGTATGGAATTTAAATTTGGGTACCAACCATGGGCCAGGCATTGTGTTTTACATCCATTAGCTCATGTAGTTCTCAGAGCAACCCTAATGAAGAATCCATAAGCATTGTTCCCATTTTACAAATGAGAACACTGAGGCCCGGAGAAATCAAATATCTTGCCTAGGGCCATAAAACTAGTAAGTGGCAGAGCTTGAATTAAAACCTATACTGGCCAACCCCAGGGCCCATGGTATGAACCACTATGCTATATAAGCAGCTCTGAATTAAACCTTATACTGGCCAACCCCAGAGCCCATGATATGAATCACTATGCTGTATGACCAGCTCTGGACTTCAGAGTGTCGGGTAAGATTTACGTAAATAGCGAAAGGTCTGTGCGTACCAAATGAGAGAAACAGCTTAAACAAAGGCATTAAGTGAAAGTGACCATGGTGTTTCTGTATCATACATCTGGTGGAACCAAGTAAAAAGAATACAGAGAAATCCGTCTGAGAGACTACTGACATCCCTCCTGTTCTTGTCTTTCTTGCCTATGAGCATTTCTCAGTTACGGGTATTAGCAGCAGCCAAGAAAGATTCCAAGGGAGGTAGTTTTATCTTCCACCCTCCCATGTCAAGATTGGTAGATCTTCATCTGATGATTGACAACATTTACAATATTAAATCTGTGTATAATATCACTTCCTGAAGTTATGTTACACAGTCAAATTCTTTGAACAGAATTTTAAGTGGCTGATTCAAAATCTGGTACATCTGGGTATTCAAATGTAGCCCTGACAACATAATTAAGGATAATTTTATTCATCCGCTTTGCTGAAAGTTCAGGAAGCTCTGGACAGATGGTCAGCTCACTCCCCTAAATCCCTTTTGTTTATCGAGTCTGTCAAAACCCTAGGAACGTGAGTCTTATTATTGCAATGGAACATTTTCGAGATAAACAGTAGCTCACAAAAAAACAAGGGAAATTTTTAATTTTTAAATCCTCAATTAGCTGGCTTAGTTTTATGTAATTGTAATTGCATGTTTACTTTCTCTGAAGCTAGAATAAATCTTTACTCCCTGAAACAAAATGAATGTAGGAGGCACATTTTAGCTTGTTTATAAACACTGCATTTTCACACTTTAAAGACTATTTTACTGGTAGGTCCTAATTTATTATTACTTATGATCTGATAATGTCTGTCCACACTGGTGATAACTTGAGTGTTTGTGAATCTGGCATGCATGCTGATTAGCTGGTTCAAGCCCTTTGTTGGTCACATTCCAATGTTTTTGAAAGTGTTAATATCACAAACATTGGTTGCAGCAGTAAAAAACAAGGAGGAAGTAAAATCACTTCAAAGAAAACCTTTTCCTTTTTAAAACTGTTCTAAACATTTGTATTGTGAGTCATGGTGCTGGGAAGATAGAAACTCCTCCATCTTGGGAGTTTGTTTTCCACATTCCATTAATAGAAGGATGCACAGGACATTTGAAAATATAAAAAGTCATTTTAGTTGATGACATTTTTAATTATTTTACTGGGATTTAGTTAGTGGAAATTTAAAATTTGAAACAGGGCAAAACTTTTTTTATGGGCTAGAGAAAAGTTCTAAATTTCTTAAGATCTTTTAGCAAGGTCTGCCTTAGGAGGTTTTTGTAGAAATAAGCTAATCTTAGTGCATTGTCAGTAGGGCTTGTTTTAGTTCATTCATTTATTGACTTGTTCATCCATTCATTTGTTAACATTCATTCATTAAAAAGTATTTATTGAATGTCTTAGGTGTGTAAATCAGCATGCCGAGTCCCAAGGTATGCAAAGTTAAATAAGACAAATTCCCCACTTTCCAACCTCCTGACCTAGGAGGGAAGTTCTGAAATATACTCAAGTAAAAGGTAGTAGAGAAGCTACTTTGGCATCCTCGGGAAGGGAGGGATGAGTGAACATCTGAATCATTTGAGAGCAGTCCGTGGACCCTGTGTGGTGCTGGTCTTGGGAGAGATAGATTGATTCAATCATCCTCTCCTCTGTTCCATTCCCTCCAGCTCCTTTCTATTATATATTTTCTCTTTTTCTCATTATACTTTGACCTTTCTCATTTTTCTGTGTTGTCTTTCTCAAATCCTCTTCTTCCCATTTACCTTTCTGTGGTCCACATCTCACTCATTTCCAGTCCACAGTTTTTACTTCTCTACTCTGCTTTTTTTTTTTTGGGAGGCGGGGGGTGGTATCTGTTTGATTTTTAGAAGATTAATAGTTTTGCTAAAAATATTTCAAAAGCATTTTAAAGGCTACCCAGCCGTGGGGGTGATCTTTCTCTGGGCTAAGTAAGAGTGGAAGTGAAGAAGGGGAGAAGAAAAATGACAGATGGCGGGAAGAGTGGGAGGGGAGGAGTGGCAAAAACCACTTTCCCCAAACACCTCCGTTTTCTTTCTCATAAGATCCTCACCTCTCTCTCTTTTTCTCTGGCTTTTTTTCTGATGGAGGAGGGATAGACCTCATTGGGAACAGAATGTGAAGACCTGCAGAGGTTGCATTAAGCAATCTTCCCTGGGAGAACCAGGCTGAGCCAGAAAAAGGAAGTTCTTCTAGACTTCACTTGGAGTGGCCAAAGGCTAATGATAACTTTCCCTTCCAATTGACTGAACCCATATTTTATGTGCAGTGCTAGGCTAAGGGTTCATATGCATTTTTGTTGTTTGATCCTCACAGAAAGCCCGGGGTAGCGGAATCAGTATTTATATTTTGCATAAAAGGAAAGAGGCTCAGAGAGATGGAGCAGCTTGCTGGGGAGTCCTAATCTAGTTAGGATTCCAAACCCAGGTCTGTCAGGCTGGGAAACCCATGCTCTTCTATCGTGCTAGCCTAACAGGACCCTCAAGGACCACCTGTTGAGACCTTTCTTTTGTCCCCATGACCTCCTCTGCTCAGAGGTGCTCCCTGTTCCTAGTCAGCGGGTGCATTTCACAGACAGCAACAGTAGTTCTGCTCCCTACCTGCCAGCTTCTTTCTATAGGTTTTACATGTGGGGGCTCTTTTAATCCAGGTGGCCCACAGGCAGTACATCTTCCGTAGAGGAGAAACTGAAGAACAGGGAGGTTAAGTGCCTGTATGGTGGGTCACCAGCTGGTCTATAGGAGCACTAGGATCAGCAAAGGAACTGTGTGGTCTAGATGAGAGGTTTTCCTTTTGAGAGGCATGCCTATATATATGTTATTTTTTTGAGACAGGGTCTCGCTGTGTTATCCAGGCTGGAGTGCAGTGGCATGATCATGGCTCACTGCAGCCTTGACCTCCTGGGCTCAAGTGATCCTCCCACCTCAGCCTCCCGAGTTGCTGGGACTACAAGCACTGCCACCATGCTCAGCTAAGAGGCATGCCTCTTGTAAAAGAGGAACTAGTGGTCCCAAAACAGCAGTGTGCTGGGAAAAGTTTAGCAACCAGCCCTTGCAGTCAGGACCCTGACTTGTAGCATCTATTCCCTTGAGTGTTAATATTGTCACCTTGGCTTATTTTATCCTGTCAATGTCTCTGAATGCTGAGCTGGGAAAAGATGCTAACAATTAGCCCTCCAGAGCCTAAGGGCTCCACCTACCGTCAAAGGCATCTTTAGTCGATGGCATGTGAGGAGTCAAGCTTCCTGACCTACTAACCAGTCTCCAACTTAATATGGCTCAGACTTACATCGCTTTTCTTGAGTGACTGGTTCCTACTGGGGACACATTCTTTGTCACCACTAAAGGATTCTTCTTCACCCAAACTTTCCCTTTTACTTCGCCACCACATTCTGCTGTTTTCTGTTCCTTTGCCACTCCCTTCCTGACCACTACTTCCCTTCCCACTCCTTGCCACCTGCACCTTCTGACTCACTCTAGTTGAAAGCCCTGGGGGAAGGAACAAACTCTGCAGCCTGACTGCTGTGTTTAATCCCAGCTCTCCTCTACTAGCTGGCAAGTCACTTAACCTCTCTGTGCTTCAGCTTTCTTATCTGTAAAGTGGGAATGAGAATTATACTTCCCACATCATGTAAAGCCCTGGTATTCTGGCCTTGTAAATGTCAGCTCCGAGTAGCATTCTTTACTCCTGGGCATCCTTGGCTGTCTAAGCATCCCCAATTACTCCTTCCCTGTGCCTGTCCCAATGGTGCCATAAGAAAGCCAGGACCCCTGGCCCCCACAACTGCCCCATTGTCCTATTTGGCTCCCCCTGAGTAGCCATGAGGTCACTCCCAGTCTCCCCACTGTCCACCACTGTCCACCTCTCCCCACTGTCCACAGCCACCCACATTCCCATATGCCTCAGCCCACTCCTCTTAGTAGATGTGACAGGCTTTTTGCCTTCATGAAAACAAGAGCGTGAAGGACACAGGCCTTCTCGGGGTGAGGCCGAGAGCTGCTTCACCACATTGTTACTCTTGCACCCTACTGTTTCGGGTCAGGTTACTTTATCCTGCTCCTTTCCATGTGGCCCAAGGTGATCACCTTGGTTTATGCAAGGTGTGATGATAGGAGATTTTCTTTTCTTCTTTTTAAAAAAACTTTAAAAAAACCTTATTACAGCTTATAAAATATATTTGGGCACCCCTCCCCAAAGGCTTAAAACTTTCACATATCCTTGGCTAAATTGTGAACGTGGACTATGTGGGATTGGCCAGGGGCAGGCTGGAATTTGCTGAAGGAACTACCTGTCATACCAGTTCCCTTTTAGCTTATCTAATCACTCCATTTCATCCAGACTGAGATAGATGGCTCACATTTTTGTTGTTATTGTTTTCTGTAATCCTTGGGTAAATTTTTTTTTTCCCCCACTAGGAAGAGAATTGAGTTTGGTCGGTCCTTTCCCAGGACTGAACATGAAGAGTTATGCCGGCTTCCTCACCGTGAATAAGACTTACAACAGCAACCTCTTCTTCTGGTTCTTCCCAGCTCAGGTAGGTGCCCAACAGAAAGAACACCAGTGTTCAAGACCTGGCTTGCTGTTTGAGGGTAGAAATGTTAGCCTACCGAGCTACAGGTCTTTAAAAAAAAATCTCATAGATTTTTTCTAAAAATAAGATTTTTGTTTTTCTAAAAATAAGCAAGCCTGCATGGTGTTCCTATTTATGGGCAGGAAACAAATGTTTTCTGCGGGAGTGGGAAGTGTCCAACTTCTAATTTCTTGCAGCCTTATTTGGAGTGTTAATACTACCACCTTCTTCCTGCCACAGTCTTCTTCCTATCATTTTGTTGTATTTTTGTTCTAAAAATACTTTGGGCAGGGATGGGTCAGGGGAGCCCAAGGAGGATAGGAAGTAAGGAGATTCCTGAAGTGAACAGGTAATGCGTGGCTAAGTATGTTTATATCTAGTCAGCCATGGCCTTGTATAGCTGCGCTGTCTGTGGACTCCATGCACTCAGTACCCACTTATTAAGCATATTCTGTTCTGTGGGGGCCACAGAGGAGACAGAACTGAACTCAGACTCTATGGATCTTTAGAAGATTGGGAGGATTGCCGATCTAGGAAGGCTTCTGGCAGGAAAGGCCATCACTTTCCCAAATCTCTATAGACAGAGGTGGGTATGTTTTTCTACTTCACCAATCCTATGTAGTTCACCTCTAGATTATGCCATTCTTCTGTATGAACAAGACATTTTTAGCTTAGAGGTGCTGTTGCGGGTATTGCTGGAAGCGCTGAGAAGCAAATCTTATTCCACTGCAGAGTAATTTTCTGTTTTCATCCTCCAAATTGGATTTGTTTTACGGGCTAGAGAAAGCAAAGAAAAAGCTATCCCTATGGAGGGTGTTATTTATATTTTCATGTGATTTGCATATAGCTGGGTTGCATCTGTAGTAACTGAGTAAATTGCTTAGTCCAGGGTAGTTTTCAAGTTACGTTGTTTCTCCTGGTACTATTGAGTTATATTTTCTTGACTTTTCTTTCCTGCTTTCTCAACTACATGGCCTCTGACATAGTTCACCCCAAAGCAGCCTGTGGTGGGATGTGGTCAGGTTGGGGCATGTAAGAAATGGTGAAAAATTCCAGATCCTTTGTCGCTGGGCTCACAGTAGCCGTCAGCCTGTCGTCTTTTCTGGAAGGCTTTCTTGTCCCCTAGAGAGGGCTTCTTATTTCTTCGTCAGTGTTGTGTTGAGTGAGGCAAGTGAGATGCCTAGAGCATGCAATGCAAGGAGACACTCACCCTGAGGGTCATACAAGTGCAAGGTCAGCACTGGAGCCTGAGCACCCTCCAGTCTCTTGCTTGGTGCCTCCCATAGGTAGAGCCCAACTGGGAGCCAGGTGGAGTCGGGTGGTCTAGCCCATAGGGGTCTGCCTAACAGGGCACAGAGCGGGATGGAGGAGAGTGATAATGGGCCTTCCCAGTCTCTTAAACTTTATGCCTTTCAGAAATATTCTGTATGTGTGCATTTTTTATATCATATCTATTGATGTCATTGAATGCAGTCATTTATCTGCAGTAACTTCTTTATATTAGTTTTCTCTTGCTGCTATAACAAATTGCCACAAACTTAGTGTCTTAAAACAACGCACATTTTATTTCACAATTCTGCAGATTAGAAGTCTGACACAGGTCTCCCTGGGCTGAAGTCAAGGACCAGTAGGGTTGTGGTACTTCTGGAGGCTCTAAGGGAGAATCTCTTTTCTTGCCTCTTGCAGTGTCTAGAGGCTGCTCTCATTCCTTGGCTTATGGTCCCTTCCTCCAGCTTCAAAGCCTGCAAAGGCAGCCTGAGTCCTTCTCACAGCACATAATCTCCATGGTCATGTTTCCTTCTCTGACTCTTGTCTTCTACCTCTGTCTTCTAAAAGGACTCTTATGATGACATTTGGGCCACCTGGATAATCCAGGATAATCTCCCTATTTTAAGGCCAGTTGATTAGCAACTTTAATTCCATCTGCAACCTGAATTCTCTTTTGCCCTCTAACCTAACATATTCTAGGAATTAAGACACTAACATCTTTAGGGAGTTATTATTCTGTACAAAATGGATACTTGAACATTTGCCTAGATTATTGAGTCTCAATATGTTTTCTCTCAGGGATTCTCACATGTTATTGCATACAAGAATTCTCTGACTTCCCCCAGAGATTCTGACTTGTAAATTGGCAGAAGCCAGCAGGTTGCAGAATTACCAAGTGAACCATTCTCTGTGAAACCACTCCAGCCTATGGGCCACTACCCTCTGCCTGAAGCTCCTGGCTGAAAAGTGACCAACACGCCTTTTACCAGAAAGAAATGCCTACAGCAGCCAAACCCAGACAGAGGTGATGTGTTTCCCATGTTGAGGGTTGAAATGAGGGGAGTGAAGAGACCTGTGCAGCCTGTGGAGGTCGGCTTCCCTAATCCAGCTTGCGGATTCTCTAAGAACTGTTAGGACTGCTTCCCCATCTTCTTTCCACTCTAGTCCTCCTCCCCCACTCTAGCTGGAGAACTCCAATTCCTTACTTTCCCTTCTGCTTTGTTACTTGTTTTTGACACCAGTCAGTTCCTTGTTACCCTCTGAATGTTGAGTCTTCTTTAGTAATGATCCAGATTTGTAAAAACAGGAACTAAGGGTGACAGAAGAGATCAGATGGAAACAAAGCAAAAACCCAGTTTTTTTCTTTCTCAGGTTGCCTCTGGGCAGGTGAACAGCTATGTCTAGAATGTAGGTGGTGCTTTGGCACCGTAAACCTGTTCATGGAAAGGAATTTAGTTTGCATGCTCTACTGGTTGCCAGACTGAAGTCTGAAAACCCCCTTCATTAAACAATGACTGGACTGTTGGTTTTTGCTTTTTCCCGTTAATTAAATGAAAACCTAGCTGTGCATCCCCTGACCAGGTTATGTTCTTTTGAGTCCAGTACTGTAGCCATAAACACAACCTAAGATGATTCCAGGAGACACAATGGGAAAGAATGTCTTTAAGTGTACATGGTGTTCTAGTGAAAGTGATAGATGAAGCTTCGGGAGAAGAGGGGCAGAGATGAAAAAACGGTACCCACAGATGGGTACCACCATGTGGCAGCCAAGATAGATTGTTCCAAGAACCTCTTACCAGGAAGCCCACATGCAGAGCCAGATATCTGAGGCTTCTGGCTATAAATTATGGAGTCACACCAGTTTGGGTGAAGGAGATAAAGCAGGTGTGACAAGAAGAAGCAGTGGTCACTGAGACACATTTGGCAGAGATATTAGTTCATTGTCTGTCATAGGGAAGCAGCTGATATTGTCACCAGGGAAGAAATGACCCCTTTAAAAAACTGAAGGTAGAGAAAATAAGAGATCCAGGAAGGATGGCACACTTGTCATATCCTCTGAGTATTTTTTGGGGGGATGCTGTTTCTTAAATTAGTTTTGTTTTCCTGTTATTGCTGTGAGACTGCCCTATTATTGTATACAAATCAGTGCAGAATAAATTCCAGAACTTGAAATTGGTGTGCAGTGGGAATACAACCTGCAAGAGAAAGGAGTAGGCATTTTGCATGGGATAAAAAGTATAAGGAAACTAGCAGAAATGTAGCAGTTATAGCTGCTGGTAATTGAACACTGACTATGTGCTAGGCACTATGCATTTTCTTATCTAATCCTTACCTGAACCCCATGAGGAAGGAATTGTTATCCTCATTTTATAGATGAAGAGATTAAATAATCAGCCCCAAGTTACTCAACTAGAAATTGGCAGAACTGGAATATAAAATTAGGCCTCTGATGTGGAAATCCTTGATCTTGGCTGTCATGTGTTAGATCCAGAGAAAACGAGTCATGGAAGGCACTTGAGTATAGTGGCCAAGACTACAGTCTCTTCGGTAAGTCAGGCTTGGGTAGAAATCTTGGCTTCGCTACTTAAGCTAAAGGGTGACCTTGGGGAATTTCTTAGTGTCTCTGAGCACTGGTTTCCTCATTTTAAAATGGGGACCAAAATACCTACTTGGCAATGGTTTTGAGACAGAAGAGATAATAAGGGAAAGCATTAGAGTGGCACCTAAAACATAGTAACTATAGTTGCTATTGTCATTATTTCATTATGATTACGATTATTATGGTTATTATTACTTTTAAAATTATTAACACAAATAATGTCAAGAACTAAACCAGTCACAATTTGAGAGGTTACAGATGACAGCAAATAGAGGGAAATTGTAAATTAGAAGGACCTGAACCCCAGCCATCAAGGTGGATTAATTGCTACCAGGTCAGGAAATTACTAAGTGAAATTGGGATTTTTTTGCACTGAAGAAGATAAAAAAGACATAGAGATTATTACTCTTTAAAGTCAGCATCCTTCTCATTGGAAAAAAAAAATAGCTAGTATTGGACTTTGCCTTATAGATGTAGGAACATAGATAATTCATTGGACACATTTAGCCAAAACCTGCAGATCAGTTTTTTCAAATGCCATGGAGCCAAAACCTGGGGCATTTAGAGTCAGGCCTAGGCCCCTTCACGGAGGACCCCACCTTGATCCTCAGGCCAAGAGGAAAGGCCCAGATTCCTGGATTTGAGAATCTAGTGTCTATGAAAGATCAGGATTACACTGCTGAGGCCCGTGAGGTGCTGGGGCAACCTACAGGAAGGGCTCCCTCTCAGGATCCTGCAGGCTGGGCCCTGCTGAATCAGATACTAGGATGATCAGATAGCACAATCAGCAGTCAGTTGGAGAGAAAATGAACCGCTCTAATGCTCCTGGTCCAAAACAAAAGGCGTTCTCTCTGGCAGTAGAAGAGCATGTCCCAGAGGTGCCTGGAAGCCAACAGAACAGCCCATCCTGGGGGTGAAGGCATGGAATCAGGCCCCACCATACTTCAGCATGGTGCCATGTACACTCCGTCATCTGCACATCTGAACTTCTCCAGTAACACAGTTAATGTGGAAGAGGACAGGAATTCCCAAATGTGCTACTGCTCATCAGAAATACCTGGGGAGCTTTGGAAATATGATAGATCTCCCAGCTCATTGTCTAGCTGCACCCAGCAGAGATTCTGATTCTGCAGATCTTGAGAGGGCCCAGGGATCAGTGTTTGTAATGTGCTCCACAGTGGTCCCAGTGCAGCCAGTCAATGGGCTGGAATTTGGGAAAAGAGAACTAGAGGTTTGGATACAGGGATTCTAATTCCAAGTCTGCAATTCCCGGCTGTATAACTTGGGAGATGGCATTTGTATTCTCTGGGCCTCAGTTCTCTCATTTAGAAATAAAGATGTTAAACCTAGTGGATTGCTAAGGCTCCATCCCAGCATTACATTCTGTGGTTCTATAGTTAAGTATAAAAATATCCAATAACTCCAAATCAGGATGTGGATTGAAAGAAGGAGCCCTTGAACGTGTGGCCTGTGTGGTAGCCAGCCTTCAGGCTAGTTCCCAGTGCTCTTCATTCATCCCTTGGTGTATGTGCCCTTGGGCAATCCCCTCCCATACTGAATCAAGGCTGGCTTTGTGACCAACATGCTAGCAGAAATGATGATGTTTGACTTCCACGGCTACATTATAAAGGGCAATATTACTTGTGCCTTGGTCTCTTGAATCTTTCATTCTGAGGAAAGGATGCCATGTTGGGAGGACACTCAAACAGCCCCATGGCTGAGCCTCTGTGGAGAGGAAGTGAGGCCTCCACCCTCCAGTGGGTACCAACCTTGGAAGAGGTTCATCTGGTACCAGTCAATCCTTCTGATGACTGCAGCTCTGGCTGATTCCTTGACCACAGTTTCATGAGAGACCCTGTGCCAGAACTGCCCAGCCAGACACCCTCAAATTTCTGACCCACAGGAATCCCGAGAGATCAAAAATTATTATTGTTGTCTTAAGCCATTAAGTTTTGGAGAGATGTTGTGCAGCATTAGATAACTAACATAGCTTCTTGTCTTGTACTTTTAGGCTGTGGCTGTGATATCTTGTGACAACTAGCATATACTCCCTGCCTGGGGGAAGGGTGAGGACATAAGGAGTGGGGATTACTATGTGAGCTACTTTTAATTTTTGTTTTTTTGCCTCTCAGCTCCAATCCTACCCTCTTCCCTGTTCTGCCATAGTAGAGCTCTCAGCATTTCTCCTTTGCAGCAAGCACAATATTAAGCTTTGTCAGTAGAGGGTGCTGGAGAGACATTGCAGGAGGAATTTGTCTTCTCTTTCTGTGCCTATGTCCTGCCTTTGGCTTTTTCTTGGCCCCACTGCCTAGTCTGTCAGCAGTGTGTTGAGGTGGGGGGTGGGGACATCCAGTGGCACTCTGCCTTAGCTATGCACCCAGACCACCAAGACTCTTAGCAAGATGATATCCCTGGCTCTGTCCAGGTGATCACCTGGCTGTGGCCCTCCCAGTATGAACACCATACACCCTAGGCCTTGCCGGTGAGCAGGCTCCCGACAGCCCTGCTCTCTCTGCAGCCCTCTCACTAGCCTTGGCCATTTGCACCCCAGAGGGTTGTTCCCTTGTCCCTCCCACTGTGGACACCGTGTGCTCCAGGCTGTGTGCAACCTTTCAGGCAAGGAGGCTCCCAGCCTCCTGAGTCTCTCTGTGTCCACCTGCCAGTCACAGCCCACCTGTTCCTACTTACCCAAGGATGGTTGACCAGCTTTGGACCAGGGTACTCAGTGAACTTCTCAGCTACTCAGAAGGCTGCAACCATACCTTCTCCAACGAGGTCTGGACAGCAGCCTTGGGAAGGGTCCCCTCCCTACCTTATGGGCTTGTCCATCTGTGAGCACTCCCCCTAGCCCAGGGCATTCTTTGGAGTTCTCTTTGTATATGTATGTTTAGTTCCCTGTAATAATGAATACTTCTAGATATTAATATTTCCTTGTTCCTTAGTGGACATAGGAAGCCTACCCAGCATTCTGGTCTTTGGCCAACACTGAGGATGTGGCTGTGGGAGAACAGGCCCCTCTGGTGTTTCATCTTCACTTTTGCCCAAGGGTGTCTGTGATACCCATGGCTGGCTGGGGCAGAGTAAACACTGGAACTTGTAACAGAATTAAAGGTAAATGTTTCCAGGTAAAAAAATAAATTAAATAAAAAATTAAAATGACTCTGTGGTTTTTGACTTCTGATTGGGCCTTAACTGATGCAGGTACCATTCTAAATCTTTCTCCAGCCCTGAGACACCAAGGGCTGGACATGTGGTCTGGCCTAAGGAACGAGTAATAGAAAAGCCTCGGGAGGAAAGGCAGCCAGTCTTTCTGTCTCAGCCCTATTCTGTCTGAGACCACAGGATTCCCTCATCTGCGCTTCATTCTTCTCCCTTGGCAGATCAACATGCTTTGCTTCTCCAGGCACTCGGCCAAGTATGGCCAACCTTTCATTTCCAAGTCTACCTGTCCTTGCATCATGTAGCCAGCAGAGATTAACTAGCACCCACGGCTGCCACAGTCTGGATCACGTCTTCTTCCTTGGTCCAGTCAGCTGAGACTGAAGGTGCTGGGTATTAACCGTGATATAAACATGGCTAGCAGGCTAGCCATGGATGAATGGAGACTCATTTCTTAGAGAAGGGGACATGGACTGGACAGATTTATTAAAATATATCTCAAAATGTATCTAACACAGGTGGATACAAATCCACCAGCAGTGCAACAAAGATTTGGAGATCACAGATAATTGTCTTCTTCAAACTGACTCTATTTATCTTCTCTTTGCTACGTACTTAATGGCATCAGAGATATAGAAGAATAGAGGGTGTCAGAGACAAAATAAAAAGAAAGTAGCTTAAGGTGATGTTATAGATCACCACCCATAGGTATATTTGAACACTCTGCAGAAACTTTTGCATGCCTGATTTCCTTTGTGGAAATGAAATAACATAGAGAGAAAGTAACTAACTTTTGCATCAAGAAGGGAAAGTGAGGTGTCTTCTTCACACCTCCCTGCATCCACCCACTTCCCTATTCCTTATAAAGTATAACTTTCTGGCAGGAGGCACAAAGAGAATAGCCATAACTATCTCATGAAGGAATGAGCCAGGTAGAAAGGTTAGGAAGGAGAAAGTTAGGATTCTAATGGGGTGTAAGCTGGTACAAATCAATGAGACAAGCCAAAACTTGATGAGAGTCAGGAGCTTCGGAATGATGCAAGAAGGCCTCAAAACAAAAAAAGATTTTGAGGCTGGGTGCAGTGGCTCACGCCTATAATCCCAGTACGTTGGGAGGCCAAAGCAGGTGGATCACTTGAGGTCAGAAGTTCGAGACCAGCCTGGCCAACATGGTGCAACCCCGTCTCTAATAAAAATACAAAAATTAGCCGGGGGCTGTGGTAGGTACCTGTAATCCCAGCCACTCCAGAGGCTGAGGCAGGAGAATCGCTTGCACCGGGAAGGTGGAGGTTGCAGTGAGCCAAGTAGTGCCATTGCACTCCAGCCTGGGTAAGAAGAGTGAGACTCCATCTCAAAAACAAAAAACAAAAAAGATTTTGAAAAAATTAATTTTCTGTATGACGGTGCCATGGCAGCAATCATAGTAAAGGAAGATTTAGTGAGTAGTCAACACCAACCACTTGAAATAAAATTTCTTTGAAAAACATGAATGTCTTTAGCAACTTGTGTGTATGTGTTGAGTGTGTGTGTGTAGAATTAAAATGTTATGTACCTATTTAACAATTCTAGTCACAAAATTAATTGCTTTAAATAAAAAGCTCTGCCTTGATTAATACCATTAGTGTAGCAGCTAAAGTATTAGCTGAACTGGGATCTGTATGGCAAAATGGGAGTCCATTTAAACATACTTGTCGGAATTTAAAGACATTTACTTGGGGTACTAATGACGTCAATTAAGGTAGAACACATTACTTAAACCAAGCAAATGATCAGCCTCTGCATATAGAAGTGTGAAGAGGGCCTTAATTAATTTACTAATTGCACTTCTCATCTTAAGCAGTGCCATTGATTTGGATCTGTTAGTGGTTTAGTTGCTGTTTTCTCTAACCAAGCGTGGCATTCCTTATTGGAGATAGGAAGAAAGGGGTGGCTAGGGATATGTAACCAGTCCTGAAGATTGGCAGATGCCTGTCTACTTTAAGTGACTTTCCAGTCCAAAATGTTGCCCTAACACTTGTTGAGATTCCTAAAATTTCCTAGGGTCACTCCAATAAAGTCCTCTTATAAAATACAATCGTGAGGCTGGGTGTGGTGGCTCACGCCTGTAATCCCAGCACTTTGGGAGGCCGAGGCAGGCAGATCATGAGGTTAAGAGTTCGAGACCAGCCTGACCAACATGGTGAAACCCCATCTCTACTAAAAATACAAAAAAAAAAAAAAATAGCTGGGCGTGGTGGTGCACACCTCTAATCCCAGCTACTCAGGAGGCTGAGGCAGGATAATCACTTGAACCTGGGAGGTGGAGGTTGCAGTGAGCTGAGATCACGCTATTGCACTCCAGCATGGGTGACAGAGCAAGACTCCATCTCAAAAAAAAAAAAAAAACAACAATTATGTTTCTTAAAAGTACTGAAATTGGCAAGTTTTTAGCACCCCCCCCCCAATATATTAACTTACTGTTTCAGTGATATGCATATGGTCTGAGCAGAAGGTTATCTCTATTCTCTGTTTTTCTCTGATGCAAAGGAGGCCCTGGGGGATAAGGGCTGATGGAGGATGAGGGTGGAAAGGAAGACTCAGGGCAAAGGTGATGCTGTCCAGGGAGGGTATATCAATCTGGGGAACAATAGGGCAGACAGGATTTAGTACTAGTTTTGTTTCAATGAGTTTCACTTTCTTTGAATGACATTCCATTAAGACATGGAGTAGATTTTTCATCATCATTGTGAATAAGCAATGGAATTTGCTAATGTGAGAAATTGTGAAATTCCTTTTTGTAGAGATTCTGGCAGAATAGATAACTTCTCTTTTTCTGGGCCGTTCCTTCTGGAAGAAACCCTGAGGAAAGAGTGTCCACGTTCATGGGTTGGTCACCAGGGGTCGCCAGAAGAATCGAAAGGGCTTCTGAGGCAAAGCCATAGTTGCTTCTTGTGCTCCAATAAAGGGCCCAGGTTTGTGGGACCCGCGGGCCGACCCTCTTCTGTTGCTAGGGAGACTTCTCACTTAAGTATTTAGGATTCCTTTGTTCTTTCTTTAATATTTAGAACTTTTTTGTCCATTCCCTTTTAATCATCAGTTCTTGCTGCAGGACTTTGACCTTTAAGTCATTAGTAGAGGTTTTATTTTCTTCTTAAATGTGTAGTATGAGGTAATTACTCGTATTTTAGATCTCAGCTCAAATGTTACCCCACCACCACTGGCCTTCTTTACGTACTTAATCTAGTGTCTCTCCATTCCTTTCATATCACTCATTTATTTAGTTACTTGTTTACTGTCTTCCCACACCAGCAGAAAAATCATCAGAGCTGACACTTAAATAGATGTGCCAGGCACTGTTCTCAGTGCTGTGCATATATCGACTCTAAAACTGCATGAAAACCTTAGGAGATAGACATTAATAGTATCCATATTTTCAATCAGAGGACGCTGAAACACAGAGGAGTTAAGTAACTTGCCCAAGGTCACAGAGCTACAAAATAGCATAGCTGGAATTCAAACCTTGGCATTCTGGCTCCAGAATCCATGCTCGTAACTATAAAGTATTCTGCCTGCTCATGGGTAGGAGTTGGTCTGCATCCACAGCCTTAGACAATCCCTGTGAGTAGTTGGCATTGTATGTTAAATGAATTAATACATTGTGGTAAATTCGTAGAGTGCATACTGTTGAGCAAAATAATGGTATGTACTGATATAAAGAGATCTTCACAACATATTGTTAAGTGAATACAGCATATATAGAGTATAGCCTGGTTCTATTTTTGGAAAAAAAACGTGTGTATGTATATTGCATATATAACAGCTACAGGATATGTCTATATGTGTATGTGTAGAGGAGGACCATAGAGAAAAATCTGGAAGGGTAAACATAAGCATCTCCATGATCATCTCTAGGAAGCAGAATTTGTCGGGGAAGAGGGGCTGTTAAAAATACCTTCATTGAAAAAAAAAAAACAACCTTTAGTTAAGAATAAGTACTGTTTTTATAATAGAAAAAGTTTTAAGAAAAATTTTAAAGCTTTTTTTTTGTTTTGAGACGGAGTCTCGCTCTGTCGCCCAGGCTGGAGTGCAGTGGCGCTATTTTGGCTCACTGCAAGCTCCGCCTCCCGGGTTCACGCCATTCTTCTGCCTCAGCCTCCCAAGTAACTGCGACTACAGGTGCCCGCCACCACGCCCAGCTAATTTTTTGTATTTTTATTAGAGACGGGGTTTCACCGTGTTAGCGAGGATGGTTTCAATCTCCTGACCTCGTGATCCACCCACCTCAGCCTCCCAAAGTGCTGGGATTATAGGCATGAGCCACCACGCCCAGCCACATTTTAAAGCTTATTGTCTTGCTTCATACACTCTTGAATTACAACTTCAATATGATAAATGTTTTTAAATTCCTGAATTTTGTAATGCTGTAAATGAACTAAAGTGGTCATTTCTTCATTTGGTCTTAAGTATTGCAATGTGGTTTTGTTCAGGAAGTCTTTTATTCTTTCCAAAGTTGAAAGTTGGCTAAAGGCTGCATTCTCACAGTTGACAGCTGAATATATCACCCTAAGGATTGTCACATAATAACCTCATGCCATTACTATGGACATAATTAATATTATACTGCATATCATGACATTTGATGCCATATTATATTACAAAAGTCTGCATGCTGTGACACAACTGACTCTTGGGGTTTTGGCATTGAACACATATACCTTTATTTTCCAGATCTGACTTTTATGTTTTATTGCAGATAAGGGTGACATTAGTTCACAGGTTGGTTGGCCCATCAAAGTAGAAAGATGTATGTGTGGGCCTTTCTTTAAAAACAGGCTTCTTCCAGGGTTGTTGAGCCTCATTCACCTCCTCCAGGAAAGTAAATCAGGAGCAAAGTCAGCTGAGGCTGGAGGTGTGTACACAGATCTTGTTATTTAAGCATTCCAAGAATGCAGTGTCCTGTGCTTCAAAGTTGCATAATAAAGATGTTTGGCACTGAGGTGTTTGACTTGACTTTGTAGTGTGGGCTCTCAGGGTCAGGCTATTTTTCTGAGTCCAGAGGTCCGGTTCATTGTGCCAGGTCACAGGAAGGGACATGGAAGGCCAAGGGAGGATAGGGTGGAGGATAGGGGAGGACAGGCTGGAGACCAGAGGCCTGAGATATTTAGAGGGCAAACTCTCCATCCACCTTCAGACCCTCGGCGCCGCCTGCACATTAGAACCACCTGGGAGCTTTTGAGAAAGACTGATGAGGCCTCCTCCCCACAGACCAATGGAATTGGAATCTCTGGGATTTGGGCCTAGGCAGTAGTATAAAAATACTACTCTCCAAAAGAGAAAAGCTCTCCAAAATATTTTAATGAGCACATTGCAGCTTCTGGGAGTTCACATGTAGTTTAGGAAGGAAGTGGGGCTGGATATCCGCTGGAATCAGTTGGACTCGTAGCATCTCACACTCCCTGGGAGGCTGGGAAGAGCAGGGGCTACCTTCCACCCAGATCCCATTGTTTTTCCACCTCTCATATGTGTAATTTGCTCCTACTGCTGAGTGAATACAAGTGGAAGGCAGTACTGGTGAGTGGATCTGAGAGGAGATAAAAATCACTTATTTAAACAAACACAGTTAGCTCCACAGGCAGGTTGGGGCAGAGCTGGTTATTTTTATTCAGCACATTAGAGTTTACAACATCATTTCATGTACATTTGCTCCTCAGAGCCTTCAAGCAATCCTGTGAGGCAGGCATTATGGTCATTTGACAGATGAGGAAACTGAGGGCCAGGATGGCACAGCTGTTATGTGGCCAACTGGAACCACAGCCTGTCTGGCTCCCAATTCCAGGGCTCACTCTGCTTCCAAGCAGCAGCTTAAAAAGGCTGTCATTGATTTTCATTTTTTCTGCTTTGACTTATTATTATTATTATTTGAGACAGAATCTTGTTCTGTTGCCCAGGCTGAAGTGTAGTGGCATGATCTCGGCTCACTGGAACCTCTGCCTCCCAGGTTCAGGTGATTCTCCTGCCTCAGACTCTAAAGTAGCTAGGATTACAGGCATCTGCCACCATGCCCAGCTAATTTTTGTATTTTTAGTAGAGATGCGGTTTCACCATATTGGCCAGGCTGGTCTCGAACTCCTGACCTCAGGTGATCTTGCTGCCTTGGCCTCCCAAAGTGCTGGGATCATAGGCATGCGCCACTGTACCCAGCCTCTGCTTTGACTTATAAAACAAAACCCTCATTCTGTTGACTTGTTCATAGACATTTGAACACTTGAGGCAGGGGGATTAACTAGTAAAACTGGTGAGGGAAGTTGTGGGCTACAGGAGCGAGAGTAAAACCACCACACAGCCCACTTTCCTATTCTGTCATTTACAGATAGATTGTGTTCAAGCCATCTACAAATTCCTCGTGATTATCTATTATAGCAATAGCTAATATTTGGAGAACACATACTATACAGCTGAAGTTTATGAAAAGGAATTCATTTAATCCTCCCAGCAAGCATACAGTGTAGCTACTATTATTGATCTTTTTTAAATTTTTATTTTATTTATTATTATTATTATTTTTTTGAGACGGAGTTTTGCTCTTGTTGCCCAGGCTGGAGTGCAATGGCGCAATCTTGGCTCACCGCAATGTCCGCCTCCTGGGTTCAAGCGATTCTCCTGCCTTAGCCTCCCAAGTAGCTGGTATTACAGATGCATGCCACCAGGCCCAGCTAATTTTTTTGTATTTTTAGTAGAGATGGGGTTTCTCCATGTTGGTCAGGCTGGTCTCGAACTCTTGACCTCTGGTGATCCACCCGCCTCGACCTCCCAAAGTGCTGGGATTACAGGCACAAGCCACCGTGCCTGGCCTATTGATCCCGTTTTTATAGGTGGGGAAACTGAGATCCAGAGAGCTTAGGCAACTTGCCGAAAGTTACACACTGGTGGGTAGTAAAGCCTAGATTTGAATCCAAACAGTTTGGGGCAAGAGCTTCCATGCTTATTTGTTATATAATACTGCACTGACCCCTGGAGCTTCAGGCTGCTCATCAGAGGCCCCAGTTGGACTCTTGGCTTCTACAATTTCTACCTGTTTCCTTAGTCATAATAATCATTTATATTTATTGTGCTTTTATCATACATTAGGCATTGTTCGAAGGGCTTTAATTATGTTGCTTAATTTGTTAACGCTCAAGAATGAGCCCAAGAGGTGGCGCCTCGTAGGAGGGGTGTGCCCCAGCTCATGGCCATTCTTACCAGCACCTATCTTGTAGCAGGTCCCCCTGGGCCCCTTTCCAAAGCCGTGAAGGACTCTATCAGGCTCTTGGTGACTGGGAAAGTTCCTCTATGCCCTCTGTGGCCATGGTTAGAACTCTGCTCAGCTCTTCGTGCAGGTCTTGGCGGTGGCATCCCAGTCACCTTCTCTTGAGTCAGTCTTGCCTTCTGCCTCAGCCTTCTCCCGCCATCCAGGTCAATGGAACGCATCCACTCAGACCTTCCAACAACACCTTGATTTGTCTGTATAGCCAGGCCAAGTCAGAGGTGGCGGGATTTTATTCTGGGCTGAAGCCAGGGGATCCTTGCTGACTAACCATCCAACGAGCCATGCCATCATGCAAGGGCCCGCTGTTAGGTCCTGCTAGAAGCCAAGCAGGGGAGCCAAGTAGAGCTTTTTCAGGTGGTTCTGGGGGATTCGCCTGGCGACTGTGCCTTCCTCCCTTTCTAGGTCTGTTCTGGTGAGAGGGTTTCCCTTGTCATTTCCCTTGTGCACAGCTCTGCTGTCTGGCTCTGCTCCTGGCTGGATCCTTCTCAGCTTTCAGGGCTCAGGGCAGCACTCAGACCTCATTGAAGCCTTCGCTAATCACCTTCTCCTTTTCAGCCTCCAGTGACTCTTAAATCACCCATATTTCCTTTTCACACTCTCCAATCATTGTCTTTATTTATTTATTTATTTGAGACAGAGTTTCACTCTTGTTGCTCAGGCTTGAGTACAGTGGTGCTATCTCAGCTCACTGCAACCTCTGCCTCCCTGGTTCAAGGGATTCTCCTGCCTCAGCCTCCCAAGTAGCTGGGATTACAGGTACCCGCCACCACACCCAGCTAATTTTTTGTATTTTTAGTGGAGATGGGGTTTTGCCATGTTGGTCAGGCTAGTCTTGAAGTCCCGAACTAAGGTGATCCACCCGCCTTGGCCTCCCAAAGTGCTGGGATTACAGGCATGAGTCACTGCGCCCAGCCTTGTCTTTATTTCTTACTTACTGCCTACATTGCCCATGCAATTCTAAGTTCCAAGAGGACATGCGTTTTCTTCTTCACTCAATGTTCTGTGTACCTAGCTGCCGGCACTATGCCTGGCCCATAATGGGTGCTCAATAAATACACATTGAATGAAATAGTTGAAAAGGTCTCTGTCATTGAAGGTGATGGTATTGACACTACGGCCAGTAGCTCATTTTCAACATCACCGCCCTGCCAATACCCTTTTCTAGTTTATGTCTCCCACATCTCCTAAATAAATCTGTACCTTGTTCAGGGTTTTGTCGTTGTTATTTGCGTTGGCTAAAGGCCCCTGGGGCTGTCTGCTCCTCCTCATTTTTCCACCATGTTGAATGAAGTTGTCCTGGTCCCTATGGACACGTTCTTTTTTTTTTTTTTTTTTTGAGACAGAGTCTCGCTCTGTCACCCAGGCTGGAGTGCAGTGGTGCAATCTTGGCTCACTGCAACCTCCGTCTCCAGGGTTTGAGCGAGTCTTCTGTCTCTGCCTCCCAAGTAGCTCGGATTACAGGCATGTGCCACCACGCCTGGCTAACTTTTTGTATTTTTAGTAGAGACAGGGTTTCACCATGTTGGCCAGGCTGGTCTTGAACTCCTAACCTCAGGTGATCTGCCTGCCTCGGCCTCCCAAAGTGCTGGGATTACAGGCATGAGGCACCGCGACCAGCTGTGAACATGTTCTTAGTGAGTAAAATCAGAAAGGCGTTTGGGCTCTCAGTGCAGAAGGGAAAGTGTCACTGAGAATGGATTCTTTGTTGTGCCTCTGTTGGGAATATGCGTGTTAAATGGAAGAGTCCCAAATTTTAGTTTAAACAGCTAAAAATATATAACCATGCCCCAGGCAGTATGCTAGATGTCTGGCAGCATGCACAAGCCAAGCATCTACATTTAAGGAGCTTTCTATCTCTTGTTGGGAAAAGACTTGACTGCATGATAAGAAGACACCAGCATACGAGGCACAGCCTCATTCAAAGAACCAAAGATGATCAGTACTTTGCTTATAGTGGAGAGTGGTTACTGAGGTCTGGGGAGGTTTTGTGGGATTTAGTCACAGCCCTGTAACACAGAGAGGATTTGGGTAAGTTTGCTTGTGTGTGTGTTCTGTAGCCTTAAGTGAGTGTTCTGTGTGGTCACTGGTTTTACTGTTTCCTCTAGATACAGCCAGAAGATGCCCCAGTAGTTCTCTGGCTACAGGGTGGGCCGGGAGGTTCATCCATGTTTGGACTCTTTGTGGAACATGGGCCTTATGTTGTCACAAGTAACATGACCTGTAAGTATCCCTTGCACTGTATTTCCTATAGAGTCTTTCATCTGAGCCTCATATCTGCTCCAAAACTAATTTAGAGTAAACACTGAACCACTATGAATAGCTTAACCGTTCCAGATTATCAAAACACAACTTTCTGGCAATGTCCATCCGAGAAGGAGGAGCCTCGGGGTGAGTGTCCTGACTGGGCTGCTTTCTCCCTTGAAATTTGGGTGAAAAGTTCTAATCCGCTTTCTTGCAGTCTGCTGCTGACTCAAGCATTCTGGGTTTGCAAAACAGTTGGTATTTATTACTATTTGGGACAGCTCTTTGCAGTGGACTAATGGGTGGAATTATATTCTTAATTACTCACATGAACTAAACACTTTATGGTTCAGTCACACTCATTATCTGATAACTTGGAAGCAAGACGCTATTCCCGGTGGGGGCTGAGGCGGAGGAAGGATAAAGAAAGAGCAACATCTGGCTGTCACTAAGTTTACCTTCATCTCATTTTTTTTTTTTTTTTTAATTTTGTTTACTTCCCCTGGGTCAGAATTTGGAGTGTGAGCCAGTTTGTGACTCAGTATAAAGGCTTATGTGCCAGTTTTGTTGAAGTAGTTCAAGAGATGGAGCATTAAGGATGATTGATTTAATTGGACATATGGATATTATTGCAGAGGTGGTTGGTGGGTATTTTTTCATGAACCAGCTTTGTTCCAAGCTTTTGTTGGGTTTTGTTTCCAAGCTTTATCTCAGGTGTAGAAACGCTCTGGGCTGGGGGAAAGTAAAGGAGAGGAGTGGGGAGGGTAAAGGTGCAGGTGCCTGTTCCCCACCATGAGAGTGTGCAGCGCTGTTAGAGGGTACGCCAACAGCTCATGAGGACCGTGGGGTGTGTTGGGCTTCTGACCACCATGAGAGTGTGCAGCACTGTTAGAGGGTACGCCAACAGCTCATGAGGACCGTGGGGTGTGTTGGGCTTCTGACCACCATGAGGCCTCGGTGGAATGCTTGTCCACGACTCTATCTCACCCCTCTTCTTTGTTTTCACAGTGCGTGACAGAGACTTCCCCTGGACCACAATGCTCTCCATGCTTTACATTGACAATCCAGTAAGTCCGGGATGACCCTGTGAGCTGTCAGTGCTGGCGTCTCCTGTCTTTTATTTTTTCCTTTTTATTAAGTACATTTAAAAAATAGATTTCGTTTTTCCTTTTGAAAGTAGAATTTAATCTGTAAAATTAAAACCATTTTGAGATTTAGTTTTTCTGTTAACATGTATAATCATATCGGAGTTTGGCAATTTTCCTTGCTGCCTTCTCTCATTTCCTCATTTTTTTTTTTTCTATTGAGATGGAGTCTCGCTCTGTCGCCCAGGCTGGCAGCTCACTGCAACCTCCGCCTCCCCGGTTCAACCTGGTTCTCCTGCCTCAGCCTCCCAAGTAGCTGGGATTACAGGTGTGTGCCACCACACCTGGCTGATTTTTGTATTTTTAGTAGAGATGGGAGCGTGGGGTGGGGGTGTTCACCATGTTAGCCAGTCTGGTCTCAAACTCCTGACCTCAGGTGATCCACCTGCCTTGGCCTCCCAAAATGATAGGATTACAGGTGTGAGCCACCACACCTGGCCCATTTCCTTATTTTTAATCCTATGAGATGTCCTGTTCACTGAATTAGATAACCCAGGAGGAGGAATTCATTTCTTTTCACTAACAGTTTGGGTTCCCTATATCACGGGTTATTATATAGTGTCAGAACTTGTAATCTTTCACAATCGTCTAATCTTTCACATAGAGTTATAGATATAAAAAGTCAAAATGGGTCTCCACTTTTTTTTTTTTAAATTTTTATTTTTTTGAGATGAATCTCACTCTGTCACCCAGACTGGAGTGCAGTTGCACCATCTCAGCTCACTGCAACCTCCACTTCCCAGGTTGAAGCAATTCTCCTGCCTCAGCCTCCTGAATAGCTGGGATTACAGGCTTGAGCCACCATGCCTGGCTAACTTTTGTATTTTTAGTAGAGATGGGATTTCACCGTGTTGGCCAGGCTGGTCTTGATCTCCTGACCTCAAGTGATCCGCCCACCTCAGCCTCCCAAAGTGCTGGGATTATAGGCATGAGCTACCGCTCCTGGCCTCCTTCACTTGTTAAGACAAGCAACATGCTTCATCTCTGGACAAAAAGTGATACTCTCCTTGGGGAGGTCTTCTGATATTGGTTCTGTTAAGGTGCAAAATAGGAGAGAAACTTAGGGTCAGCTTCTACAGATTTGGAGTATCTTTGCCCTCTTAACTAAAATCTTTAACTTCTCTCACTTTTCAGATGGTCCAAAAGAACACAAATAAAAGCGGGAAAAAATGTCAACATGCTCTTTCCCCCACCTCGTTTTGTCAGCCTTCCATTTTCCTCATCCATAACTGTGTATTTAAGTAAAAGATGAATTAAACATCCTTGGGTGTTTGGAAAACAAAAACACAAAAATCTTTATACCAGATAGGGAGTGCATTCCTTATGCAAATTGTTGACATAAAAATAGTAGCTGCTTCTTTTGAATTTGCAGTTCAGTTGTTTGTGAACTTCTAGGTTCTAATAAGAAAATATTAGTTTAAAATTAGTCTTAATTATTTTAAAACTCCTTACCTACTGAAGATGAAATGGCTTAATGGCCATATTTCTTGCAAATAAAGACAAGAAGGGGGAGGAGGAGGAGGAAGAAGAAGAAGAGGAAGACAATGTACAACTACCTTTTTCTCCAGCTAGAGAGTTTCTTTCTTTTTTTTTTGGAGACGGAGTCTCGCTTGGTCACCCAGGCTGGAATGCAGTGGCATGATCTCAGCTCACTGGAATCTCCGCCTCCTGGGCTCAGGTGATTCTTATGCCTCAGCCTCCTGAGTAGCTGGGATTACAGGCGCCCGCCATCATGCCCGGCTAATTTTCGTATTTTTAGTAGAAACGGGGTTTCGCCAGGCTGGTCTCAAACTCCTGACCTCAGGTGTTCCGCCCGCCTCGGCCTCCCAAAGTGCTGGGATTACAGAAGTGAGCCACTGCGCCAACCAAGAGTTTCTTCTTGGCAGGACAGAGCCATGCACTCTCCAGGTTTCACAGAGGAGACAACTTTGGATCTTTTGATACTGTAGCAGGGGATGGAAAAGATGAATCCTTCTTCCTTAAATCAACATCTGGCAGGGTCTCCACTGAGGCACAGGACAGCTCAGCCACTGACCCCAGGGCAAAGCTCTGTGTTGCTGTTTTATTTGGGCTTTAGGGGGTGGAGAGAATAGGTGGCACCCAGCGTCCTCCTGGGAGGAGGGCTAAAGGCATAGGGGGGCAACGGCAAAAATCTGAAGTCTGAGCTTGGCCTTTGGAACAAGGTCACCTTCCAGTGTGGGACCTCTCTGCAGGTCCCTAAGGCATGTGTTTCTTTGTGTTTATACCTGCGTGTTTATTTCTCCTGCAGGTGGGCACAGGCTTCAGTTTTACTGATGATACCCACGGATATGCAGTCAATGAGGACAATGTAGCACGGGATTTATACAGGTAAAATGCTCCTGCTTTCTCTTGGCCTTCCTAAGACCAAACATTTTTCTATCTCAACAGGAAAATTATTCTAGTGTTGGAATTTTTATTGACTGAGCCTTATAGTCCAATTCCTGAAGATAATTTAAGGATATTTTCACATCCACACACACAGAGCAGAATTTTTCAATTAAAGATTATTTTTTAAACCTTTCAACCAGACACCTGAAAGGTTTCTACTTGTTTTCCAAATTTGTATTTAACTTTGTATTTGCAGGGAGACAACATCTTTTCAGATATTTGTTTGTTTCTCAGGATTCTTCTTTTCGTGGCTTTTGGATGCAATTTTTTACTTTTTGCTTCTATTTCATGACTTTTCCAGGCTGAAAACTTAGCTTGTTAGTCTCTAGTATTCTCTCTTCTTCTTATGAAAGTTTTGTTTTGCTTAAAAAAAAAAAAAAAAAAAAAAAAGGAAAAATGTAAAGTTGTAAGTCTGGCCAAACAGTGTCCATATAATTTCTCCCTTTCTTTTTTCACTCATATTAATCATTGCTATTTTTAGCATTTTTAAAAAAGCAAGTGACCTTTCTTATTTGGTCAGATTTTTCCAGTCTACAAATTATTACTAGAGACCAAGTCCTAGATTCTTTCTGGTCACTAGGGCACCGCTTTATGTATTATAACAATTTACTAAAAGAACCCTAGTGGCCAGAAGGAGTTAACTAGCTCCCTACCCCACACCTCCACCAAGCACTCTGTTAATTACTACCAATCCCCAAAGCGAAAGTGCATCTAATAGGAGTCAGAGTTTGCTGATCTCTGACAAAAGCTTTCCGTTTTACTTTTCTTTCTCTCTGAGGCAGATGGGTGGCCGGGGGGAGAGAAGAAAGAACTACTTCCAAGCCCCTTTCCCAAAGATCTCTCCCTCTGCCCACCCAGAAAAGAATATGGCTGTTGTCCTCTCCACTTTTTTCACATGTTCCATGATTCGATCACTTCTATTCAGTTTCTAGGGGGATGCCCAGGGCCCCACACTTCTGCTTCCACATACAGTGGGGTCCTAGGGACATATTTGCCAAGATGCTGACGGGGTGTTCCCCCCAGCACCTCCTCCCCTTCCCTCCACAGACGTAACGGATGGCAGTCCTCCTCACAGGCTTCTTCAGAGCCAGGGCCAGGGCTCTCTTGGCACTGTGTGCTCTCTTTCTTCAGATTAGAAACCTACTCCCTGCCCCCACCTCCCATCCCTCTTTGGTTTAAATCCAAACAAGCTCAGTGGTTAACTAGCAAACACCCTGAGGGCAGAGGTTCTGTATTGAAGAGATGCATCGGGCCCCCTCTAAGACAGAGCATCACTGCCAAGCCGTTTCTGTCTTTCCTTCCCCTCCCCCAAAGACAGTTACAGCTTCCAGTTGCCCCTCCATATGGGGATGTCGACTGCTGACATGTGGTCCATCTCCTCTTTCCTGACATGTAAAGGGAACCTATTTCAAAGCATCCATTGTTTATAGCTGTTGTAGTTCTTTTTGCTTCAGGCTCTTAGAACTGGAAAATAGCTAATCAAGGGTGGTGCAGAAAACTGATTTCAGCTGTTTCCTTTATAGTTTACACTATTCCTTTCCCTTTGTGACCACATTCTTCTCTCCAGCTCTCCAGATGGGTGTTTGGAATAAGAGGGTCGCTTCAAAACCTGCAAATGGGCTAATACAGGTTTAAAGAGTGGAGCTTTCATTTTCTCCCTTTGAAAACCAACTTTCTTTTTTCAGAAAATCTCATTCTTTTTGACTATTAATAGTGCATGGCTGTAAGGAGACATTTACCGTTCACAGTTTTGCTGCTTTTGTATTTGGAAATAAAACTTTTTCACGAACAAGATGTTAAAATACTCTCCCCTCTTTTCTTATTTGGAATATGCTATTTAGTCACAATGCCTCTCTGGTTTAAAACAAATTATGAAATGTATTAACTTTGATTTGGAGTACACTAGCTGGTGCCAATCTCCTTCTGCCATTGTTTACCAATTGCCTATTATGTGCCAGCTGCTGTTCTTGGTGCTGGTGAGACAGTAGTAAGCAGTCCTCAAAGCCCCTGCCCTCCTGGTGCTCAGTCTAGTGGTGGACCTATAGTTATTTTCTTAGCAGCCAAATGGAAGTGCTGCTATAGTTTTCTCCTACATGTTGGTTTGCAATGGGAAATGATATGTAGTGTTGCTAAACAAAGCTTCATAGCAATGCAGCTAGGAAGCAGGCTTCCTATATTAAATGAGAAAACTCTGTGTCCTGTGCCAGGTGGAGAGGATCATGGCTCAGCCTTGCTAGATGTAGAGTGAATGCAGAAGAGGCTCCCTTCACGGGCTCCAACAGAGCAGCACTGCCAGGATTCCTGTTGCTGAGCTTGTATCGGTCCAGTGCAAGGCAGATGAGCCCCAAAGTGGGGCTTAGCCTGTGAGGGGTTTTGGCTTTGCCCAGGAAAGAATTCAAGGGTGGCCAGGTGTGGTGGCTCACACCTGTAATCCCAGCACTTTGGGAGGCCGAGGCAGGCAGATCACCTGAGGTCAGGAGTTCCAGACCAGCCTGACCAACATGGAGAAACCCCATCTCTACTAAAAATAGAAAAATTAGCTGGGCTTGGTGGTGCATGCCTATAATCCCAGCTACTTGGGAGGCTGAGGCAGGAGAATCACTTGAACCTGGGAGGCAGAGGTTGTGGTGAGCCGAGATCACACCATTGCACTCCAGCTTGGGCAACAAGAGTGAAACTCCATCTCAATTAAAAAAAAAAAAAAAAAAAGAATTCAATGGTGAGATGGAGGTAGAAGAAAACAGCTTTATTGAAGGGGCAGTGTTACAGCTCCGTGTCTGCTCCTGCAGGGGTACTGCCTAGTCCGAGTAGCAGCTTAGGGCAATTTTGCAGTTGTATTTAAACCCACTTTTAATTACATGCAGATTAAGGGTTGGTTCATGCAGAATTTTCTAGGGAATGGATAGTAGCTTTTGAGTCTTTGGGTCATTGCCATGGAAAGGGGTGGTAACGCCTGGGTGTTGCCATCACAATGGCAAACTGACATGGGGCACTGATAGGCATGTCTTATGGAAAGCTGCTTCCACCCAGGCCCTGTCTTAGCTAGTCCTCAATTTGATCCAGTGTCCAAGCCCTACCTTTGTAGTTGAGTCCCACCTCTTACCTCAAGTCCACTGCCAGTGACTGTAGGTACACTTTGCTTGGCTTTTGTTGGCATGGAACTTTTGCTTAGATTATCTGAAACTCGATTATCCTGAATGTTGCTTGTGTTTATGATTATGCTTCTGACTCCATTAGAACTGACCAGATTCCAGTGCTGTCTTTGGGTCTACAATGCATGATCATGTCCACTCACCTTTTCTGCCCTGCATCCACCCAATCTCTGTTTAAAAACTTATCTGAGGAATAATTTTCTCCTAGTCATTCTTCCTTGCAATCTGTTTCTCTTTTTGGTCCTTTAAGGTACCTTTCTGCGAGCAGAGAGCCCTTAACTAAAATTCTGTTTATGAGACAAGTCCTTAGCACAATGCCAGCAAGGTGGCCAAATGGAATCACCAAGAAGAAGCATGCTTCTTGTGCCATGTAGCTCCTGTACCTGAATAAATGCATGGAGTGTGCACTTGTGAACACACATGCTTATGTATTATTATTATTATTATTATTGTTATTATTATTATTATTATTGAGACGGAGTCTCACTATGTCGCCAGGCTGGAGTGCAGTGGTGTGATCTCGGCTCACTGCCACCTCTGCCTCCCAGGTTCAAGCAATTCTCCTGCCTCAGCCTCCTGAGTAGCTGGGACTACAGGCGCCCACCACCACACCCAGATAATTTTTGTATTTTCAGTAGAAACGGGGTTTCACCATGTTGGCCAGAATGGTCTCAATCTCTTGACCTCGTGATCTGTCCGCCTCGGCCTCCCACAGGTGTGAGCCACCGCGCCCGGCCACTTATGTATTATATATATGTTTAGCAGATCTGCTTCTAAAATTTGTAATTTCATGTGGGCTTGATTCTAGATTCTATTTTCTAGAAAATGCTCACCATGTAATAAGAAGAGTTCTTGACTAAAATACAGTTAAATGAGCAAATGGCATATGTAAATCTAATTTACTAAATTTACTTTTTTCATTCTTCACTCTCTTTTAAGAAACGGGAGTGCTACCACGCTACCAAGTGCTTGCTTAAAAAAAATAGCCAGTTTTTTGGCTGTGAAATAAAAACTGTGAAATTGAAACTCGATGATAACTTCCTCAAGTGGAACTTGAGCTGGAGAATCCTGCCATTTTCGAGATAGAAGTAACCTGGGAGATTATCTCCGACCAAGATTATCAGATAAAACACAAAATACCCAGTTAAATTTGAATTTCAGATAAACAACAAATAACATTTTAATGTAAGTATATTCCATGCAGTATTTGGGACATACTTATACTAAGCCATTATTTGTTATCTGAAATTCAAAATTAAGCCATGTCTTATGTTTTCATTTGCTAAATCCAGCAACCCTAATGACTCTCCAGCAAATACTACAAGGAAATAAGCTTTAAGCTAAAGCCAAAGGCTTAATTGAGATTTACTATGCTAAATTATCTACTGCCATTCCAACAAGCAGGAAGAGAGAAAAGGAAGTAGATTTTAGCCTGAAGGTTGGAGAGGGAAGGGTGGAGAATGAATGCCTATTTTTATCTGCACTCTAAAGCCAGCTTATTGCCAGCACAAACATAGAAGCTATAAAATGCAGCTTCTCAGATTTAGTTGCTACAAAGGCCACTATAAATAATGAATACAGAAATACACCGAAACTCTACAGTAGTGTTTCATGGTGAATTTTTATGCAGCCTTTGAAAATTAAATATAGCTAGGATCATGGTGATTGTAATGACCCAATTTTGCCTCTTTGTAACCCTTGAACTTCGCCATCCTCCTGGGTTTTCAGAGCCTCCTTGCCTTTCATCTTCCCTGGATGGTTCATGGCTTTTAGTCTCTCAGCAGGAAACTGGGCCAAAAACCTCCCCTAGCTTCGCAGGCACTGCAGTCTGGGTCAAAACACTCGTAGAGCTACTGAGTTTCACAAGTTTTTGTTTTCCTTTTTTTGAAATATTTTGTTCAGGTAAAGAATCATTTAAAAATCCACTGTCTTCTTGCTTATTATGAAATCACTCCTTGAGTCTGTTAAAATCTATTTCATCACTGAAGTGGCTATTGGCATTCTTTTTTTTTTTTTTTTTTTGAGACAGAGTCTTACTCTGTTGCCCAGGCTGGAGTGCAATGGCGCAATCTCAGCTCACTGCAACCTCAGCCTCCCTGGTTGAAGTGATTCTTCTGTCTCAGCCTCCTGAGTAGCTGGGACTACAGGCGCGCACCACCATGCCTGGCTAATTTTTGTATTTTTAGTACAGATGGGGTTTCACTATGTTGGCTAGGCTGGTCTCGAACTCCTGACCTCGTTATCCGCCCACCTTAGCCTCCCAAAGTCCTGGTATTATAGGCGTGAGCCACCACCCTGGCCGGCTGTTAGCATTCTTTAGTAAATGTGTTTTTCTTTTTTTTAGCCCAGAGCCTACTGTACATTTGTTTCAATATCTGTGGCCATTTGCTGTTTTTCTTTTAAATTATAGTCATCTTACAGCTTTTCTGTTCTTTGGTTATTAACATGTGACATTCTTGGAGCTCCATCAGAAATGTTCAGAGTCCCCCACAGTGGGGGTTGGTAAGCAACTAAGATTTTCCTTACTTCACCACAAACCCGGGCTAATGGGATCATAAAGTTTGCAGAACTACCTCCAAGAATTGCTACGTAACATGTGAAACCTGTATTATTTGCTCAAGGTGCCCTCAACAGTTAGATGATCCAAACTGGTAAATCAGTAATTTGGAAACATGCCCAGAGTATTGATGTCCACTTGTCCAAACTTCTTATTATCACAAAGTAAGCCCACATGTATTGTGTAAATAAAATGTCCTACAGGAGCTCATAGCAGAGTGGTATCTTATTTCAAGTGTGAAACCTATTGCCAAAGAGTTAGATTTGATATCCTAGCATGAAGAGATCCTGAATCATTTTTCTGATTAATTTGTGTTGTTGTTGTTCTTCTTTTTGCAGTGCACTAATTCAGTTTTTCCAGATATTTCCTGAATATAAAAATAATGACTTTTATGTCACTGGGGAGGTAAGTAGAAGTCACGTTTCCTTGTGTGCTTCAAACATCACCGGAACTGACATATATTATGAGTGTAGTTTGTTCATTTAAAATCTATATATGTATATACATGTACACATACATATCAATATTGATTCAGCCTTTATTCAAAATTCTCCCAATTATCAAAATGCCCTTCATTTTTTTTCTTTTTTTTTTTTTTTTAGTTGGAGTTTTGCTCTTGTTGCCAAGGGCTGGAGTGCAGTGGCGTGATCTCGGCTCACTGCAACCTGCGCCTCCCGGGTTCAAGCAATTCTCCTGCCTCAGCCTCCTGAGTAGCTGAGATTACAGGCGCCTGCCACCACGCATGGCTAATTTTTGTATTTTTAGTAGAGATGGGGTTTCACCATGTTGGCCAGGCTGGTCTTGAACTCCTGACCTCATGATCTGCCCACCTCGGCCTCCCAAAGTGCTGGGATTACAGGCATGAGCCACCACGCCCAGCCCTTTCATAACATTTTTAAAATCCCAGGGCCCAATGCATGCTCACATATTACCATGGGTGCACAAGGTAGGCTCAGTCACCTGCCTTGTTTGTTGTCCTCATCATTCATCATGATGATTTGAAGAGTCCAGGCCAGGTGCTTTGTAGAATGTCCCATTTTCTGAATTTGTCTGATTTTTTCCTCAGTGCTTAGGTTATGTCAAAACATTTGAGCAAGATCATTACATAGATGGTGTGTACTTTCTGGTGTGTCACATCAGGAGGCACATGAAGTCAGTTTGTCCCACTGTTGGTGATGCTAAACTGGATCACTGCGTCAAGGTGGTGTCTGCCAGATCTTGCCATTGTGAAGGCACCTGTTTATGTTTGTAATTAATTCATAATTCAAGACCATTCAAACACTGTTTCCTCAAAAAATGCCATCCAGTAGTTTTAGCATCCACTGATCTCTGTCTGAATCAGTTATTACACTGGGGGTGATAAAATGGTGATTTTTCTAATGTATCTTTCTGTGGATATCACCTGGCATTCTTCCATAGGGAAGATTTTTCCCTTTTCCTCCTATTACTTACATTTAAAAATAGTACTGTGGATTCACAGATTGTTATTTCTGTTTGATCTGTTAAAATTTGTTTTTTGCTTTTGATGCTTACATTGCTTTAAATTTGGTCACTGGGAACCCCTTCAGTTGGCTCCTGTGCCCTTTTGACCAGTCCCCATTAGCCTCCAAGCATGTCCTTGCTTTTTGACACAAAGGTATGTTCCAGAAGCATCTTGTACTTCTTGTACTTTCCCTGCCCTAGCCTTGGAATCAGTCAGTTCTTCACAGAATGCTGTTTCTTTTTCCTGGGGAATGGCATTTAAAAAGCAAGTGCTAAGCACTAAGTAGCCCATTGCTGCTGGGATGTCATTGCTTTTAGACTGTCTGTGGGCAGAGCTAGGAAACAAAATGACTTCATACTGATACCCATAATTCTAATTCCATACCACAAGGTTCTCTTCTCTTTTCTCTGTTCTGTATTTTTTTACCCCTTCTCCCACATTGAGGGCTGTGGTTCCTAATGGCATCAGTGTGTTTCCTCTTTTGATTGCTTTTACAATATGCCCAAAATGGTTTCAGAATTACTACATGAGTACCATTACCAACAAGAAACATCAAAATTACTTTTAATATCTTTTGCTGCAATGATTTTTATCCTTAAATTGTATCTCACTACACACCTGTAAACAAAGTACTGTGTTTAAAAGTTAAAAGAATTCTATTTTTAAGGGAGATTATGTTAAAATTTAATATACAGTTACATTCATTTGTCTATGTTGGTTTCAGTTTTAGGGTTTGCTTTTTTCATCCTTTTTAAGATTATTTTAAAAATGTGTACCAGCCAATCATTTGAGAACACAGGTGCAGTTCTAGGTGCTAGGAACATAATGGTGAATAACACTGAAAAACAACAAAAAAATCCATGCCCTACATTCTAGAGAGGTAGGCAGTGATAACTAAAATATGTGCTAGGTACCACCATCAGGCAGGGACAAGTGTCATGAAAGAGATGCAGTAGGGCAAGGGCTGGAGAGTGAAGGAGGTGCTATTTTGGATAAGATTGTCTGACAAGGAGATAATGAGCAGAACTCTGAATGATGTGGTGGGGTAATTTCTGCAGTATCTGTAAGAAGAGCTTTCCTGGCAGAAGGAACAATGAATGCAAAGACTCTCCAGTGGGGACAGGCTTGGCAGGTTCAAGGAAAAGCACAGAGCTGCCGTGGTAGGAGCTGAGCAGAAAGAGGCCAGTGGATCCTTCAGGGCCCGGCTGCCTGTGGCAGAGTTTGGACTTTATTCTAACGGTAATGGGAAACCATTGAGGGTCCAGTGTTCACTGAAAGAACATTTAGAATTGAATTCAACTGAGCACAGATATATTGAGTATCTGCTATGTTTGAGGCACTGGACAAATATTAGGAATTCAGTGATTTATGAGATATTGACTCTGCCCTAAATCTGAAGGTCGAATAATTACAATACAGATGAAAGGCACAATTAGAGAAATATTATCTCTGATCCACGAGTCTTGAAAAAAGAAAAAAAAGTTAAGGAAAAAATTAGACAAGTAACTGTAAAGACTAATAGCCCCAGGAAAGGTACCAGTAGCTACCTCAGTGTGGGATCCTCAGGAAAGGCCAAGCAGAGGAGGTGACAATTAAACCGGGTTTTGAAGGATAAATAAGGGTGTGTTAGTTAAGGCTCTTGGTTGCAAGTGACAGAAACCCTATTTAAAGCAGCTTTAGTGAAACAGGGCATTGACTGATTTAACGTCAGGTGTGGCTGGACCTGGGTGCCCTTACTTTGTCATCAGGATTCTGCCTGTCATTCTTTCCTGATCTATGTACTTGGCTTGGTACTTTTCTGGTTTCATTCTCAGGCAAGTTCTTTTCATGTGGTACTCCTGCTTCTCCATCCATCCCAGGGTAGGTATAGCCTATCCATTCAACTTCCCTTTCCCAGTAATTCCAGCCCTGCAGATTCCTGAATCTCAGATGATCCACTTGGATCCCATGCCTATCCTAGAACCACCAGCTGGACCCAGGTGGTTGGAATATACAAATTGGCCAGAATGGTGCCTGAGGCCCACTCCACACCCTGGGAGGGTAGGGACCAGGATGAGGGGCCCTCACACTCTGAACCATAAGGCCTGAGAGTGGGAAATGAGTGGTCTCCAGAGGAAGATCCAAGTGATGATGCCAGAGGAAGGGCTGTAAAGATGCTGGCAAGCACATCTGCGATGTCCACCTTCAGCGAGGGAAAGAGAAAAATGGTCCGAGTTTTTCCATGGGAATGGCAAGTAACTGGAACTAGCAACTTCTTCTCTCTTTCTTCTCTTTATAAGCTATTTGGAAGGGATGTTCTGACTGATTAGCATACTACACTTTAGGTTTTTTTAAGCCAGTTATGCAGTCAGGACAACTTAGAACCTCTCCTGATAATTTCTGCCTGTTCCTTGTCTTTTAACCAATTTCAGAACCAGGTTAGGGAAGTGAATAGGAAGTGACACTCCCATTATTTGGCAACAACCCTGGAAAATGCCCATTCTCCACCTCCCACAGAAGAGTGATCTACTTCGTGTGTAATGCCTTGTCTTGGAAATAATGTGGTGATGTTGTTAACCATGATGTTGATGTTGATACAAACCATGATGTTTGGCAAAGCTGCCAAATCCCAGATGAAAAATTTGACTTGGTTATTTCACATCTGCCTTGTGGTTTTATGCATATAATTTCCTAATGTGTGTAGAAAAGGACAGTTTTCTTTTTACCTTCCTTGCTGCCAGGATGAATACTTTTAAGGAAACCTGTGCCTTCTGAGTGGTGAAGGAAGATGTGAGGTAGAGATGCCATTGTCAGGAGGTATCATCCTCCCCGGACTACGTGGGATACGTTCAGTCTGGGGGCACTGCTCTTTCCAGAAGAAAAAACACTAAATAATGATGCCTTGATGGTTTATTATGAATATTAGAATATTATGAATATTTATTCAGTCTAGTTTGTCCCATCTGGGTTGTCTTCTGTTTTAAGGCCATGTGGCAGAAAAGAGAAGTGGAAGGCGTTCTGGATTAATCATTAGGAGACCTGGGATTCAGGGCTGGCTTTGCTCCTCCCTGGATGATTTCGGGAAAGTCTTTCAGCCTCCCTGGGCCTCTGCTTTTCATCTAACAATCAGATGAGTTGTTAAATTAGATCACTTCCAGGGATATTTTGCTTTACTAGAAAGTTCAAATTCAGTTATCTAGACCCACTCTTTAAGCATCTGTATGTAATTGCAGTTTTAACGTAATACCTACCCATTTTCCCTCTCGCTGCTGCCACCACACACAAAAAAATTGTTCTAGATTTTTCAAGAAAGAAAATTCCTTTCTCTTCTAAATTCTTAATTTTCTCACACTCTTAGGAAAGCTGAATAGTGCTGCTGAGTTTGTAGAGCCATCTTCAAAAAATAAATGCACAAATTCAGAAATGGTTCTCTGCTTTTCAATGTAAATGCACCAGACCTAAATATCTTCACATTTGTGTGCTATGAATGAGAGGAGCCTGATGCTCAAGGGGTCTGGAGCAGCTGTTCAGAACCTTGATTTGGTGTAAAGCAGTCTGGAAATAATAATAGTACCTACTGCATAGGGTTGTTTTGAGCATTTAATTAGATAACCCTCCTCAGATATTAGCATAGTGACTGGCTGTGGTGAGTACCCAACACATGATGACTATTATTACCATTCATGCTGAAAAGCTGGGCTAATATATTATGACTCCCAAGCATACAGCCTAATGCCTGGAGACAAGAGCTGAAGTGTTAATAGAAGCTCCGCTAACTCGTTGCTGGGATATGGCATTTCCCCCTCTACTCTGTGTCTATTATTTTGAAATCATTTTTAAAAGCAATAGTTACTTTTTGTCTAAAAAAAATGGAGCTTAGCAGTTGACATTAGAGGTTGTGCTTGTTTTTTATATGGACAGCAGCAAAATGTGTCAGGACCCACCCCAGGCTCCCTGCCTCACCGTGTGGACGATGGTGTGGCCACACCAGAGAAAGTGGCGTGGGCCTGCCCTCAGTGCAAAGGAAAGGGGAGAAGCTGCTTTGTCTTCTTCCTCCTCCTCTTCATTTCTGCCCAGAACACCAACTGGAATTAATTTTCTCTAAAAAGAGACAAATGTGTCTGTAAATCACCCTCCTCAAGGCATGAAAAAAATATACTTCAAAAAGAGAAACAAGCGGTGTTTAATTCCCATAATTAACTTTCTTTATAAGTGTTATCCTTTCTGAGCCAGTAGCTATTAGTGAGATTGCCCTTGTTCTTGAGGCACAGACACATTTAGCATCCTCTCAATTGTACGTGAGCCCAGGTAGAAGTTAAAGCAAAACAGCCCTCACGGGAAGGCAGGTAGGTGACAGGATCAGGGGGACCGCCCATTGTTCTCTGAGCCTGTGGCTTTATGTGCCGCTCAAGGGAAAGAGTCAGTGCACGTGGGAGGTTGTGGCAGTGGATGGGAACACTTCCAAACTAGCAGGGCATGTGGTTAAAACAGGACATCTCTTCTCCATCAGCAAAAACGGGCAGACTCTCTTTATAAACAGTTTTGCAACCATAATTTATTTGAGGACCCAATAGAGACAAAACTTTGAAGCTATTTAAAAATGAATTAGGGAGCTTAATGGGACACTTTATCTTCATCTGCATGGGTGAAGTCCCTGTTGGAAGTACAGTGTCTGACAACCTTTATTGAAATCATCATGGCCCATTGGGTTAGGTGGCAAGCTCCCAGTATGCGAGAGCCATGTTTGTTTCTTATTCAATACTAAGCACAGTGCTTAATGAATATTATAGAATGGAGTTCATGCATGGCTGCCTTTAGATAAAATAAAAATATTGATATTTCTTTCCTGCATCTTTTCACCTACTTTTTTTTTTTTTTTGAGACAAAGTGTCACTCTGATGCCTAAGCTGGAGTGCAGCATTGCCATCTCAGCTCACTGCACCCTCCAGTTCCCGGGTTCAGGTGATTCTCCTGCCTCAGCCTCCCGAGTAGCTGGGATTACAGGCACATGCCACCATGCCCGCCTAATTTTTGTATTTTTAGTAGAGATGGGGTTTCACTATGTTGGACAGGCTGGCCTTGAACTCCTGACTGGGTGATCCGCCCACCTCAGTCTCCCAAAGTGCTGAGATTACAGGTGTAAGCCACTGTGCCCAGCCCCTTTCTTTTTAAAAAATTTTTATTTTAGGTTTGGGGGTACATGTGAAGGTTTGTTACATAGACAAACACGTGTCATAGGGGTTTGTTGTACATATTATTACATCACCCAGGTATTAAGCTCAGTACCCAATAGTGATCTTTTCTGCTCCTCTCGCCTCCCTTTCATTGCCCTTCTCTCCCTGTACTATGTCCCAGGCCCTGGGGACTCTCCTTTGGCCTCCGTTGTTTTCCAGGGCCATCTTCCCACCTCAGCCATCCTCTCCTCAGTCTATTGTGCACAGCTTCTATTTCTCCATGCTTCTTCCATCTGTATCATGATTGTTCTGTTTCTGTCCCCCATTCTGACTTGTTATCAGCTCATTGTTCCATAGAAAGGATCTGATAAATTAAACCCAATAGGGTGGACTCTCAACATGTTTGCATTTGAGTAGAGAGCAGAGCCTACCTGATGGGTAGATATTTGTAATAGGGTAATTTCAAGCACTGACATGCAAACAGAGGGGTGGCAACCAAGGTGGGGTGGGAGAGCGATTCTAGAAGTAGGCCTATAATTATTAGCATTCTATGTAAGCCTGTACCATCATCCTGTTAGCCTGGGCTTGGGATCATGTAATTTGATGGCTAGAAGTGATACTTCAAGAACATCTAGTTCACGTATTTTATCTGTAGATTTTACTAGAGAATATTTATTGAGAATGGACTGTATGGTAGACATCATGCTAAGCACTATTTTATGCATTACCTCATTTAATCCTAACAGTTGCCTTATGAAATAGGTGCTATGATTATTCTTCCCATTTTACAGGTGAGGTGACCGAGGCTTAGTGAGGTTAGGTATGCCTTACCAAGGTCACCCAGCCAGAAAGTGGAGGAGCCAGCATTGGAACCTAAGCAGTCAGACTCCAGAGCCTGAAGATGGTGGTGAAGAAATGAGCTAGTGGTACAGCCTTGTTCACCAAAATGCTTGTTCACCAAACTGGGTGCTCTCACCTTGAACTTGCACTGTCTCTAGGACCTGCTTCAGATTCACTTTGTGTAGAAGGGAGTCAAACATCCCCTTCCATATTTTATGCTGAATCTCTAAGGTTATTAACCTTACACAAACAGAAAAGAAGTTCTCTAGCTTCTTGAATGTCTCTGTCTTTCTGCCAAGACTGTTTTAATCATAAAGACTTGGCTTTGATCATTAAGTTTTATAGAGTAAGTGGAAGTTTCAAGTGATATAAGGACTTGAAGTCTTTGGAATGCAATTATTTCTCAAGGCTTGGAACTTGCTGAATTTTATTAGATAGCATTCAAGCTGTTTTAACTCTTGAACCTATGACAAATCTCTATTTTCAGTTATGTTCATCTGCACTTGCCAATATTTTCTTTTTGAATTGAAAATGGATTTGTGACTATTTAATGATTTTAATATTACAAAAATCAAGGTTTAAGCTGCAACCGAAGAACTGAACAAGGGCATATGGAAATGTTTGCAAGTTGGATCTCTGGCTTTTGGACAGCATATCCAAATCAAATCGATACATATGTACTGAGGTTGCACGGAAAAGAATATGAGTAAATCAGAAGTCATTATAAGCTTTGTTGGAAATGAATTACCATGCTGGAGCAGGCAGCATAGAGACATAAATAGTACCTGATTAGATGAGATGTTTAGGTTGAGAATGAGAAATGCTAAGTTACATCCATTATGCAGCTTCATCCTTCTGAATTGTATCTACAGTGAGCAAACAAAGATTCAGTTTGTCGACTGCGGCCCAGTGTGTTCAGACTCTTTATTTAAAAGTCAAATTAACTGTAGTCTCCATTTTAAACAAAAGGGTTTATTCATCTCATTGAGTCACCTGGCTTCACGCTGGATTTCTCCAAATTGGCACTGAACTCAGAGTAGGTGGGAAAAGGATGCATCTTGTTCACCTATGCCTGTCAATGATGGCTTTTTCTTTTTTAAGGAGTATCTTCTCAATAGAAAATAAGAATATATCATTTGGGAAGCAGCATGTATTTTTGCATAAGTTTATGTGACTAAAAATTGGCTATAGATCAAAATGTTTTTGCTATATGTCTATGCCTGTAGATTTTGCAAGTTTCTTTTTAAGCCCATATTAAAAAAGAAATAGATGCTTTGATAAAGTCATATTCTTGTTGGAAGGCTCTTTTTTTTAATTGCAGCAGTATGGTCTTGAAATTAGATGACGCATGGTCTAGAAATGTCTAGGAAGTTATAGCGATTACCACAACACTGAAATTCCAGCTTTCCTCATTCATTAATTTTCTAAACTGGCCATTTTAAGGCCACACTTCTCTCTTCAGAGAAAATAATGGTACTGAGGAAGTAAGATTCTACCGTAGGCTAGATGAAGCCAAGGTAGGTCGCCCTAGCCTAGTCTTGCCCTCATGGTGCCCATTACACCGAGGTTTTCACCAGGTTTTGTGGCTTTCCTGGGGTGTTCAGTGTGTGTATAAAGTTCTCTGTGAGGCATTGAAGCTGTCTTCTTCCCTCTGGTCTTCTCCCATAAATGGGTGGCAGCTCTATTGTAGTCTGTGCCTGGGATGAGCTGGAGAACAAGGGAATGATATGACTGATTCCAGAAGGGCAGTGCGCCTTGATGCCTTCTGGGGATACAAAGGAGCTCTCACCAGCCCAGTAGTGAATTCTTCAAAGAAGGATTTTTTTTTAGTTCTGTGTAGCTGGGGAGAGTGGGGTTCAAGCAGGGCAGGGAGCTTAGAATGACCCTCAGGGACCTCAGTGTACCATTGCTGAAGTTGACAACTCCCTCTTTCCACCTGCCAGGCAAAGGATAGGATCTAAGGCCTGTGGATGGTGAAACTTTGTGTCTCAGTTTAGCTGTGTCTCATTTCAAAAGCCATTGCTCATTATCACTGACAAAGTTCTGAATTTTTTCACCATGAAATGTGTACCTAGAAGCAAGGCAGAGAATGAGTGTATAAGTGTATCTATTTTTTTTTCTACTAAACTTCAGAGAAATGTAGTCAACTGAGAGTAGCTTAAACAATAGTAACTGCTACCATATGTGAAATTTCTGTAAGAGGACATTGTTTCCATTTTAATATTATTCTCTGACACTATTTGTTTTCCTCTGGAGGAGCTGATTGAAGCTGGACTTTAGCTATGAAATCTTTTTCCCTTCCTTGAAAGTAACCAAATGGCAGGTTACAGTAAGTAGGCTGTGAATGTTGTTGAAACATATAAGAAAAGAGAGATTCACGCAAAAGACACGATTACAGGTTTTCTCTACATCCAATTTCATTGTGTTTTTACACATCTGGATAATTAACCAAACATTGCATTCTCTCTATTTTTACAAGTACAATGTGCTCCTCACGGGATTTCCATTAGGCTGGAAAAAAAAATCGCAAACCAAGATTCAAAACTACTATTCAACTATGATGTTGAGGCCTTTTTCTCTCCTGGGAGAAATAAAAGATTGAGAGCTGAATTCTGAGATCCTTCTGATGTAGGAGGAGAATTGGAAGTTTATAGCCTCTTTAAGCTCCAGCAAATACAAGCATGTACAAACATACCCTAATACCTCTGGTCCTTCTTGTTGGAGGTGAGCTCGAAATATGGTCACCATGGGAAAAATTAACCAAGTAAGAGCAGTGCTGGAAATCACAGCTTGAAGCTCCTTTAATTATTAGAAAGGAATAATAAGGGCACCCTAAAAATTCTGATGTGTTGAGTGCTAACCTAGTTTGAATTCTGTTAGATGTGTTATGTTTATCCGGCTGAGTTTCTCATTCGAAGGTCACTGCCAAATCCTAAAATAATATGTGTTCAGTTAGTTTCTGGCCACACTTTTCCTCTTTCTTTTAAAAATTGCTTTGGTATTGCTCTGAGCTTTTATGAGACCAGGGTCTGATCCCATGTTAGGTTAGTGTTAATTCACAGACCTCAGGGGCTTCATTGACCAGCTGCTGCCCACACTGGCGAACACCATGGGGAGGTCAGAGAAGCCACGGGACCAAGAGTTCTGGTTGTTGTTGCTGTTTTCATTAGAACTCAGAACAAAAGAAGCAATAGTTCATAAAATTACAGAATCACTGTTATAAGCCTAAGGGACCATTTAGTTGATTTCTAATCCATAAGGCAGTCACACCTAAATTCTTCTCCTGAAATATGGGGTTCTATAAAATATATACAGGAAAAGGCAAATGAGGTAAAATAAAACACACTTGATTTATTACCTGGTTGTCTTTTGAAGTACTTAATGGCGGTCAGAGAATCATTAAATTGAGAAATAAATGATTCAAGAAGAATAAATGAGTCTGATCTTGCCAAAAAAAAAAAAAATCTCAACAAGGAGAGTGAAAATAACTGAAATTTTATTAGAATGTTTCAGTGTCTGTTTTCCATAAAAATAATTCTATAATTGTCTTCTCTGTGACAGCCTGAGTCACTCAACCAATGGAATGATTAATGAAAAAGGCAATGACGGATTTGTCACACTGACACAAAGTAAGGAAGTGTGATAGTCATTAGAAAGTTAAAAAAAAAAAGTAAAGATCATCACTGTGAGGTTGGCAGATGTGGACTGAATATTGAAGAATTTCATTTTGGATATGGTTATAGTACTACTCATCTGTTTTGTTTTTCATAAGTGATCAGCTTAGCAAGCTTGGAGTAGATAAACCCAAGATGTAGTTCCACCTTGGGGGACCTCAGACCCGTGATGTATTCCAGGACCATTGACTGTCAGTGATGGCTTTTTTTTTTTTAAGGAGTATCTTCTCAATAGAAAAGATTTCATTGACTGAAATGCAATTAGATATGACAAAGGGGAGCTGCAGAGACAGCCAAGCCAGGGTAGAATTCCAGCCAGGCATGTGAATGAAATGCACGGGCCCTTGTTTTCATCACTGTAAAATATTGGAAAACAATGTTTATCTTAAATTGGCTTAAAGTAGGTGAGGTAGCCTGGCTCATAGTAATGCTCAAAAACTGAGTGGGTGTTCCTTCTTAATTCCCTGCCTGGATATATCCCAGATACCCAGATACACATGATGGTCACTGGGGGAAAGTGCCATAAAAATGCAGATGTTTCAGCCTACGTTTGTCATGACTACCTACCTAGCAAGTTAAAGTACGTGCCCTTCCATGTCAGAAAGGGTCAAGAGAGATGTTTTATTACCAGGTCTTATAACAAGAAAATTGGAGTGATAATATCACTGGAAGATAAACTTTTTAGCATTTGTACCAATTTCTGATAGGGGAAAAGTATTTAGAAGTAATGCCAGATAAGTCATTCATTTATCAAGTATGTTTTTATTTACCTACTTTGTGCTAGGCAATGTATACATTATAGAAATTCTAATCTAAGAAATGGTAAACTTTGCTCTATCATGTGTCAGTCATGGTTTCCATAATATAGTTTTGAAAGAAATTGTGACCTTTATGAGGGCAAGTTTTGTGCTTTATTCATTTTTGTGTCTCCTCAAGTATCTAGTATAATGCCTGTATTAGTTCATTTTCACGCTGCTGTAAAGATACTACGAGAGAGAGAGAGAGAGAGAGCATGGGCAGGGGAAACTGGCTCTTTTAAAACCATCAGCTTTCGTGAGAACTCCCTCACTATCATGAGAATAGCATGGGGGAAACTGCCCCCATGATCCAATCACCTCCCACCAGATCCCTTCCTCAACACATAAGGATTACAATTGGAGATGAGATTTGGTTGGGGACACAGAGGCAAACCATGTCAATGCCTTTGACAGAAGAATTGCCCAATAAACTATCATTGAATAAAGACTATATAACAATACATTTTTACCAGTAAAATGGTTACTCAGGGAAATGTGCTTTTTTGTCATTTTACAGAAATTGTATTTGATAAATGTTCACTTATTGTTACTAACAAGAGAATGTAGCACAGTTAGACAACCAAATTTCAGACATATGAACACACCTTTATATTACACAAGGAAGCTAAAATGTACTTACAAGTATGAATGGATAAATTGCTTTGATTCAATACTTTACCTAAATAATTATTATTGCACAAGAGAGCTGTATCAATGAGGAGTTCTTGGGTAAATTACATAAATGACATTGTTTTATCATTGCTTGGAAGGAGTTTAGGTTTTGGAGTCGGTCAGCTCAGGTGTAATTCTGGCTCTACAACTTAACCTCTCTGAGCCTCAGTGTCCTCATCTTGAAATGGGAGTAATGATTATCTTCAGCATATGATTATGGTGTGGATAAAATAAGAGCTTTCAGGGGTTCCCAGTCTTTGGACTACAGACCCCTGGAGGGCCTTGGAGATGCTGCGAAGGGTCTGTGAGCTCACAGGTATCCACATAATGTCTCTAGTCTGTTTTGAACATAGATGCATTGCTCTTTTTCAGATGTCTGTAGATTCATTTTAAGATTCATTCATTCAACAACTATTTGTTGAGCACTAACAAATACACGCATCAGTCATAGTGGACTCAAGTAAACAAAACAGACAAATGTCCCTGTATTCACGGATCTTATATTCTAGTATGGGTAGGAGAATAACAGCATATAAGATAAGTAAGTAAAAGTTTGTTGGAGAATGATAAGTATTAAGGAAATACTTAGGAAAGAAAAAATATAGGACATTGAGGGAATTTGCCATATGGGGGCCTGTGAGAAGAGCATTCCAGGTGGAGGGAATGGCTGGTCCAAAGGCCTGGCAGACATGTGCCTGGTACGTGCAAGGAATAGCATGGAACCCAATGGGCTGGAAAGGAATGAGCGAGAGGGTAGCAGGGGTTGAGGGTAGAGAAGGGAGCAGATCATGTCAGCCCTTATGCCTTTGCTTTTGGGAAGATGGGAAGTCATTAAAGGATAAGGGCAAAAGAAGGAGGCCAATGAGGAGTCTACTGCAGTCATCCAGGCCAGAGATGATGTGATGGAGAAGGGGTTGTGAGAAGACATTGGACTCTGGACAGATTTTGTTAGAATAGGTAGAGCTGACAAGCTTGGCTGATTGACTTCTGTGGAATACGAGAGAAAGAGAGATATAACGAATGGCACCCAGATTGTTGGCCTGAGCAGTGGAGAAACAGAATTAACATGAGTTGAAAGGGAGGCTGCCTCAGGGTTGGGGATTGGGAGCTTTATTTTGAACATGTGCAGTTTAATATTAGACATACAAGTGGAGATATCAAGAAGGCAACTTTTGATGGAAAGAATGCAAGATGCAAAATTATTTGAAAAATATTGCTGAGTCAATAGTAGCTCTTCCAGCACAGTCTTAAAGTAGAACCGTTACCATGTTTGTTAGGGGAAATATATCTACAAAATATTCTGACCTTGAAAAAGGACCTTGTGCTGGAAAAGTCTGGAAATAGAGATGAGTTCAAGTGAAAATTTTAGTGGCCAATAAATATTATTTTCCTTTTCTGCTTCTCCTATTCCTTTAGTACATGTTGATTTCAAAATTTGCAGCATTATCAGATTTTGAAATCTTAATTTTAAACTTGAGATTTTTTTCCCTCTAATCTTTGAATAGAGCTTTCTGGTAAGAGATGCCTAACACATGGCAGAATTGTGTTCTCCCAAGTTATTTTATTTTGGAAGGAAATGAGAATGTTCACTTATTACATGTTCACTTGTGATTTTTTGTGCATCGAACCTGTGCATGTCATGTGGTGCTATTTGAGACGACAAAAGAATTGGAAGACAGAGGTTTTTGCTATTATGGAATCTATAATGTGGGGTTAAGAAACAGATGGTATACCTCATGTGGAAAGATTGCTCCTTCATTGTTATTTTAATTAGCTTAAGTACATTTAATTTTACTAGCATCCATTTGTGATAGGCCATTTCAACATCTGTCCTTCTCAGTCTTATGCAGGGAAATACGTGCCAGCCATTGCACACCTCATCCATTCCCTCAACCCTGTGAGAGAGGTGAAGATCAACCTGAAAGGAATTGCTATTGGAGATGGATATTCTGATCCCGAATCAGTAGGTTTCTCCTTCTGACTTTCTATTTTGTCTCTTAGGGGGATTAAATGCCTTTTTATCAGATGGAAGGCTCTTCTTAGAGGTCTAACTTTTGATAAGGGAAACACCAGTTGACTTTATGACTTAAATCTCCTAATTTTTACCAAATGTTTCAACGTATCAATTTACTGTGTCAGCTTACATTGGCTGTCAGTGCAAATGTGTGTGTGTTTGTATTGTGTTGTGTTCTGTTGTGTGTGTTGTGGGGTGTATATGTGTGTGCGCATGTAATTATCCTACTTGGCTAACCAGCACAAGATTAACAATTACAAAGGATTATTTCACCAAGCAAATGGGCTTCCTTAAGGTCTCTTTCTCTCCCTTTGTCACATTGATGTGTGTCTTTTTTGTCCTCAGATTATAGGGGGCTATGCAGAATTCCTGTACCAAATTGGCTTGTTGGATGAGAAGCAAAAAAAGTACTTCCACAAGCAGTGCCGTGAATGCATAGAACACATCAGGAAGCAGAACTGGTTTGAGGCCTTTGAAGTGAGTTCTGGGGGCCCTGTGCTGCCCTTGAGCAATTAAAACCATCTGGGGAGGGAGGGCGGGTGAGTAGGAACACCTTGGTGCTCAGGCATTTTTTTGTTAAGAAGGTATATCTGTTATTCCACTGGAGATCGGGAGGCGAGTTGAGTGGCCTCATAATGAAGAAAAGGACTGTCTGTGTTCCTTTGAATTTACTTTGGCTATATTTTAAGCCTGAGATCATCTTGGAGTGTTTATCTAACTGTGTCTTTCATTAACCGTTTTGATTTCTTTAAATGCTGTGGAGGCCCTCAAGGCAGACTCTATCATATGGAAATCGGAAGAAAGGCAACCCAGGAAGTAGAGGCATATGCTTCACCATCTGCTCTAAACCATGTAGAAGAGTTTTATATCCACAAACAGGGTTTCAGCTGGGAGAAATGACCATAGTGTGTAACAGATGACATGTGACACACGTGTCAGGAACAAAGATTATAAAGTGTAGTAATTTGAAACTCTTACAAAGGGCCATTGGTATTTGTGCATATCCTTACATTGCTCCCCTAAAATTAAACTTGAGAATCAATAATTACGTTCTTCACTCTTTTCTTTCTCAGTTATTTAAAATGTAAGAATATACTAAATATTAGGATACAGGAAGTTGGGTTTTTTTTTGTTTTTTTTTTGCTTTTTTTGCCAAGGCAGACAGAGCCATGTGTAAACAATCTCCCTGAGGGGCTTTTTGCCGTATTTACTATACAGCCGTCATGTTTGACACAGTAGTAAATGAGGCAAGGTCTGAATTTCGAGGGCTTTAATTTGTTTGTTATTAGACACATATTCTGTAACAGTATATCTAATGTCGTTATTGTTATTAAAGCAGAAATCTGATATTAAGTCTTAAGGACATTGCAGATCAGCCAGTTCAGATCAAAATAGGAGACATGCAACCTTGGAGAAAAGGGTAGAGGATAATACAAAGTTAGTTTTCATTTTACAAGTAGGGTGTTGGGACACTATCAGAAATCCCCCAAGGCAGTGACCGCCCTTGCCGTGAATTCTGATAGCAGCTAGCTGTGTAAATGGATGGAGCAAAGGGAGTCCTGAGCCATCCTACAGAGCTCCACCAGGCTCTCCTTTCTCTGTGTCAGGACACTAAATGTGGCTGCAAAGTGTGGATTCAGAATTTCTTATGCAATTGTAAACACAAAGGAAGAGGGGTCTCCTGGGGCACATGTAGGATCATGCTTCCACTTGCAATGATAGTATTTCCAAGGCTTTCTGCTGTGGTAGTCACAGAGGGGACAAAGGAGTGAAACTTCAGTATTTAGAATTAATACCAAATTTTATGTGGCATGAGACCAATTTGCAATTGAAACATTTGATATGTTTTTAAAGAAGCGCACAGGATAAAGCAATGTAAAGAGCAAGAGCATTTGACAGGCCCATATTTAGAAAAAAAGCAGAAAGATGACTGGTACATAATGCAGCAGGCTAAACACCTACAGGATTAGTGAAGCTGTAGAAAAGTTCAGGTATGTTGTGTATTCAGAGATAATGAGAACATGACCCACGAGGTGAGAATCTCCCAAACCGGATACGTCAGAAACCGGAACCCCAAGCAGGTAAAACGTTTGAAGGCTTGGAATGTCTTTTTGACCATTGGTCCCATATCTTGAGTGATGAATTAAAACAAGACCTTTGCTTTTTCAAGGAAAATAGATAAAATGATACTTAGGACAGTAAACAACTTGTGGTTGAAACGTGTTTCAGTGACTGCAAAGGAAGACTCCAACAAATCCTGAAACCCAGGGGAATATAAATGTCAGAATCTCAAGCCTAAAATGATAAAGCCTGTTTGACACTCTGATCCTTTAAAATGATTTAATTAATCAAAGAGTAGTAACTCAGAGCTGGAGAGTACTCTGGAGATAGGTCGTCTACTGTCCCTATGCATTTACATGCACACACACACACACACACACACACACACACACACACACACACACACACACATACATTTACTGGTGAGTGGAGAGGATGCCGAGCCCCAGGGGATAGCAATGAATTGCCGAAGGATACACAAATAGATTGTGGCAGGCCGAGGACTGGAATTGCTTCCCCCATTTCCACCACAGTATTTCTCCTATGGTAATTTTCAGGCATTCTGTAAAAATCCTGGATCGTCTTAGATATTCTGCAAGATGTGAAATGACTGATCCTCTGTCCAGTATTACCTCCCTTTCCATGATGATTTTCTGAATCACGAAGTTCTTAATTTCACAGGTCTTGACCACCCATGTTATTTTTTGACAACAACTGACTTTTTCTTTTTTTTTTTTTTTGAGACGGAGTCTCGCTCTCTTGCCCAGGCTGGAGTGCAGTGGCAAGATCTCGGCTCACTGCAACCTCCACCTCCCAGGTTCAAGCCATTCTCCTGCCTCAGCCTCCCGAGTAGCTGGGATTACAGGCACTTGCCACCACGAATGGCTAATTTTTCTTATTTTTAGTAGAGACGAGTTTTCACCGTGTTGGCTGGGCTGGTCTCGAACTCCTGACCTCAAGTGATCCGCCCGCCTCGGCCTTCCAAAGTGCTGGGATTACAGCTGTGAGCCACCATGCCTGGCCAACAAATGACTTTTAACTCTTTCTAAAAGCAAAGTTATTCTTCAAGGTTGACTTTATATTCCCATTGGTGTTGAAGATAATTTCTAACAATGAGTTCCAAAAATGATGTGTGCATTCAGAATGACCCTGGCCTATGGTGCCCCATCTGGGTGAACAAATTAGAAAAAGACACCTCGGCCGGGCGCAGTGGCTCACGCCTATAATCCCAGCACTTTGGGAGGCCGAGGCGGGCGGATCACGAGGTCAGGAGATCGAGACCACGGTGAAACCCCGTCTCTATTAAAAATACAAAAATGTTAGCCGGGCGTAGTGGCGGGCGCCTGTAGTCCCAGCTACTCGGGAGGCTGAGGCAGGAGAATGGCGTGAACCCGGGAGGCGGAGCTTGCAGTGAGCCGAGATCGCGCCACTGCACTCCAGCCTGGGTGACAGAGCAAGACTCCATCTCAAAGAAAAAAAAAAAAGAAAAAGACACCTCCTCTGTGGTGATGCAGTCCTGTGGGTTCAGGACGGGGCAGGCAGATGCCTCCATTGTGTGAGGATAAGAGGTGGCCACTTCTCCAGATGCAGCCCTGAGCCAGGCTCTCCAGCTCAGCAAGCAGAACTTTGGCTGGTTCCCTGTCCCTTTGCACCCCTTAGCCACAGGCATCGCATGGAGCTGCACAACCAGATGTGGGGACCTGAGCAATGGTAGCATTGGTAGAGAATACTTACTACCACCTCCACCCACACCGCCTTCTATGGTGATAACCCTTTTCATTCTTGGCCTCTAGCCCCATGGCAATAGCAACTTGAATAAGTCCTTTCATGTTTGAAAAAGAATATGAATACAGGCCGGGGGCGGTGGCTTACACCTGTAATCCCAGCACTTTAGGAGGCCGAGGCGGGCGGATCACAAGGTCAGGAGTTCGAGACCAGCCTGATCAACATGGTGAAACCCCGTCTCTATTAAAAATACAAAAAAAAAAAAAAAAATTAGCCGGGTGTGGTGGCAGGCACCTTTAATCTCAGGTACTCGGGAGGCTGAGGCAGGAGAATTGCTTGAATCCGGGAGGCAGAAGTTGCAGTGAGCTGAGATCTCGCCACTGCACTCCAGCCTGGGCAACAGTGCGAGACTCCATCTCAAAAAAAAAAAAAAAAGAATATGAATATAATAATTAGTCTATTTCTCAAGCATTGAAACATGGCCAGAAGGAATTGGCAAGTAGGAAGCATTGCAGGCTGACTGCTGGCAGCCAATGTGTGCATGGTTGAGTGTGCAGGCTCAGGAGTCGTGGCCTAATCATCTCACCTCTGACATTATTAGTGAGGTGTCCTCGGCAAGTTGCTTAAACTCATGTGTCTCAGTTTTCTCACCCATAAAATTAGAATAATAATACCTTATCTGATAAGAGACCTAAATTTGTACTTGATAGATTGTTTTTAACATGTGCTGACTTCATTTCTTTGAATTCTTTTGTAAGAACTCCTTACAACTTAATATCATCATCAACAACCCCCCTCCATGTCTTCAACCTCTTCTGTGACTGTTTTCTTCTCTTCATCTTCTTGCTTTGCCAGAAACCTGGCTCTCCCCTGATGCTGCAGTCCCTGTGGTCCTCTTGAGTGGGGGCTGTTCTCTTTCTTAGCTTGTCTGTATCACTTGGTTCATAGGTGGAGTAGGTGTCTTCCTTGCTCATCATGTGACTTTCAGATCATGTTCCCTGCCTCCTCCTAAAGCATTGAGCTTTGACTCTCCTGTCTTCAGACAGGGCCTCTGACCACTTCCAACTGTGTCTGCCTACCAACCCCTGGTTACTCCCTCTCATTTGAATAGCTGAGCTCCTTCCTCCCTGTCACTCTCTGCAGCATTATTCTTGTCATAATTCCTGGTAACTGCAGGATCCACATTGACGATCCTTTTGGGACCTGGTCCTTGGTGCCTCAGCCTCCTCTTTTTCAATGATCTTGTTCTCCTCCTCATCTTAGCTGCTGATTCTCATACCCTAAAAAGCTGGCAGCTGATCCACAATCACACATTCAAACATCTTTCTCCAACTACCACCTCCTGTCCTGAATCTCTTCTGCAAATGTACCGATCTTACAGCCCTGCAACCTCACTACCTTTCAATCCACTGATCCTCCTGCCTCTCCACTATCTCTAACCCCCTCAAGTCTCCATTTCTCTAATTACCTGTCTTCAACCCAGGGTCAGTCATTCCATACATTTCCAAGCCCAAAGCTCTTTTGCATTTCTTCCAACTCCTTTGGCTGAACCACAGCCCTGGCTCAATCTGCCTCTCTGTCAGGCTGTGCTTGTCTCCACACAGCTGACAATGGCTGGAGGAAAGCATGCAACCATGCTGACTGCTCTCCCCCTCAGCTGGTGACTGGGTTTTTTAATGTCAGCCCAAAGATAACTTCCACCAGCTCCAGGAACCTGCATCTGCACCATATCCTGCGTCTTCTCTCCATGTCATCTGGTGAGCAGTTCATGATCCATGTTAAGGCACCCTTCCCACAAGGCTTACTCCCATAGGCAAGGCCTTTGAGCTCACTGTGTCCTCTGCCTGGAACCTTCCTTCCCCTAGATGTCTGCGTGGCTCTATTCCTCTCATCCAATATGTCTTTACTCAAATGCCACCTTCTAAGTGAGGTCCTCTGTGACCTCCTCTCTACATTGTCCCATACACACATGCACACACATGACACTTCCTACTCCTGTTTGGTTTTCTCCTTGTCATTCCCTAACATACTCAAGAGTTTATCACTGTCTACCATATGATGTAATTTACTTAGAAATGCTTGTTGTCCCCCCCCAGAATAAAAGCTCCATGGGGGAGGACCATTGGTCTGTTTTGTTGATGGCCATTTCTCCAGTGCCGTGACAGTGTCTAGCACAGAGAATATGCACAATAAGTGGGCGCTGGATGAAACAATAAAGGAATGAAAAAGTTGTTGAATAAATGAAATGACAAATGTCTGTACATTTTTATCCACACTGATGTTTTCTTTCTTTCTTTCTTTCTCCCTCTCTCCCAACCTAGATACTGGATAAACTACTAGATGGCGACTTAACAAGTGATCCTTCTTACTTCCAGAATGTTACAGGATGTAGTAATTACTATAACTTTTTGCGGTGCACGGTAATGACATTTTAAAAACCATAATAATGTTTGCTTAAAACTTTTGGCAAAACCGACTTCCTTTGATTTGGGAAATATTTTAGATGACTTTATACTAGACCAACATGTCCAAACTGTACCGCGTGATGTGGTCTACTAACCCATACGATCTTTTCCTCATCAGTGTTGTATACGTTATAATCTGACCACTGAGAATGTGTGATATTTCAGATAACTCAAAACAACTTCTTATTAACATGATTTCCCCCAAGTAGAGCTTGTTATAGAGGCTCTTTTGTGAAGGACACAGGCTGGGATTGGAGTTCTGGGTCTCAGGTCCCAGAGCTTCAAGTCTGTTTACGAGTCTCTTGAAAATGCCCACATTCTTTGTTCTGTACTTAAGACGCTTGGATAATCAAAACTGCCAAAGCCTTAATGAAAATATTTGCTTTGTCTTACTTTTAACTTAAGATGTTTAATGCATTTAGTATGGCCCTCACTTCAAGCCTTCTGGAATATTTCTCAAAGTATTCAAGTAGTTTGTTTCATAAAAGTAGGCCAAAGTTGGTATCTTTTGTGTAGAATTAGTCAAACAGAAGGAGCCAAAGTAGTTGTTTGAATTTGTATAATCTTTGTCTAATGCTTATGACAATGCATTCTGTTTTTAAAATTGCCGGATTTATGAACTAGTTTGTAAATAAAGTATAACGTTAGTGTCAGTGGAATTCGCCAATGCTGCAGTTTTGGATTTAGATTCTACTAAGAGAAAAACATGTGGTAGACAAGACAGAAACAAAATTTGTGATGATATCTTTTTTCTTTACAACAATGTATTCACAGTTAGTAAAAATTGTTGATGAAGCACAAAGTTGTCAAACTCAAACTTTAACAGTTTTTTTAATCCTTGTGTAACTTTTTTTTAAAAGCATTTACTCCTTTCTTTCAGTATAATGATTATTACAGAGACTTTATTGCAGTTTTTTTTTAATAAGCTTTATGGACGACTTTTCTTCTGTCTTGTGTCCTTCATAAAGTATCATCTCTTTTCACATTTGACATATTTTCCCCTTTATTATAGCCAATCCAATTTTGTGTGTGTGTGGTTTTTTTTTATTTTTTAATTTTATTATTATTATACTTTAAGTCTTAGGGTACATGTGCACAACGTGCAGGTTTGTTACATATGTATACACATGGACACAGGATGGGGAACATCACACACCGGGAACTGTTGTGGGGTGGGGGTAGGGGGGAGGGATAGCATTAGGAGATATACCTGATGCTAAATGACGAGTTAATAAGTGCAGCACACCAACATGGCACATGTATATATGTGTGTGGTTTTAATAAACAGCAGAACACAGAAAAGAAATTCTTAGCTTTAAATCCAGCACACCACCAACCTGGCCCTTGTGATCCATTTGACCTTCTTTCCAAAGAGCCACCAACAAGGAGTGAATTGATTTTGATAATCTCACCTCTTTTGTTTTCTCTCTCTTTGCCTCTAGTGGGGTTGCTAATGGGAGTCACAGATGGCAAAAGATTAGTTTCTGCAAAGGAAAATCCTGTATTTGCAAATTGGGTATTTTAAGAGTATCACGTCATTCAGATTTCTAATTAGTAAAAAGATTCCACCTAAATTATCTCAAAACCTCTGAGTTAAAATTTCAAGAATGGCGGCAAGTTAATAGTCCCGTCACGTTTCTCCATGTTGTATGTTATGAGAAATTCACAGCTTTTCCCAACATACTGTTCCTGCCACCAATCATGTTCCCTATGTCTTTCCGATGCCCCTTCTGCCAGGAACCTGAGGATCAGCTTTACTATGTGAAATTTTTGTCACTCCCAGAGGTGAGACAAGCCATCCACGTGGGGAATCAGACTTTTAATGATGGAACTATAGTTGAAAAGTACTTGCGAGAAGATACAGTACAGTCAGTTAAGCCATGGTTAACTGAAATCATGAATAATTATAAGGTAAGAGAGCTACTTCAGTTACTATTTTAGGAACTTTCAGATTACCCAGAGCAGAAGTGATTTGTAATTTGAGTCCTGCCTTTTTTTTTTTTAACTTTTATGATGTGTCATTAGCATAAATAACAGCCCCTTCTTTGTTTGATTCCAATTCAAAGTTTTATATTGTTCCTTTTAATTTAACCACTTTTGCCGTCATGGTGGCTTATACCTGTAATCCCAGTGCTTTGGGAGCCTGAGGCGGGTGGATCACCTGAGGTCAAGATTTTGAGACCAGCCTGGCCAACATGGTGAAACCTCCTCTCTACTAAAAAATACAAAAACTAGCTGGACATGGTGGCGGGTGCCTGTAATCCCAGCTACTTGGGAGGTTGAGGCGTGAGAATCACTTGAACCTGGGAGGCAGAGGTTGCAGTGAGCCAAGATCACAACATTGCACTCCAGCCTGGGCAACAGAGCAAAAAGTCTGTCTCAAAAAAATAAAAATAAAATAAAATAATTTAACCACTTTCCCCTGATTATTCCTTAAAATGAAATTCCCTTTGGCACACACCACTTCTCATCCTTTCTTGAGAAAGGAAGAGTTGCAGAGCCAAAAAGATGACTGGCCATGTGTAAGAGCCAGATTTCTCTTATGTGTTACTTTGTTACATGAATCCCAATGACATCAGGGATAAATGAAATCAACTGGTTATTCTGAAAATGCATTTTGCCTAATGATTGTATTCATTCACTTTACCCAATCACAGTGTTTTGAGTCTCTCCTTAGGGTGTGAGGTTGAAATGATGAATGAGAAAGGGTCCCTGTTTGGAAGTAGGTCAAGTCAAGCCATTGTGCTGTCTGGTTGAAATGCTCTGCCTTTGCTGCCAGTGGAGGTGCCAGTGGAGAGTGAGGTCACAGAAAAGGAGCCCTGGAGGTTCAGGCAAAGAAGACATGGGCCCTGGAACTCCCACTGGGAAGGAGGACACCAAGAGCAAATGACATGGGGAAAGTCAGCCTGTGTATTATTTCTTTCCTGGTACTACACTCTCAGCTCCTCCTCTGGTCCTCCAGTGCTGTTAGCCTTTGCCCAAGGGATCGTCTCTGGGGCAACTCCGAAGGATGCCTGTACTGATGACTGGGGAGACCACACTGAGTGATCCACTTCCTCCCTATATCCTATTTTGAATGGACAAAAAACAGGGCAGTCAGCAGCCCATAGGATTTTTGTATGAATTAGAATAAAGACATCCTCTCCTCAAGATACTTTATTTCGATCTTTCAGAAATTGTCCTGATATACTGCCTTAGTTAAAACCAGACTCTTTACTGCCATTTGCTGGCATGCTGAATATTCATTTCTACAATGTGTATATTAGGAATGGTGTCTCTTAGTATTGTTCAGTGCACAATCTGCAATACTATCCAGGCAGTCCCTGGCCAGTGCACCCTAACTAGACTGTGGTTTAGAATATGCCAGACCTAGGAGGCCCATTTCTGGGTCCTGCTTCTAGTACAGTGTTGGACACGTAACCATTGTTGAAAATAGTTTAAGACCAATTATATGCCAAGTCTACAAACCCATTATAAACCTGCAAAACTTGATGAAATACTTACTTTCTTGGAAAGAAAGAGTCTAACTAGGTCAGGCCAGCATTTCAGCCATCCTTGTGTTTGGTTTTCTTGGGGACATGTAGTGGCCCTTAGTGCTTGCTGCTTCAAGACTTCTCAGAGGACCTCCAGAAGGCACTGCTATTTGTCCTCTCCTCTGAGCTCTCAGAACGCGTTGTCTTTACCCCCATAGGTGTACATGGCACACTCTAATGTGCAGACTCTCAGTCTGACACCCATACCACCACCAGCCTGGAGCAGATGTCAGGAATGAATGAATGATTAGTGCTGTATCAAAAATATATCTATAAACCTGTCCATAATCCATTAGGTGCTTATTATCCACAAATTTATTAAACCAAAAAGAGGTTAGCATTCATGTCTTAAAGATGATGTTCTGTAATGTGATGTTAAGGAATGGAACGAGTGAATTTTTTTGAGAGGAGAGCAGATAAGTTTGATATGTGTTATTTGCACCCTTGGGAGATATATTTTCTCACTGTACACACTTTTTTTTGTTTTTGAGATAGAGTTTTGCTCTTGTTGCCCAGCTGGAGTGCAATGGTGCGACTGGCTCACTGCAACCTCCACCTCCTGGGTTCAAGCAATTCTCCTGCTTCAGCCTCCCAAGTAGCTGGGATTATAGGCATGTGCCACCATGCCCAGCTAATTTTGTATTTTTAATAGAGATGAGTTTTCTCCGTGTTGGTCAGATTGGTCTCAAACTTCTGACCTCAGGTGATCTGCCCACCTCGGCCTCCCAAAGTGCTGGGATTGCAGGCATGAACCACCGCACCTGGCCTCACTGTACAAATTTAACTAGAATATGATTCCTTTCTCAGCCATGTGAGGGTAGGGTGGGACAAACAGCTTACCTGATGACATAAACTCTCCTTATGTTTTGACTGATAAAGGAGAATATATTGATTAGAGGTGATCCTGCATTTTGATATTTAAACATCTCTGTCCCTCTTGCCCATGTATCCTAAACTTACCACTATGAATTCCAATAAAATCAGAATCCAGTATTTTCTAAACTTTTCTTTTCTTTTTTGAGACAGAGTTTCACTCTGTTGCTCAGGCTAGAATGCAGTGGCACGATCTCGGCTCACTGCAACCTCCACATCCCGGGTTCAAGTGATTCTCCTGCCTCAGCCTCCTGAGTAGCTGAGATTACAGGCACATGCCACCATGCCTGGCTAATTTTTTTTCCATATTTTTAGTAGAGACAGGGTTTCACCATGTTGCCCAGGCTGATTTCAAACTCCTGACCTCAGGTGATCCACCTGCCTCGGCCTCCCAAAGTGCTGGGATTACAGGTGTGAGCCACCGTGTCTGGCATAAACTTTTCAACTCTGAATCGGTTGCCAGAAAAAGAAAAGAGTTTAGTGGTATAGATAAACCATATTTCCATAAAGAAACAGAACAAAATATGCCATCAATCTAATGCAGACCAAAAAGTGGCTGCTGCTAAAACAGACAGCATGTTCACTCACGCAGCTGGCAAAGCGCTTGGGATAGTGATTATCTTTGGCTTGTCTGTTAATGATGTTGAACCTCAGTGTTCAGAACGGGAATCAGAACAACCTAGGTTGGCTTAAAACGTTAGTACCATTAAAGTCATATTTATGTAAGACTCGGTACTAATTTGTCATAGAAAATAGCATGCCTGTTTCTATTCATAGGAACTAGAGGTCTTTTTCCAGTACTGGGTTCATTTTAGCCAATGTGGAGCATCTCTGATGGTTGAAGGAAGACCTTCCTGGGTTTCTGGAACTACGTGTTCATGTAGTTTCTGTATAAAAATTAGCTTCTCTGTAAACTACGTTAGTTTCTATGTAAGCTACATGAAAACATAATCCTTTTCTTATAGTGATATACAGGAGATGCATACTCAAAAGTCATTTTCCTTTCAGTAATTTCAGATGTTTGGGTGGTAAATTGAAATATCATATTGGCAGTTTCAAAAATAACTAGAAAGAGAAACAATCTGTTGGGCTATTTGAATTCTTTATGACTGAATGAAGTCAAAACATGATCAGGACTTTTAGGAGTTAGCTGGTTAATAGAGTATGGTGGTTATGAACATGTTCTTAAGTTGCATATCTTGAGTTTGAGCTCTGGTTACACCAGTCACTGGCTATGCTCCTTTGGGAGAGGAAACTTAAACTCTCTGCACTTTGGCTTCCTTGTCTATAAAACAGGAATAAAAACAGTATTTATGTGTGAGTTTCTGTGAGGTTTAAATGAGATTATATATGTAAACACACTTAGAAGAGTGCCTGATGGTTAGAAGGTGCTTATTTATATATATATAAGCTATTACCAAAAATGTTCAACAAATTTTGTGAAAGTCTTTAAGATCTTGCTACATTGAAAAGTTATACAAGAAACCCTGGAAAACACAAAAATAAAAAAGAATGGACAGGCTTCCAGTTTCCATTCCAGTGTGTAAGGAGCTTAGAAGTCTCCACTCCATTGTAACAACAGTAAAAAGCCAAACAAACTGAAATATAATCAAGAACTCTTTTTAGATTTGTCGAAACTGAGGTCACAGGGCAAATTGCTGCCCTCCAAAATTAGAGAGAGAGATGAATATAGGGAGTCAAAACTTAACAGGAGCAAACCTGTAAGTAGAACCCTCCATGGAAACAAATGCTGAGGAAGGAAAACCTGAACAGTAATTGGTAAATTACTAGAGGCTCCATAGGGACAAGTCTGAGAGTTTAAAACACCATGGGTGGGGAGAGGACTCAGCCAAAGGTCATTTGTAAATGACCTTTATTATGTTGAGGGACTTTTCTTGTATACCCAGACTGTTGAGCGTTTTTATCAAGAAAGGATATTGGATTTTGTTGAATACTTTTTGTGTCAGTTGAGATGATCATGTGGTTTTGTCTTTCAGTCTGTGATGTGTCACTTTGATTAACGTACCTATGTTAAACCAGTCTTGCATGCTAAGGGTAAATCCCACTTGATCATGCTGTAGAATCTTTTTGGTGTATTGTTGAATTTGGATTGCTAATATTTTATCGATAATTTTTGCATGAATGTCAGAGTTACAGCCTTGCAGTTTTCTTTTTTCTTATGATATCTTTGCCTGGCTTAGGAATCAAGATAATACTTGCCAAAAAATCTATGATTAATATGCTAAGGATTTTAATGGAAAAAGTAGACAACCTGCAAGAACAGATGGATATTGAAAATAGAGATATGGAGATTATAAGAATCAAAAGGAACTGTTAGAGATCAAAAACACTGTAACAGAGATAAAGAATGTCTTTGGTGGGCTCACTAGTAGACTGGACACAGCTGAGCTAAGAGTAGCATGAGGATATAATAAATAAAAGCTTCCAAAACTGAAAAGTAAAGAGAACAAAGACTTAAAAACATTTTTTTTGAATAGCCTTAACTGTGGGACAACTACAAAAGATGTAACGTACACATAAAGGGAATACCAGAACAAGAAGAAAGAGAAGGAAATGGAAGCAATATTTAAAGCAATAATGATTGCAAACTTTCCCAGATTAATGTAAAACATCAAACCACAGATTCCAGAAGCTCAGAAAACATGGAGTCAGATAAATGCCAAAACAAAATAATCAAGAAAAGGAGGCAAGTCATATGGAAGCTTCAAAAAAATCAAAGATAAAGAAAAAAAGTCTCAAAAGAAGCCAAAGGGGAGAAAAACCTTACCTATAGAGAAGCAAAGGTAAGAATTACATCTAGGTTCTCCTCAGAAATCATGCCAACAAGAAGAGAATGGAGTGAAATATTTAAAGTGTTGAGAGAATAAAACCCACCAACTTAGAATTCTGCACCTTGCAAAAGTATTCCTCAAAAGTGAAAGAGAAATAAAGACTTTCTCAGACAAACAAAAATTGAGGGAATTTGTTGCTAGTAGACCTGCTTTGTAAGAAATGTTAAAGTAAGTTTTCAAAGAGAAGATAAGTGATATAGGTCAGAAACTCACATCTATATAAAGAGAAGAAGAGCATTGGATAATGATTAAATGAAGATGACATAATTATTTATGTAGAAAATCCAGAAGAATCAACAAAAAAGCCTCTTGGAATTAATAAGTGATTAATCATAACAAGGTTGCAGGATATAAGGTTAATATAGAAAAGTTAATCACTTTCCTATGTACTCCCAATAAACAAGTGAAATTTGAAATTAAAACACAGGACTGTTTACATTAGCACCCTTCAAAAATGAAATACTTAGATATAAATACAACAAAATATGTATAATATCTATATTAGGAAAACTGCAAAACTCTGATAAAAGACATCAAGAACAACTAATAGTTGGAGAAATATTTTGTGTACATGGATATGAAGACTCAATATTGTCAAGATGTCAGTTCTTCCCAACTTGATCCATAGATTCAATACAATCCCAATCAAAATCTCAGTAACATTTTGTAGATAAGGATAAATTGTTCTAAAGTTTCTAAGGAGAGGCAAAAGACACAGAATAACCAACACAACATTGAACAAGAGGAATAAAGTCAGAAGATTGACATTACCCAACTTCAAGACTTACCATAAAGCTACAATAATTAAGATATTCTTTATTGTAATAATTAAGTATGGCATTGGCAAAAGAATAGGCAAATAGGTTGATGGACTAGAATAGAGAGCCCAGAAATATACCCACATAAATATAGTCAACCGATCTTTGATAAAGGAGCAAAGGTTATACAATGTAGCAAAGATAGTCTTTACAACAAATGGTGCAGGAACAAATGGATATATCCACATACAAAACAAAATAATGAAATAGACACAGATCTTACACCCCTCACAAAAATGTTCTCTGAATGGATTATAGACCTAAAGGTAAAACATAAAACTATAACACTTGTAGACATTAACTTAGGAGAAAATCTAAATGACCTTGGGTATGGTGTTGATGTTTCAGATACAATGCTAAAGGAACAATCCATGAAAGAAATAATTGAGAAGCTGGACATCATTAAAATTAATAACTTCTACTTTACCAAAAACAATGTCAAGTAAATGAGAAGATAAGCCACAGACTGGGAGAAAATATTTGCAAAAGACACATCCGATAATGGACTGTTAACCAAAATATATTTTTAAAAACCCTTATAGCTCAACAATAAGAAAATGAACAACCCAATTTAGAAATGGGAAAAAGACCTGGGCACCTCACCAGTGAAAATATACAGATGGTAAGTAAACATATGAAAAGATGTTGTCTGGGTGCCAGTGGCTCATGTCTATAATCCCAGCACTCCAGGAGGCCAAGGCGAGAGGATCACCCAGGAGTTTGAAACCAGCTTGGACAACATAGAGAGACCCTGTCTCTACAAAATAAAAATAATTAATTAATTTATTAGCTGGATGTGGTGGTGTGCACCTGTAGTCATGGCTACCTGAGAGGCTGAGGTGGGAGGATCACTCGACCCCAAGAGTTCAAGGTTGCAGCAAGTCATGACTGTGCCACCGTACTCTAGCCTAGACAACAGAGTGAGACCCTGTCTCAAAAAAAAAAAAAAAAAAAAAAGAAAAGGAAAAGATGTTCAACATCATATGTCATTAGGGTATTACAAATTAAAGCCATGAGATACCACTTTCAGACCTATTGGAATAGCCAAAATCCAAAATACTGACAACAATAAATGCTTACAAGGATGTGGAGCAATAGGAACTCTCATTCTGGTGGGAATGCAAAATGATACAGCCACCTTGGAAGACAGTTTGAAAATTTCTTACAAAATTTAATATACTCTTACCATACCGTTCAGCAGTCATTCTCTTTGGTATTTACCCAAATGAATTGTAAGCTTGTGTCCACACAAAAATCTGCACAGGGCTATTTATAACAGCTTTATTCATAATTGCCAAAACTTGGAAACAACCAAGATATTCTTCAGTAGGTGAATGAATAAACTAGTCCAGACAATGAAATTTTATTCAGTGCTAAAAACAAACGAGCTATCAAGCCATGAAAAGACATGTAGAAAACTTAAATGCATATTTCTGAGTGAAAGAAGCCAATCTGAAAAGGCTACGTACTGTATGATCCCAACTATGTGACATTCTCTAAAAGGCAAAACTATGGAGACTGAAAAGATCAGTGGTTGCCAGGAGTTGGGGGAGGGAGGGATCAATAGGCAGAGCACAGAGGATTTTTAGGGCAATGAAACTATTCTGTGTGATACTTCAATGGTGGATACAAGATGTTATGCATTTGTCAAAACCCATGGACCGTATAACACCAACAGTGAGTTCTAATGTGAACTGTGGACTTTAGGTGATTTGATGATGTTTCAGTGTAGCTTTGTTAGTGTAACAAATACATCGCTGTGGTGAGGGATGTTGATAGTGGAGGAGGTTGTATGGGAGAGGGCATAAGGGGTGCATGGGAACTCTGTACTTTACACTCAATTTTGCTGTGAACCTAAAACTGCTCTGAAACACTAAATTTACTAATTTATTAATTTACCTTTTTTTAAGTTAATTGTCTTCCTAGTAAAGGGGATAGATGCTAGTATATTTGATAATGGGTAGATTCAATTCCTACATCCAGCAGACTGGTAAAGTAGACTCTGTGAAGGAAAATACAACTAAAATACAACTGAATTCAGGATAAATGACAACAAACATAATTGTAATGCCTTTAATAAAATAAAAGTGGATCTGAAAACAAAAACAACACCAGAAAAACAAAAGCCAGAGAAGGGAATTCTGTGGAGCAAGAGCAATAAGGCAGGGTGGCCCTGAGAACCAGTGTCCTCAGTGCTGGGCTGGCAGCTGGCAGCTGGGCTGTGGGCCCAAGTAAAGTGACACTGCTGACCTGAGAGCCCAGCACCAGGGCTGGGACATGTGGAGGGCCCAAACTGGTCCCACATTGCTAGGAACTCTGGCAACTAGCAGAAGCAAATACACTTAACTTAGTGGTAGGGCCGGGCACGGTGGCTCATGCCTGTAATCTCAGTGCTTTGGGAGGCTGAGGTGGACACATGACCTGAGGTCAGGAGTTCAAGACCAGCCTGGCCAACATGGTGAAACCCCATCTCTACTAAAAAAGTAAAAAATTAGCCAGGTATGGTGGCGGGCACCTGTAATCCCAGCTACTTGGGAGGCTGAAGCAGAAGAATTGCTTGAACCTAGGAAGCAGAGGTTGCAGTGAGCCGAGATTGCACCACTGCACTCCAGTTTGGGTGACAGAGTGAGACTCCCTCTCAAAATAAATAAATAAATAAATGAAAAGAAAATAGAGGCGTTTATAGTCTCTCAGATTTTTCAAAAATATAAAGCCATTTTCAACAAAAATGTAAGCTTGTAATCAAAAGTCACCTAACACAAAAGTAAACAGGCTATAGCCTGTGAATAAACAGAAACAAATATAAGAGAGAAAGATAGCCAAGGCACTTTCAGATATAGGACATATGAGAGAGAAAACAACTATGTATGAAATATTTGAAGGCATAAAAATGGAGTTACAAAACAAGCAATAAATGAGAAACTAATAAATATGGCTAGGCAAATTTGAAAGAGAACAAATTGTAATCATTAAAAATGAATGATACAGTTGTTGAATTTAAAACTCAGTGCATGGGTTAAAGAGTAGATTAGACAGTGCTGAAGATAAATTTAATGAATCAGAAGATAGATCTGAAGAAATTACCAAAATGGAACACAGGAAGAAAACATAAAAAGTTTGAAGGGAGATTAAGAGGCATTAAGAAGAGAATACTATATGTCTAAGCAGAGTCAGAGAGGGTAAGAACAGGAAGAATGAAAAAAAGCCATTTTTAAGAAACAGTGGCTGAAAATTTGCCATATCTGATAAAGGTTATGAATGCACAGACACATGTACTGAAGCACATATACAATAAGCAGTGGGAGAGAGAAAATAAATTCATATTTTAGGTGGTTTTAATGAAATTGAATAATAGCAAAAAGCAAAGAGAATGTTTTAAAAGTCCAGAAGGAAAAGGCAGGCCGTCTACAAAAGGAGGACAATCAGACTGACAGACTTGTCAATGACAGCAATGGAAGGCATAATATCTTCAAAGTGCTAAAATGAGATAACAATCTAGAACTACATTTCAAGTAAAATGGTAGAATAAAAGTATTTTCAGATTTAACAAAAAAATTATTTCAAGTGCATTTAGAATCAACAGATTTTCACTAAAGGAGCTTCTAAAGAATATATTTAGGAAAAATAAATTACTCCAGAATTATTCCAGGAAGAAAATCTGAGCTACAAGAAGAAATACTATAGAAATTGATAGAAATAATATTTTATCAATGTTAATGTTCTGGTTTTGATCATTGTACAATGGTTGTGTAAAATGTTAACATTTGTGAAGGCTATGTAAAGGGTATACTATTTATTTAACAGATTTTGTTTGTTTTGTTTTGTTTTGTTTTGTGACAGGATCTTGCTCTGTTACCTAGGCTGGAGTACAGTGGTGTGGTCATATCTTACTGTCTCAAACTCCTAGGCTCAAGCTCTCCTCCAGCCTCAGTCCCCCAAGTAGCTGGGACTATAGGCATGTGCTGGCTAATGTTGGTTTTTCTTTTTCTTTTTTCTTTCTTTCTTTTTTTTTTTTTTTGTACAAACAGAGTTTTGTTCTATTGCCCAGGCTGGTCTCAAACTCCTGGCCTCAAGCAATCCTCCCACCTCAGCCTTCCAAAGTGCTGGGATTACAGGTGTGAGCCATTGCAGCCAGCCTCTGTAGCAGATTTACTGAGATATAATTTACATACCACAGAATTCACTCATTTCAAATGTACAAGTCAGTGGTTTTTGCAACTGCAATTTTCTCTGCAGCCATCACCACTATCTAATTTCTGAACATCTTCATCACATCTGAAAGAAAAAAGAAAAAAATCCCCTATTCATTAGCAATGATTTCCACTTCCTCTTCCAGCCGCTGGCAACCACTAATCTACTTTCTGTCTGTATGGATTTGCCTATTTTGGATATTTCATATAAATGAAATCGTGCAGTATATGGCCTTTTGTGACTGTTTCTTTCACTTTGTATGTTTTCAGGGTTCATACATGTTATAGCATGTTCATTCTTTTTACTGCAAAATAATATTCCTATGTATGGTTATACCACATTCTATTCATCCATTCATCTATTGATGGACATTTGGCATGTTTCCACTTTGTGATTATTGTGAAAAATGTTGCTATGAATATTCATGTACAGTGTTGGTATGAACATATGTTTTCCATTCTCTTGGGTAGATAGATACCTAAGAGTGGAATTACTGGGTCATATGTTAACTCTATATTTAACATTTTGAAGTTCCAATTTCTCCACATCCTTGTCAGCACTTGTTATTGTCTGACATTTTGATTCTAGCCATCCTAGTGATTTAAAGTGCTATCTCATTGGGCTTTGATTGGCATTTCCCTAATGATGAACAATGAACATCTTTCTATGTGATTTTTATTTTTCATTTTTATGTTTTTTGGAGAAATGTGTATCCAAATACTTTGCCTATTAATTGGGTTGCTAATTAATTGGGTTATTTGTTTTTTATTATTGAGGCGTTAAGAGTTTTTTTGTTTGTTTGTTTGTTTGAGATGGAGACTTGCTCTGTCGCCCAGGCTGCAGTGCAGTGGCATGATCCTGGCTCACTGCAACCTCCACCTCCCGGGTTCAAGCAATTCTCCTGCCTCAGCCTCCTGAATAGCTGGGATTACAGGTGCATGTCACCACACCTGGCTAATTTTTTATATTTTTAGTAGAGACAGGGTTTCACCATGTGAGCCAGGATGGTCTGGATGTCCTGACCTCATGATCCACCCGCCTCGACCTCCCAAAGTGCTGGGATTACAGGCGTGAGCCACCGTGCCCAGCCTGAGAGTTCTTTATATATACTGAATACAAGTCCCTTATCGGATATGATTTTTTTCCTATTCTCTGGGTTGTCTTTTTATTTTCTTGATGTTGCCCATCAAAGTCCAAAAGTTTTAATTTTGATAAAATCCAATTTGTGTTTTCTTTCATCATTTATGCTTTTGGTTTGGTTTTTTTTTTGGAACTGAATCTTCATTTCATTTTAGTCAAGTTAAAAATAGGTTTAAAAACTAATACTCGAGTTGGTTATTGGAAAACATCCAAGTATTCACAATTTGGGTGTGTGAATCTACTTTTTTTTTCTGTCTCTATTTTATAAAAATTTTTTCCCCATAGGTTATTGGGGTACAGTTAGTATTTGGTTACATGAGTAAGTTCTTTAGTGGTGATTTGTGAGATTTTGGTGCACCCATCACCCAAGCAGTATACAACACACCCTGTTTGTAGTATTTTATCCCTTACCGCCCTCCCATCTTCCCCCAAAGTCCACTGTATCATTCTTATGCCTTTGCGTCCTCATAGCTTAGTTCCCACACATCAGTGAGAACATATGATGTCTGATTTTCCGTTCCTGAGTTACTTCGCTTGATAGTCTCCAGTCTCATCCAGGTCACTGCAAATGCCGTTAATTCATTCCTTTTTATGGTTGAGTAGTATTCATATATATATATTCATATATATATTTGGAATATATATATGTGGAATATATTTATATATATTTATATTTATATATACCACAGTTTCTTTATCCACTCGTTGGTTGATGGGCATTTGGGTTGGTTTTGGTTCCACGATTTTGCAGTTGCGAGTTGTGCTGCTATAAACCTGTGTGCAAGTATCTTTTTCATATAATGACTTCTTTTCCTCTGGACAGATACCCAGTAGTGGGATTGCTGATCAGATGGTAGTTCTACTTTTAGTTCTTTAGGAAACCACACTGTTTTCCATAGTGGCTGTACTAGTTTACATTCCCACCAACAGTGTAGAAGTGTTCCCTGATCACTGCATCCACGCTAACATCTACTGTTTTTTGATTTTTTGATTATGGCCATCCTTGCAGGAGTGAGGTGGTATCGCATGGTGGTTTTAATTTGCATTTCCATAATCATTAGTGATGTTGAGCGTTTTTTCATATATTTGTTGGCCATTTGTATATCTTCTTTTGAGAATTGTCTATTCATGTCCTTAGCCCACTTTTTGATGGGATTGTTTGTTTTTTACTTACTGATTTGTTTGTTTGTTGTAGATTCTGGATATTAGTCCTTTGTCAGATGTATAGATTGTGAAGATTTTCTCCCACTCTGTGGGTTGTCTGTTTACTCTTCAGACTGTTCCTTTTGCCGTGCAAAAGCTCTTTTGTTTAATTAAGTCCCAGCTATTAATCTTTGTTTTTATTGCATTTGCTTTTGGGTTCTTGGTCACTAAATCTTGCCTAAGCCAATGTCTAGAAGGGTTTTTCCAATGTTATCTTCTAGAATTTTTATAGTTTCAGGTTTTAGATTTAAGTCCTTAATCAATCTTGAGTTGATTTTTATATAAGGTGAGAGATGAGGATCCAGTTTCATTCTCCTGCATGTGGCTAGCCAATTATCCCAGCATCATTTGTTGAAAAGGGTGTCCTTTCCCCACTTTATGTTTTTATTTGCTTTGTCAAAGATCAATTGGCTGTTAGTATTTGGGTTTGTTTCTGGGTTCTCTATTCTATTCCATCAGTCTATGTGCCTATTTTTCTACCAGTACCACGCTGTTTTGGTGACTGTGGCCTTATAGTATAGTTTGAAATCAGGTAGTGTGATGCCTCCAGATTTGTTTTTTTTGCTTAGTCTCACTTTGGCTTTGTGGGCTTTTTTTGTTGTTGTTCCATATGAATTTTAGAATTGGCTTTTCGAATTCTGTGAAGAATGATGGTGGTATTTTGATGAGGATTGCATTGAATTTGTAGATTGTTTTTGGCAATATGGTCATTTTCACAATGTTGATTCTACCCATCCATAAGTATGGGATGTGTTTCTATTTGTCTTGTTTATTTGTATATATGATTTCTTTCAGCAGTGTTTTGTAGTTTTCCTTAACATTTTGAAGAACTGCCAAAGTGTTTATTGCAAAGTATCTGGGCCATTTTACAATTCCACCAAAATGGATGAGTTCCAATTTCTCCAGGTCTTTTGCCTCCTTGGTTAGGTGTATTCCTAAGTATTTTATTTTTTTTGCAGCTATTGTAAAGGGGTTGAGTTCTTGATTTGATTCTCTTGTTGGTCACTGCGTATAGAAGAGCTACTGATTTGTGTACATTAATCTTGTATCCAGAAGCTTTGTCGAATTATTTTATCAGTTCTAGGAGCTTTCTGGAGGGGTCTTCAGTGTTTTCGAGGTAAACTATCATAACATCAGCAAACAGTGACAGTTTGACTTCCTCTTTACTGATTTGGACGCCCTTTATTTCTTTCTCTTGTCTGATTGATCTGGCTAGGACTTCCAGTACTATGTTGAAGAGGAGTGGTGAGAATGGGCATCCTTGTCTTGTTCCAGTTCTCAGAGGGAATGTTTTCAACTTTTCCCTATTCAGTATTATGTTGGCTGTTGGCTTTTATTACATTGAGGTATGTCCCTTGTATGCCAATTTTGCTGAGAGTTTTAATCATAAAGGGATGCTGGATTTGTTGAATGCTTTTTCTGCATCTATTGAGATGATTATGTGATTTTTGTTTTTAATTCTGTTTATGTGATGTATCACATTTATTGATTTATGTATGTTAAACCATCCCTGCATCCCTGGTATGAAACCCACTTGATCACATGGTGGATTATCTTTTTGATATGTTGTTGGATTCAGTTACCTAGTATTTTGTTAAGGATTTTAGTGTCTATGTTCATCAGGTATATCAGTCTGTAGTTTTCTCTTCTGGTTATGTCCTTTCCTGGTTTTGGTATTAGGGTGATGCTGGTTTCCTAGAATGGATTAGGGAGGTTTCCCCCTTTCTCTATGTTGTGGAATAGTATTAAAAGGATTGGTATCAATTCTTCTTTGAATGTCTGGCAGAATTCTGCGTAAATCTATCTGGTTCTGGACTTTTTTTTCGTTGGTAATTTTTTAATTACCATTTCAATCTCGCTGCTTGTTATTGGTCTGTTCAGGGTATCTAATTCTTCCTGATTTAAGCTAGGAGGATTGTACTTTTCCAGGATTTTATCCATCTCTTCTAGGTTTTCTAGTTTATGTGTGTGAAGGTATTCATAGTAGCCTTGAATGATCTTTTATATTTCAGTGGTGTTGGTTGTAATATCTCCCGTTTTGTTTCTTAATGAGGTTATTTGGATTTTCTCTCTTCTTGTTAATCTTGCTAATGGTCTATCAATTTTATTTATCTTTTCAAAGAACCAGCTCTTTGTTTCATTTATCTTTTGCATTTTTTCTTGTTTCAATTTCATTTATTTCTGTTCTGATCTTGGTTATTGCCTTTCTTCTGCTGGGTTTGGGTTTGGGTTTGGTTTGTTCTTGTTTCTCTAGTTCCTTGAGGTTTGACTTTAGGATATCAGTTTGTGCTCTTTCAGTCTTTTTGATGTAGGCGTTTACGGCTATAAACTTTCCTCTTAGCACTGCCTTTGCTGTATCCCAGAGGTTTTGATAGGTTGTGTCATTATTGTCGTTCAGCTTGAAGAATTTTTAAATTTCCGTCTTGATTTCATTTTTGACCCAATGATCATTCAGGAGCAGGTTATTTAATTTGCATGTATTCACATGGTTTTGAAGGTTCCTTTTGGAGTTGATTTCCAGTTTTATCCCACTGTGGTCTGAGAGAGTGCTTGATATAATTTCAATTTTCTTAAATTTATTCAGGCTCATTTTGTGGCCTGTCATTTGGTCTATCTTGGAGAAAGTTCCATGTGCTGTTGAATAGAATGTGTATTCTTTGGTTGTTGGATGAAATGTTCTGTATATATCTGTTAAGTCCATTTTTTCCAAGGTATAGTTTCAATCCATTGCTTCTTTGTTGCCTTTCTCTCTTGATGACCTGTCTAGTGCTGTCAGTGGAGTATTGAAATCCCCCACTATTAATGTGTTGCTCTCTGTCTCATTTCTTAGCTCTATTAGTAATTGTTTTAAAATTTGGGAGCTCCACTGTTAGGTGCATATGTGTTTAGGCCTTTGACCATTATATAATGTCCTTCTTTGTCTCTTTTAACTGCAGTTGCTTTAAGTTTGTTTTATCTGATATAAGAATAGCTATTCCTGCTCACTTTTGGTGTCCCTTTGCATGAAATGCCTTTTTCCACCCCTTTACTTTATGTGAGTCCTTATGTGTTAGGTGAGTCTCCTGAAGGCAGCAGATAGTTGGTTGGTGAGTTCTTATCCATTTTGCAGTTCTGTATCTTTTAAGTGGAGCATTTAGGCCACTTGCATTCAATGTTACTATTGAGATATGAGGTATCATTGCATTCATCGTGCTATTTGTTGCCTGTGTACCTTGTTTTTTTTGCCTTTTATTTTTGCCTTTTAAATTGTATTTTTGTTTTATAGGTCCTGTGTGATTTATGCTTTAAAAAGGTTCTGTTTTGATGTGTTTCCAGGATTTGTTTCAAGATTTAGAGCTCCTTTTAGCAGTTCTTGTAGTGGTGGCTTGGTAGTTGTGAATTCTCTCAGCATCTGTTTGTCTGAAAAAGACTGAATCTTTCCTTCATATATGATGCTTAGTTTCACTGGATACAAAATTCTTGGCTGATAATTGTTTTGTTTGAGGAGGCTGAAGATAGGGCCCCAATCCCTTGTAGCTTGTGTGGTTTCTGCTGAGAAATCTGCTGTTAACCTGATAGGTTTTCCTTTATAGGTTACTTGGTACTTTTGTCTCACAGCTCTTAAGATTCTTTCTTTCATCTTAACTTTGGATAACCTGATTGGACAATGTGCCTAGGTGATGATCTTTTTGTGATAAATTTCCCAGGTGTTCTTTGTGCTTCTTGTATTTGGATGTCTAGGTCTCTAGCAAGGCCAGGGAAGTTTTCCTCAATTATTCCCCCAAATCTGTTTTCCAAACTTTTCGATTTGTCTACTTTCTCAGGAACACCGATTATTCTTAGGTTTGGTCATTCAACATAATCCCAGACTTCTTGGAGGCTTTGTTCATATTTTCTTATTTTTTTAAAATTTATCTTTGCTGGACTGGGTTAATTCGAAGTCCTTGTCATCAAGCTCTGAATTTCTTTTTTCTATTTGTTCAGTTCTATTGCTGAGACTTTCGAGAGTATTTTGCATTTCTATAAGTGTGTCCAATGTTTCCCAAAGTTTTGATGTTTTTTCTTTATGCAATCTATTTCCCTTGACTTCTTGTATCGTTTTTTGGATTTCCTTGCATTGGGCCTTGCCTTTCTCTGGTGCCTCCCTGATTAGCTTAATAACTAACCTTCTGAATTCTTTTTCAGGTAAATCAGGAATTTCTTCTTGGTTTGAATCCATTTCTGGTGAGCTAGTGTGATTTTGGGGGGGTGTTAAAGAGCCTTGTTTTGTCACTTTACCAGAGTTGGTTTTCTGGTTCCTTCTCATTTGGGTAGTCTCTGTCAGAAGGTCTAGGCCTGAAGGCTGTTGTTCAGATTCTTTTGTCCTGCTGGGTGGTGGTGTTCCCTTGATGTGGTACTCTCTCCTTTTTCCTATAGATGTGGCTTCCTGTGAGCTGAGCTGCAGTGATTGTTATCTCTCTTCTGGGTCTAGCCACCCAGCATGACTCCCAGCCTCTGGGCTGGTACTGGGGGTTGTCTTCACAGAGTCCTGTGATGTGAACCATCTATGGATCTCTCAGCCATGGATACCAGCACCTGTTCTGGTGGTTAAATGAACTCTGTGAGGGTTCTTAGCTTTGGTGGTTTAATGTTCTATTTTCTTGCTGGTTGGCCTCCTGCCGGGAGGTGCCGCTTTCCAGAGAGCATCAGCTGTGGTAGTATGGAGAGGAACCAATGATGGGCGGGGCCCTAGAACTCCCAAGAGTATATGCTCTTTGTCTTCAGCTATGAGGGTGGGTAGGGAAGGCCGATCAGGTTGGGGCAAGGCTGGGCGAGTCTGAGCTCAGACTCTTCTTGGGTAGATCTTGCTGCGGCTGAGTATTTGGGGTGCCTCCTGGGTCCTGCAGGAGCTGTCCACTTCTTCAGAGGGCCTGTGGGTCCTCTCAGGATTCTTGGTTTGTTCTTGCAGTCATTCTGGAGCTAAAATTCATGGTGCGAGCCTCCGCACACTGCTGTCTGTCCGAGTCAGCACTGCAGTCTCTATTTTATAAAATATTAATACAGGTCAAGTGTTTCTGAGGAAAATGTAGCATCCAAATTGAAATATAAAAGTGTAAAATACAGGATTTTAAAAACTTGGTATAAAAAAAGAATGTAAGGTATCTAATCATTTTTATGTTGGTTACATGTTGAAATTAGAATCTTTTGAAGACATTGGGTTAAATAAAGTGTAGTTTTGAAATGAATGTCACCCTTTCTTTTTACTCTTTTTTTTTTTTTTTTTTTTTTTTTTTTTTGAGACGGAGTCTTGCTCTGTCACCCATGCTGGAGTGCAGTGGTGCAATCTCGGCTCACTGCAACCTCCACCTCCCAGGTTCAAGCCATTCTCCTGCCTCAGCCTCCTGAGGAGCTGGGACTACAGGCACATGCCACCATGCCCAGCTAATTTTTGTATTTTTAGCAGAGATGGGGTTTCACCATGTTGGCCAGGATGGTCTCGATCTCCTGACTTTGTGATCCACCTGCCTCGGCCTCCCAAAGTGCTGGGATTACAGGCATGAGCCACCATACTCGGCCCCTTTTTACTTTTCTAATGTGGTTACTAGTAAATTTTAAAATTCCTATTGACTTGATAAATCTACTGGAAAGGATCACTTAAGCTTTTGATGTCATAAACAATAAACCATTGCCTAACCCAAGGGAACAAAGATTTAGTCCTATGTTTTCTTCCAAGAGTTCTGTAGTTTTCACATTTACTTTTCATCAATAAAAATTAATAAACTTAGCTAGATGCAACAACATGAAGACTCTTAGAAACATAGTGTTCAGTGAACAAGGCATGTCACCGATTACAAATAGAAGAAAGCACAAAAGCAAACAAAAATAAATCATTTATTATTTTGAGATACAAACACATATTGTAAAACTTTTTTCAAACATTAGAAAATTCTATATCTAAACTCCAGGATAGTGAATATCTCTGCCCAGGAGATAGAAAGTTGGGACTGGGACAGGGAAGAAGTACATTGGGTAGATTCAATAGTATTGGTAGCATAGAAGTTCTTAAGGTGGATGGTGCATTTTGTGGGGTATCTGTTTATTATTAAGCTCCCTAACTTACAGATATGTAGGCTAGGAAATAATAGTAAGTTTGTATGTTTGTTTGTTTGTTTGTTTTGAGACAGGCGTTGCTCTGTTGCCCAGGCTGGAGTGCAGTGGTGTGATCTCAACTCACTGCAGCCTCCGCCTCCCAGGTTAAAGTGATTCTTGTGTGTCAACCTCCCTAGTAGCTGGGACTACAGGCGTGTGCCACCATACCCAACTAAGTTTTGTATTTTCAGTAGACACGGGGTTTCACCATGCTGCCCAGGCTGGTCTCAAACTCCTGACCTCAAGTGATCCGCCCACCTTGGCCTCCCAAAGTGCTGGGATTACACGTGTGAGCCACCACGCCTGGCCAATAATATTTTAAAGGAGGCAACTATGATGAATGTTCTGCAGAGAGTTAATTAACCGTGTGAGGATTTGGTCTGCTTAGTATGGCAATGCCTTTAAAGTCTCTCAGCACACTACAAAGAAGTAGGAGGCATTATGGTGGAGGCAAAGTCACTGATCTACTCTCATGGGGAGTCCCATCAGTTTTCCTCATGGACAGAAAATGATGACACAATCCAAAATAGCAGGTAACTAAAATCATCTTTTCTACCTGGCTCTACCTGCCCATTGGTGAGCAGCTGATTTACCTTGCAGGTCATATTCTGTTACATCTCCCTGATGGTAGCATTGAAGTGCATTCAGTGTCAGAAGCCTCACTGCTTGGAACTTAAAATTTCCCTTTTACTCCCTAATCTGTAAAATGCTATCTCATGGACAATAAGCATTATGAGGGCAGCTGTGTTACCTGTCTTGTTCACCACTGTATACCCAGGGCCTAGCACAGTGGCAGGTACATAGTAGACTCTCAGTAACCTGTAAGAAATGAAAAAATAATTTTTATAGGAACAAAAAAGGTTTCATGGAGAATAAGTGTTGCTTAATACATTTGACTTTATTTAATCTTCCCTTTTCCAACCATTCTGAAACTGCATGGTTTCTAATGCAAATGGCTCCCTTTGCATTAGAAACACCTGGGGTGCTCTAACAACACCTAATCAGGCCCACTCCACCAAAGATTCTGATTTAGCTACCTGCTATATCAACCAGCACATAGTAGTATGCAATAAAGTTGGAAAGAAGGAAGGGAAGGAAAAGAAAGGATGGAATGACAGAAGGAAGACAAATGGCTTGTTCATTTGTACTATAAACCACCTTTACAATAAACGTATATTCAATTATAAGTGCAAATAATCCACCACCTCAAGTACCATTGATTATATCATGTATATTCCTTAGTCTTAATCAGCAGCATTAAAAAAATGCGAATGCACTCTCATACATTGATTGTAAGATGTATCCTCATTTTAAAAATAATTAAACATGGTGATGAAAGGATAGGGTATCTCTAGAATCTAGGAAATGCAACCCACAGTCTCCAGGAGCTTTGGCTTTGAAATCTCTGCTCTTTGGAGAGGTCCCCTGGTCCCGTATTCCTTGTGATATAGGATTTACATTGTTATTGTTTTTCTTGAAGATTCTGAAAATGTTTTCAACCCCCTTTTCTCTGTCTGGTTATAGTTCCTGCCTTGCTTAAAAAAAAAAAATCATTTGTGCTGTATTTTCAAAGACCGTGTATGTGTGTGTGTGTGTGTGTGCATGCGCGCACGTGTGTGTGTGTGTGTGTGTGTGTGCATGCGCGCACGTGCATGTGTGTGTCCTTGAATTTGAGGTTGTTTGTGTTTCTAAGTGGTCTGGAAGGACACTGCAGTTTTAAGAGGAACCATCTGCAAATGCCAATTCTTACTTGCACTTGTGCTTTTGAAGGTTAAGTTGCCTTTGGGTAGGGCTTAATATGCTGTATTTAAAAGTTTACCTGGTCGGGCGCGGTGGCTCACGCCTGTAATCCCACTACTTTGGGAGTCCGAGGCTGGCAGATCACAAGGTCAGGAGTTTGAGACCAGCCTGGCCAATATGGTGAAACCTGTGTCTACTAAAAATACAAAAAAATTAGCCGGGTGTGGTGGTGCATGCCTTTAATCTCAGCTACTTGGGAGGTTGAGGCAGGAGAATTGCTTGAACCCGGGAGGTGGAAGTTGCAGTGAGCCGAGATCATGCCACTGCACTCCAGCTTGGGTGACAGAACAAGACTCCATCTCAAAAAAAAAAAAAAAGGTTCATCTAGTCAGGAAATGGTAAATATAAAGTTACATTTCCCTGTCACTTATCATTCTACAGCTCATTAAATTTCACCTAATTGCATCTTCAGAATTCAGGATGTTAGTGTTTCTCAGCTTCACTACCAGACTGAAATCTTAACACCCAGGTCATTAGAGGTCTATTTACTTATCCCAGGCTATCAAAAGATCTTCCTTTAGGAATGGCGAGTTCCTGAGTAATAAATGTGACTTAGAAGTTTGAAAGGTAAATATTCCAGCAAATCTAACTCATTTTGTTAGTCATTCTAATTGCTTGTGGCATTTTCCATCATAACAGTTTTTGATGGCAAAATGTTGATGGTAATGGTGGCCAGGAAACTAGATTTGATAAATGTCTAGCATATCAAGAAAAATTTAACACTTAAATGAGGCTAATTCTTCAACTGTTAGTTGGACTTTAAGCTTCTGTCAAACCATGATGGGAAAAGTCTGACTGTGTTGACTGTGAGCTGTATGTGATTTCCCCCAGCCCTTTGAAGACAATGAAGAGAATGCCAGTATCATTTCACGAAAACTTCTGGGAGGAGGAAGTAGCTCCCAGTGAAGCATGACTTCTGCAGAGAAGGAAGCTAACTCTAGGACATTTATTTTATGTAACTATAGTCTATAGATAAGCAACTGCCACATTATAGGCAGATAAAAATAGTGTACATTCGAAAACCAATTTATACTGCAGAGTTCCTTGTGAGTTCATTTTATCTGTATCCGTTATAATCCAAATGCAAGAGTAGCATTACTTTTTTTAATGAGGCATACTTCTGGGCTTTTTTGATTTTTAAGCATTTCAGAGAATAAAGGGAAAAGAGAATACCTATAAATTATGAAATTGATTTCGATTCACCTAAACTTGCCATGTTTTCGACATCTTCTCTTGTTCATACTTTGTTAGATGAAATGTTCACATGATAACCCGTGTGTGTTTGTATTTTCTCTTCATTCTTTCATTAAGCCATTTAATAATATATTCTTCCCCATGAGATGGTTTAAGTTGTTTTTCTTGGTGCACACCACCATCATGTCGTAAAGGCTTTATTTTGTTGTTGTTTGAAAGTGTCTCATGCTTAAAACATTAGAAAGTACACTTGTGATTGTGGCTACAGGAAATGTAGAATTTAATCTAGAGTTACTTAAACATGGCATGGTGAGAGTGGTTCAGAGAGAAAGATAATAAATGACAATACCATTTGCTATGCAGATTCCAGAGATCTAAAACCCAGTAAGCTAAGAAATGTATATTTACATTCAGTTGCTATGAAACCCAACTGGTATGAAACACAGGCGATTACATCAGTTGACTTTACTTTGAAAAGACAAATCAAGAAAGGGTGGAGAGAGTATTCTTTTCTGGATACAATTAGTAGTATCTGTTGTGCAATAAATGTCACATGCTGTAGTGGCTACTCCATCTTTATTCCTCATGTCATAGTATAATAGGAGATGTAAAAAGTCGACGTAGATGTTTTAAAAGACTGGGCCACTGGGAATCACTGGGAATCCAAAGCAGTGTGTGCCCACCACCATCTAATAAAGTGTGAGAGGATATAGGAAAGGTTTAATTTTTTAATTTAAAACAAAAGGAAATAAGCTTTGCTGACTCTTTTTATTACTATTTTTTTTGAGACAGAGTCTCACTCTGTCACCCAGGTTGGAGTGCAGTGGCATAATCTCAGCTCACTGCAACCTCCACCTCCCGGGTTCAAGTGATTCTCATGCCTCAGCCTCCCAAGTACCTAGGATTACCGGTGCCTGCCACCATACCTGGTTAATTTTTGTATTTTTAGTAAAGATGGGATTTTGCCATGTTGGCCAGGTTGGTCTTGAACTCCTGACTTCAGGTCTTGAACTCCTGCCTTGGCCTCCCAAACTGCTGGGACTAGAGGGATGAGCCACCATGCCCAGCCTCATGTATAATGTACAGATTGGTCCTAGGGGGCTGATTTGGTCTGTATGTCACGGTCACATATCAGATGGTCTAGACCCAGAATGGAAAGCCAATGCTTTTGTCTTTGTTTTTCCATCATCATCATCATCATCATCATCATCATCATCATGATTTGAGTCTGTTTGCCATACAGTCTGACTCCAGGCCCCATGCTCTTTCCACTCCAGTTTCCTCTTCTTTCGTGTGAGAGTGGATGACTTAATTCTGTGGCAGTTGACCCCGGTCTGTTATCAAAAAGAGAAAGCCACGTTGTCACACTTCCCACTGCCGACAGAAGCCCCAGTCATATGTTCTGGGCTCTTCCTAGGGCTTTTTCGTTGGATTTGCCTGGTCTATGTTGTAGAAGTTGTCTAACCACCCACACTCCTGCCATGAGTCAATCTGTGCCATCTACTTGCTTATGACTGTTATTATTATCATTGTTCCCAGGTCTTGTCATTGGGTAGTGATCAACGCAACAGCACAAAAGCAGAAACTTTTTGCTCTGGGCAGAAGCTCCTGATGCCCTCCTTCTTGATTTCTGGCTTTCCCCTCTACTCTTTTCACTCTGAAGATTCTTGTCTGTTTCTTCAGCCTCCTGACAGTCCCCATATTTGTTACAGTGATTTGCACATTCCTTCTAAGCCTGTTTGACATTCTCTGGAAAGAAAAGGGAAAAGGATGCTTTAGTCTCCCAACAGGGGAGAGTTGTGTTTTTGGAGAAAAACAACACCAAAAAACCTAATTGCAAGGTAATGGGGTGGCTTTGATGAATAGAACCATTGAGAGCATGGGGCAGAAAGTCTTGCACCTGACTGATACCAGGTTTTCCTGTCTAGATAAAAACATAAAGAACACAGAGCACAGACTTTAAAAAAAAAAAAAAAGGTAAAGAAAAGTAAGCTGTGTAACCAGGCACTTGCCTTCTTTTGTGAGGAGATCAACCTGGTTGGAAACCTTCCACTAACTTTGCTATCTACCAGGGAGGGGGTGTGGGGATTGATAACAACAGGTGGGAATTAGACTCCTGGCAGTAGCTTTTCTGGTTCTTTGGATGTGTGCCTACTACTGTCGCTCTCAGTCCTCTTCTCAGAGAAAGGCAAAGTAACCTTTATTCAAACTGGAATTTTCTCAAGCTGGAAGGCAAGTTTGTTATGGGAGGAGAGAATGCCAGTGGGTCAGCCAGAATCCAAGGAGGGCTGCACTTTGCGGAATGCTCTGCTCCCTGACCACACTAGGGCCTCCCCGTCCACTGTCCATATCCGTTTTGAGAGCTTCTGAGCATCTCTAGGTTAATGCTTTTTGCAGGCTGTTTAGCATTTCTCCTGTGATGAGGCTGTCCTGCTCTCTGCTGGCATTCGGGACCACTTTAGCTGGGAAGGATCATTTCCTTCCCATTAGTGAAAGGGAGCACAGCTTTCCTGTTTTATTTTTTCCCTCTCTTCATAATCCTTAATGTATTCACTCAATTACTAGTGGTACTATTATTTTTTGTTTTATTGTTTTGTTTTGTTTTAGAGACAGGGTCTCACTGTTGCCCAGGCTAGAGTGCAGTGTCATAATCATAGCTCACTGCAACCTCAACCTACTGGGTTCAAAAGACCCTCTCACCTCAGCCTCCCAAGTAGCTGGGACTACAGGAGCATGCTGCTGTGCTTGGCTAATTTTTTAACTTTTTTGTAGAGAGAGGGTATTGCTGTGTTGCCCAGACTGGTCTCAAACTCCTGGCCTCAAGTGATCCTCCTACCTCAGCTTCCCACAGTGCTAGGATTAAAGGTGTGAGCCATGGCACCTGGCCCATTACTATTATATTTTGAACTTAAGTGACAGTAGTAATGTTGGGGAGCAGAGAGCCGGCAGGGCAAGCCAATAGCAAGCAGGTTTTCCCATAGTTCCTGTCTACTCCCCTGTAATGATAGATATTATGGGAGTATCTGCTGCTCCTCCTCCACATGGACATAGTTTCCAATTTCCTTAATCCAGCTTCATGAACCGCAGACCGCTCCTCCGAGAGTGGCTGTCCTTGGAAGTTACTTACTTCTGTTACTTCGCAGCTATTGACAGAGAGGACCAGTTTTCTTTCCAGTATATACCAAACCCAAGGTATAGCAGTGCTGTCCAATAGAAATATAATGCAAGGGAGATATGTGCATTTAAATTTTCTAGAAGGCACATGAAAACTATAAAAGAAACAGGTGAAAACAATTTTAATAATATATTGTCCTTAACACTATATATATAATGTCATCATATTAATTTTAATTGATACTAAGAAATTATTGAAATATTTTACATTCTTTTCTTTGTACTGAGTCTTCAGAATCCTGTGTGTATCTTAGATGCACATAACAATTTTGACTAGCCACATTTTAAGTGCTTATAATACACTTTATTGAAGAATGTAGGTCGATACCATAGATTTAACTGTCTATAAATTAAAGCATTACTGTCTATAAATTAAAGCATTTTTTTCTTTGCTCTTGCAGGGCCATTTCTTATTGGTTGGGTTGTATGCAAATGTGTGTTTGTTAATTAAATATATTTAATGATGTGGAGAAAGAAAGAAATTGGCTCCTTGACCCACCTCCTAGTAGGGTAATAACTTTGTCAAGCACATTGCAGTCTTTGGAGATGACCCTTAGGTGTGACCTTGAAGCTGACCTTCTGACAGGCAGGGGTACATTCCTCCTCTGGAGAGATTTGTCTGTGGGAGTGGGTGAGCTTGCTCCTGGGACAGTCAGTTTATTAAAATTCAGTTATTGGGCCAGGCGCGGTGGCTCATGCCTGTAATCCCAGCACTTTGGGAGGCCAAGGCGGGTGGATCACTTGAGGTCAGGTGTTCAAGACCAGCCTGGGAAACATGGTGAAACCTTGTCTCTACCAAACAATACAAAAATTAGCCAGGTGTAAACCCGGGAGGCAGAAGTTGCAGTGAGCTGAGATCGCACCACTGCACTCCAGCCTGGGTGACAGAGCAAGACCCTGTCTCAAAAAAAAAAAAAAAAAAAAAATCCAGTTATTGATCATGGTCAGAGGAGATTCTTGAGAGGCAAGGGGATCAGAAAGCAGCCATGAGAGCAGACCCTGAAACAAGAAGCAGAGTAAAGGACTGACTAGAAGGGGCCCCAGGACTTTTATATTCAAGCAAGAGGACAAGAATTATTCTGGATCATTCTTAAAAGTCGTTTAAGTGTGCTGTTCTAGGTAGGGAGCTTTTTTCCAAAGATCATTGCATCAGAATGATGGCTTTCTGGACCCTTTTCAAGTTGGCTTTGTTGTTCCCCACTAAAAGCAGCAAAATAATTTAGAGTTAAGGTGCAAGAAAGCAGGAATAATTTTTTTTGGCCAAAAGACATTATTTATATAATCGCTGGACACTGACTCAAACTTGCTGTTCCACTTCCATTCTTCTTTATTCATCTTGACAAAACCAGCTGGTAGGGGGATGGGAGGCACATGGGGCTGTTTATTCTAAGTTCACTTACTCTCTTGTCTTCCCTTTTCCTTAAAACGTGAAAGCAAAATATGTCTCTTTTTAAGAACAACTTGGTTGCAGAAATGACTACTGTTTCATTCAATTTTTCTACCAGTCTTCTTCAAGCAGGCCTTGGGGACTCAGGCCTCCTGAGTATTACATCCCTAAGACTCTGCACAATTACCAGGAATAAGTATGGCCAACAGTGAGAGTGATGGACAGCTGAGGTCAACGCATTATCCATGGACAGATAACAAGTCTGCCCCCAGTCAGGGACATTTCTTAAATGTTATACTCCTCAGCTGAATTAAAGTTTTCTTCTGCAGCTGAGCTTTTGGGAAACCCATGGGAATTATTGTTTGTTGAGCTGGATAATAGTGAAATTAATTCTTTTCTGCTTAGGGGGAAGGCACTGGTGGGACATGCTAATTGCTTCAGTCCAAAAGAACTCCTGGCCACATTAGAGTTTGTAATAGAAGAATGATAAGTAAAGCAGCCAGAAGAGGAAGTTTGGAGGGCTGATTTGCAGGAGTTTCATTGATTTAGCATCTGTAGGGAAAATTCCCTTAAAAAAGAATTTTTTTTTTTGGATTAGTGAACAGGAGAACATTCAAAACTAAGACAGATAGAGGCCAACTGGGAATGCTGTGCAGCCTGGAATAGCTTAGGCTGCTGTTCAATCATTTCCCCAAACAGGAAACCACAGAATGTTAGAGATTAAGGTCACTAGATCATTGGGAAAAAAGCATAACTTTGTCTGCAAAGTATTATGATATATTGTAAATGGACCAGAATATAAGCATAAATCTTTCGTCTAAAAATGCAACAACAAAAATCCATCCTTCTCACAAAAGCACAATTTGCTTTCCTGTTGTGCTGAGATACCAAAGCCTCCTTCTATGGTATTTCTGTAATTTTCCTAATAAGTAAGAGCTGTAAGCAGGGAATAAAGAGAAAAGTTTTGTGTTCTCTGTCAGTAACATGTGTGCTTTTTTTTTTTAACCACAACAAAAAATGGATAAAGTTTAGAACAGTAAGTGGACCTCACATGATTTATTTTCAGTCTTAGCCTTTCATGCTAGCAACAATGAAAATAAACTAAAATGCACACTTATATACATTTCTGTCTCTAATCTCTCAGGCTGTATTAAAAGCACAGAGTTCTTTTTTCACCTCTGATTATCATCATGGCACCGCCTGACTTAAATTTTAAGTGAAAATCTGTGCTTATAGAGTGTGGAATCTTTCTAGGTGTCTGTAAACGTACTCTTCTGCAGGTATCTTTGGCTAAAACGGTTGCTTTATATCTGCCTTAAATTATTTACCCCTCAGAGGCATACTCTACTTAAAATAAGGGTTAATTCTCATCTGATTCTGTTCATTAGGTCTTTACTAGGAGAAGGTTTTCTTGCTGAGAGAGTTAAACTCATGAATAAACTGCTGATTTATGTGCATCTAGAACCTGAAATTCAATTTATGATTTGAATTGTTAAAAGGACTAGCATTTTAGAAAGGTTTAAGTGAAACTGACTTTTGTTGGCCCCTCTTCTAAGGAAAACTTAAAGAATGAAAGCATAAATTTCCCTTTCCTTTTCTGAGTATTCACTGCTTTGAAAAGTTAAAAAAAAAATCTGAAGCATTTGGAAGACAGGGGTCACAGCTTTCCATACCTGTTCCCATGGTACTTAGTCCTTAGTCTCTCCATAAACGTGTCTGTTGAATAGGCAGAGATCTCATATGAGTAAACTAAAAAACAAACAAAACACACTACATACACAAGTGAGCATGCCCTCTTCTCCAACTCAGACAAAAGGCCACTTCCCTTCCATTTCAGATGGAGGGAACACTTAACCACCTGCAAATCCAGGAAGGAAGTGAAATAAATGGATAGTGTTGGATTGAGACCTACTGATCTTTCTTTTTCACCCATGACAGAGGTATGGATACAGAGAATATTTTTCTCTTCTAAGAAAAACAGTAGCATAAGCATTGAATAAATGACAACCACCCTGTGCCTGTATGTGTGAGGATACCAGGGCAGGGGTGGGGGTGTGCCTCAGGGTTACAGCTCCGCAAAGTGTTAGCTCATTGTGGCTGAGAGGAAATACAGGCCCAGCATGGTCAGATCTCCGAATATTTAAATGCTGACTGTCTTAGTTCAGGCTGCTGTAACATAGTAACATAGACTAAGGGCTTAAAAACAAGAAAAAATTGTTTCTTACAGTTCTGGAAGCTGGAAATCTGAGATGAGATTTCCAGCATGATCGGTTCTGGTGAGGATCTTCTCCTGGGTTGCAGACTACTGACCTCTTTTTGTATCCTCACATGGTGGAAAGAGTAATAGCTCTCTGAGGTCTCTTTTGTAGGGGCACTAATTCCATTCATGAGGGCTCTGCTCTTATCCCCTAATCACCCTCCAAAGGCCCCATCTCCTAACACCATCACTTTGGCTGTTAGGTTTTCCACATTTGAGTTTTGGGAGGATACAAACATTTGGTCCATAACACTGGCATCTAAATGGAAAAACAGTTACAACAACACCATTTGGACTAACCAAATACATCTGCATGCTGAATGCAAGCCTCACACAGCCAACTTAAGACCTCTGCACTCCAGTATAGGAATTTATTTTTTAGTTTATCCTCGATAAAGAGCAATAAAAACATTGGTAAAACCTGCTCTTCAAGTTATAGGAAATCTTTAGGTTTGGTATCCTATTTGCCCTCCTGACAGCTGTGGGATGTAGCTATTTCCACTTTTTAGAGGAGAAAATTAAAGCTCAGAGTGAGTAGATGACATATCCAAGATCACTCAGTGAGCACAGGTCTTGCGGGGCTGAGGCAGGGCCAGAGGTCAAGACTTCTGTCTGAAAGTGTCGGCTACGTTTATAAGCTTCTGCTGTTAGTTCTGTCCAGTCAGTGGCATGCGTGGTGCAGTTATTTATGGAGTTCTAACTCCTCCATCCTAAGTCACAATTCTAATCCATAGGTAACATTTCATTTGGAAATTATTGTACCATTGTGTACTTTATCATGCTTCACATGCATCATGTTTCATAAATACTCCCGATTCATATGTGCTTTTCTTTTCTTTTCTTTTTTTTTTTTTGAGATGGAGTCTCGCTCTGTCACCCAGGCTGGAGTGCAGTGGTGCGATCGCAGCTCACTGCAAGCTCCGCCTCCCAGGTTCACTCCATTCTCCTGCCTCAGCCTCCCAAGTAGCTGGGACTACAGGCGCCCACCACCATGCCCGGCTAATTTTTTTTTTTTTTTGTATTTATTTTAGTAGAGACGGGGTTTCACCGTGTTAGCCAGGATGGTCTCCATCTCCTGACCTTGTGATCCGCCCACCTCGGCCTCCCAAAGTGCTGGGATTATAGGTGTGAGCCACCACGCCTGGCCACTTTTCTTATACCCATTGTGCAGATGAAAAAACTGAGCTCTAGATGGGCTAACTCAATTAAGATAATACTGCCAGTTAGTGGCAGGGGTCAGATTCAAACCCAGCCATAGAGTTTATGCACATAACTATAAACATATATCCTTAATGTCAAAGAGTCACACTTTAGGTTTGCCACTTGCTTGTGGAATTACAAATATAGAATAAAGCACCTGTTCAATGTGTTCTTATGGAGGTTAGTGACCTTAGACAGTAGTGAGGCAATGTGGAAGAGCACTTAGAAGCACACAGTTTGGGCTCAGGTCGATCTGAACTTGAATTTCAGTCACCTGTTGGGGGATCATGGTACACTGACTTACCTCCTTACACCTCTGCCTCCTTGTGCCTAAAATGGGATAAATAACACCTGCCTTCTGAGAATGCTGTAAAATGCTTAGCACAGTTCCTGGAACATAATAAGAAAAACAACAAGAGAGTCTTATTATTACTCAAAAACTTCCTTTTAAAAGCCATAGTCTTTACCACACTTTTCTAGCATTTAAGTGTGGGGGAATTCCATGTGATTTTGAATTCCAGGCTTCAGAATTAGAAGTTCCTTTAAAAGAGTAATACATGAATTTATGGCTCTAACTTTCAAGAAAAGACTGAGATGCAGTGGCCAATGCATGCAAAATTAGTAGTCAAGGGTGTGTTATTATTTCGAGAGCTTGAATATATACAGAGTTCAGGTTCATCCTGGCTGGATTTCTTCCTACAGTCGGCCTTTTTCTGAAAGAGTGAGATTGACAACCAAGTATTTGACACAGAAAGACCATCCCTATATTCTGAAGGTTTATTTAGAAGAAGTGCTGTGTCGAGTCTCTCCAATCATTATCAGATGATCAACTTGCTTGAGAAGGAGGGGGACCTAATACTCACTGACCTCTTATTCTGTGTCAGGCACTGTGCTGGGAACTTTGTGTACATGGTCTCATTAGTTCTCGTTACAATTCTGTATAGTTCGTCGCATCCTCATGTCCAGAAAAGGGGCTGAAGCTCTTGGAAGTTCACCCACATGTCTACGAGTTCCAGTTATGTTGGCATGCACTGCACTGGTCCGAAGGTGTATGAGTTTGGATTTCATGGTTTCAGTGACAGAAATAACTCTGCTTACTTGAAGCATGAATGGAATTGATTGGAAGACAGGATAGGTCTTAGAATTCATGGGAAAACTGAAGAAGTGGGATGAAGAAAGACAGCAGATTGGGGAAAATTCTAGGGATCTAGGAAGCAAAACTAATGAGTAGATTTGTCAATGAACTCTGTGTCCTCTGCCCATGATTCCAATTCCAGGGAAAGAGCATTTGAGTGCCTTTACTTAGGTAATGTGCTCATCCTTTGCCAGAGGAGGCAGGACACTGTGATTGACAACTCCCACCAGGGCTGTATCCACTGAAGTTGTGGGTGACCCAAAGTACAGTTTCCAGAAGGGAGAGTGGACCTGGGCATGCAAAAGCAGCAGATGATCACTATACAGCACCACATGAAACCATTAAAGAGCAGAATCCATACCCTATAAATGTCCATCGGTTTTATGGGGTACCAGGCACTGTGCAAGGCCTGGGGATGTAGCACGCACTCGGGGAGCTCCTGTTTTTAAGGCACTGCTGGTATTTCACAGCGATTTAGCAAGGCCACTCCCCACCAACTGTGAGTAATGCCCTCACACACATCCTGTCCATAGAGCCAAAGTGAGAGGTGACTAAGAGATGTCACCAGGGCCGGACAAACAGAGCAAGATTGTTTCTGAACCGGAGATGTGAACTGTGTCTCATATGCAACTAACTCAGTTTCCAGCAGCTTTTGGTAGCACTAAATGGTTAGCTGCAGGGAGTCAATAAATGCTTGTTGGTTTGAAGGAACTTTAGCTCTTTTCTTAAGGAAAAATTTTAGGTAGAAGGGTGGAAGTCGGGATCTAGGACTCATTCTGTTGCCTCACAGTATCACAGTTTCCATAACAGTAAAGTGGAGGCAGACAGTGGAACACTTCTGTTCCTGACCTTGTGAAGCAGTACAAGAATAAAGCTCTATGTACATGAAAGCAGGTTGAAAAGCAAGAAAGAACTAATAATAATAAAAATGCTTTTCTCATCTCTGTCTTTTGACAAAGAGGAAGAAAAAAGATGCTTGTGGTCCAAGTCACCAAATGCCATCTCTTGGAAAGGCTTGAATTCTGGAATGAGTTTTTAAAGACTGTCTATGAATTAAAATTAAGCTTTTTACCTAGTTGTCATGAAAAAAAAAATGAGAGCTGGTATGGTAGTATTTGAATTCTTACAAATTATTTCTCCAAAAGACTCATCTTTTGCCAAACTGAGGTATCCAACCTCATAGCATTATTGTTCTTTTTTTTTTTTTTCTTTTTTTCATTATAAAAGCATTCTAGGCTGGGTGCAGTGGCTCATGCCTGTAATCCCAGCACTTTAGGAGGCAGGTAGATCACTTGAGCCCAGAAGTTTGAGAGCAGCCTTGGCAACATGGTGATACCCTGTCTCTACCAAAAATACGAAAAATAGCCAGTCTCATAACCTGGTCTCTAAATTAATTAATTAATTAAACTTTTTAAAGAATTATTTTGTAAAAACCGATGAGAACACATGGACACATGGGGGGAACAACACATACTGGGGCCTGTCAGGAGGGTGCAGGGGGAAGGAGGTAATGGATGCTGGGCTTAATACCTAGGTGATGAGATGATCTGTACAGCAAACCACCATGGCACACATTTACCTATGTAACAAACCTGCACATATACCCCTGAACTTAAAAGTTGAAGAAAAATAAATCAATAAATAAAAAGCATTCTATGGCCAGGTGCGGTGGATCATACCTGTAATCCCAGCATTTTGGGAAGGAAGCTGAGGTGGGCAGATTGCTTGAGCCCAGGAGTTCAAGACCAGCCTGGGCAACATGGCGAAACCCCGTCTCTACAAAATATACAAAAAAATTAGCTGGGTGTAGTGGCATGCACCTGTAGTCCCAGCTACTCGGGAGGCTGAGATGGGAGGATGGCTTGAGTCCAGCAGTTGGAGGTTGCAGTGAGCCAAGATTGTGCCATTGCACTCCAGCTTAGGGGAACATAGTGAGACTGTCTCTTAAAAAATTTTTTTAAAAAGGATTGTAACCACATTTGCCAAAAACAAAACAAAACAGAAACCTAGAAGATAGCCAATCTAAAATAAATCAACCATAGCTCAAATAACTGTATTTTGATTTGTTCTTTCCCCAGGTTTGAAGCATTTTTAAATATGTGATAATTAGAGTACAAACAAGTGAAGTCTCAGTTTTTCATTGATTTTTTTCATAAGATAAGCATTTTTCTGTGACATTGCATAACCATCAATTTCACTAAGCTAAGCAGCCAGCACTCTAAGGAGTAAAAGAAGTCTCTAAAAGCAGTGGCTTTGCTCCCTTACCAGAGGCCTACAGCTGACCAGAAAGGAAAGTGAGGAAATGCACGTTCAGGGCGCTGCCTAGTACGTCGCTGGAGACCAACTCCAACCAGCTCTTTCCTTGTTCCTTGTTTTGTTCCAATCACTATTGACAAGGGAAGTGTAGCTAAAAGCTGCATTCATCTCTGTCTCCTCCCTTCTGTCTTTAGACCTTGTTGCTTAAAATACCAGCAAGCCTCAGGGGTAGGTTTGCTCCAGAGTGTCCCAGTTTTAGCACTGAATGTCTTGCTGGGCAACTCCTGTCCAGGGCAAACTGGGACAGTTGGTCACCCTACCGGGGGAGAAGTGGGATGAGTGTGTAGACATATTTGGCCAACCTGTCCTTGTCAGAGCTAAGTTCCTGCCTGGAACTTTTCTATCAGGATGTGGGTAGCCAGCGTGTGCCCTTGGGCTTCAGGACCACCCCTGTGCCATGCCCACCTGCTTCTCATGCTCAGCCACTGGGTCCTAGGCTATCTCATCCACTCACCCAGCCTAGAGGCACCTAACTGGGATATTCCTATAGGGGCTCATGAGAGTAAATGTGACATTTAGGTGAAAATAAGAGCTCTGGAATTCTTATATTTAATGCTGGCCTGCCTTTGAAATCACTTCTCATGATCATTATTCTGATTTCTTTTTTGTTGCATTTGACTTATGTGCCCTTCAGAAATACAAAATGGTTTCCTTGCTTTGCAAAGGAAGGATTTCCATTTGTACCCAAAAGTAGACCTTCTACACATTGCCTGTGCGAGATTGTGCAATTCAGCTCTTCACTGTTTCTTGGTCCAGAGAGTTGGTGCTCTTGTTATGATAAGTCTTGACTAACAAGATAAGTCTTGACTAACAACTCAGGGATGGTCCTCATTCCATGTCAGTTCAACATGTAATATAATGCTGTACATATAAATGTGTTTTTGCTGTAACATGGGGACTTTGCTATTGTCCCTTAAGGATGAGAAAAACATCACATTGATTTCAAAATATAGTAATGATTGTCAGTAAAGAAAGCTGTGGGAGACACATGAGAGATGCAAGCTGCCTGTAGTGGCCATGGAGAGTAAAACTAAATGGAACTATGAATTTGCTGATTGATCAGCATCTTTTACACTGAATTCTAGAAGAAGAATCACTTTATGCTGGATGATCTTTGCTAATCAGCTATAATCAGGTCTTCGTAGAATGGTGAAGTAATTAAGTCTTGTTCACTGGTACTAATCATATATAATTGTTTCCATACTGTTGGCCAAAACAACTATAGGAGGTTTTGCAGAGGCCATGAGTACTCAAGGTCTTTGAGGTAATTTCTCTATATAAACAATGCAAATATTTTATTACTGGAGTTCAGTTGAATTTTTTTAACAGGCTTTAAATCTATCAGGATTTTCCTGTGGGTTTCTTCTTAGGAGAGTGGGGGTGGTGATGGTGACTGAGTAACATGAAAGGCCCCGTGTTCCTGCAGTGGGGGCCCAGGGCTCTTTCATCTTAGTCTGACTGCTGTCCCACTGCTGCTTGAGGATTTGGAGTGTGTAAAAGTCCTGGGCTTTTTAATTATGTTTGAGCCTTTTAAGAAGCCCGCACCATAAAGGGAAAGACAGAAACTTATGCAGTGAAATATTTTATATCCAATTTGAGGATTCAACCAAAGGTCTCCACTCGGGCCAAATCAGAGCCTTCAAATAGATCAAAGGTAGCATGGAGTTGAGGCCGACCTCTTTGTTGGAGGTGGAGTGGCAATACTTTATGATAATTAATATGTTAGTTGCATAAAAGTAGCGTAAGAGTAGAAAAAAAGGAGAGTATATTACTCAGATTTCCACCATCTAAATATTAACATTTTTCAAACTTTGTATTCCATATATGTGAATATGTACATTGATTTTTATAGTTATAATTGTGATATACATTATACTTGACTTTCTGCTTTCATACTTAACATTATGTGATAAGCATTTCCCACATTGCATCATGGTTCAATGAAACATTTTAAATGGTCTTATAATATCCTATAGAATTCTTATACTGTTGTGCATTTACCTACTCAATTATAGGACTTCTGGATTGTGTTTGAGTTTTTCATTATAAGACTCAATGAATATATATAATTTTTAAAAATTTCTTTGGACCTGTTTTCCTAGAATATATTCTACAAGTTGAAATTACTAGGACAAGGAATTTCAACATTTTTAAGTTTGGGGGCAGAAAATTGGCTACTGATTTTCTGAAAAGAAGAGCCATTTTATACTGTCCCCATTAGTTCTACAACTTTATCAGAATTGGGAATTATCTGAATTCTTTTTTCAAGCAAATTGAAAATTGTTTTAGGATTAATGAAAAGAGTTACCTCAGTGTTGTTTTTCCTATGATAACCATCAGTTTGACACATACAAAAAATTGTATTCTAGGAAGAAAGAACATTCCTCACTGTTGACAAGCAGCTATCATATTTTTAAAAAGGAAGTTTTGCAAGTGGCATGGCAGGCATAGTTGCTTCCAATAAGAAACAAATTTGAGGCACCTGAATCTCTCTGTCTGCTGCTGCAAAAAAATTATACTTGCTACTGAAATCAATGTAGGAGAGGAGAACAATATGGATTAGCAATACCCAAGAGAAAGCTCAGCTTGCCAGCGACTGCACTGCCTGGAGTTGAAGTTAATGAAATGCAGGCTTCATGAAAATCCTAGGGGGTAGTATTCCTTAGTTCCACTAAAATGTAACCACAGTCTTCCTTCTTAACGTAGCCATAAATCCAAGTAAAACCTGTATATATGTATCACTGAGTAATACAACACAAATGTTTTTGCAACCAAGAGAGGCCTTTATGCAGATTACTATGAAGAATGCAGTGGTAGAGACAAGGCTTGAGTTTATTTCAGATTGTTGTTGTTTATGGCTAACTAGAAGAAAATCTCAGAGAGATTCCTGTCTTTTTCTCTCTCGCTGGCTCACTATTTATACCTAGCTCGATTCATGAGCTTCACCTCCTGAATCTTGCATTTGCTGATGGCTTGATTTCATTTCAGGTTCTGATCTACAATGGCCAACTGGACATCATCGTGGCAGCTGCCCTGACAGAGCGCTCCTTGATGGGCATGGACTGGAAAGGATCCCAGGAATACAAGAAAGCAGAAAAAAAAGTTTGGAAGATCTTTAAATCTGACAATGAAGTGGCTGGTTACATCCGGCAAGTGGGTGACTTCCATCAGGTAGGAAGATGCTTGGGAGCAGGCAGGTTGTGGGAATGGGAGAGCGGGATTGAAAATAAAGCCTGAATAGCAATGAGACATGGCCGACCTTAAGCAAAGCCATACAACAGCCAGTGTGTGTCTTCTGTGGCCCTACTTTCCACAGAGAAGAGTGGTCTGAGTTCAGACATACATAGGACTAAATATAAAACCAGACAAAAGTTTAGGCATTGTTCAAGAGGTAAGGAGACAATTCATTAAAAAGACAGTGCTCAGTCCAAAGAGGCAAATCATTAATGAGAGAATTGCAGTCTATTTGGGGAGAGAACTTGGCAAATTATAAAAGGAAGTTTCAACACAATCTCCTCTGGCAAATGTATGATCACATTTTTATATTACATGTGGAGCCTCAGGACAAAATCTCTCTAGCTGATACCCTAGTGCAACTTCCGCTGCGGGGTCAGATGTTACTCTCATCATCTTCCTTTCTTGTAATGTCCTCTTCAGGTGTTGGAATCATGGTTATATTGGCCTCATAAAATAAGTTGGGAAGTGTTTCCTCTTTCTGTTGTTGGAAACGGTATCTTTAAGTGTTAGGAGAATTCACTGGTGAAGCCATCTGGGCTTGGAGATTTGTTTGAGGGAAGGGTTTTGTTGTTGTTGTCGATATGTAAGTATACATCTTTATAGAATACATGTAATATTTTGATACATGTATTTAATGTTAATGACCAAATCAGGGTATTTAGGATATCCATCACCTCAAACATGTATCATTTCATTATATTGGGAACATTTCAAATCTCTTCTAGCTATTTTGAAATATACAATATATCGTTCTTAACTATAGTCACCCTACTGTGCTATTGAGCACTAGAATTTATTCCTTCTATCTAACTGTCTGCACCCCTTAACCAATCTCTCTTCGTCTTCCCACCCATCCCCACTTCCCAGCCTCTGGTAACTATCATTCTATTCTCTACCTCCATGAAATTAACTTTTTACGCTCCCACATATGAGTGAGAACATACGATATTTGTCTTTCTTTGCCTGGCTTATTTCCTTTAACATAACGACTTCCAGTTCCATCCATGTCACTGCAAGTGATAGGATTTCATTCTTTTTTATGGCTTAGTAATATTCCATTGTGTATATATGCCACATTTTTAAAATCCATTCATCTGTTGATGGACACTTAGGGTGATTCCATATCATGGCTATTGTGAATAGTACTATAATAAACATGGGGTGCAGATATTCCTTTAATATACTGATTTCTTTTCCTTTAGAAAAATATCAAGTAGTGGAATTGCTGCAGCATGTGGTAATTCTATTTGTAGTTTTTTTTAGAAACCTCCATATTGTTTTCTATAATGGCTGTACTAATTTACATTCCTACCAATAGTGTATGAGTTCATTTTCTCTGCATCCTCATCAGCATCTGTTATTTTTTGTCTTTTTGGTAATAGCCATTATAACTCCGATGAGATGATACCTCATTGTGGTTTTAATTTGCATTTCCCTGATGATTAGTGATGTTGAGATTTTTCCATATACCTGTTGGGCACCTGTATGTCTTCTTTTGAGAAATGTCTATTAAGATCCTTTTCTCACTTTTTTTTTTTTTTTGAGACAGAGTCTTGCTCTGTTGCCCAGGCTGGAGTGCCATGGCGGGATCTCTCGGCTCACTGCAAGCTCCACCACCCCGGTTCGCGCCATTCTCCTGCCTCAGCCTTCCGAGTAGCTGGGACTACAGGCGCCTGCCACCACACCTGGCTACGTTTTTGTATTTTTAGTAGAGATGGGGTTTCACCGTGTTAGCCAGGATGGTCTCAATCTCCTGACCTCGTGATCTGCCCACCTCGGCCTCCCCAAGTGCTGGGATTACAGGCTTGAGCCACCGCGCCTGGCCCTTTTCTCACTTTTTAATGGTATTATTTATGGTTTGTGCTCTTCAGTTGCTTGAGTTGCCTGTATATTCTGGATATTAGTCTTTGGTCAGATGGATAGTTGGCAGATATTTTCTCCTATTCTACAGGTTGTCTCTTCACTCTATTGATTGTTCCCTTTGCTGTGAAGAAACTTTTTAGTTTAATGTAGACCCATTTGTCTGTTTATGGTTTTATCACCTATGCTTTTGGGGTCTTAGCCATAAAAGCTTTACCTACACCAGTGTCCTAAAGTGTTTCCCCTGTTTTCTTCTAGTGGTTTTATCATTTTGAGTCTTATGTTTAAGTCTTTAATCCATGTTGAGCTTATTTTACATGGATATGGTGAGAGATAGGGGTTTAGTTTTTGAGCTTATTCTATGTGTATATGGTGAGAGATAGGGGTTTAGTTTCATTCTTCTGCATATGGATCCCAGTTTACCCAGCACCATTCATTGAAGAGGGTGTCCTTTCCCCAGTGTATGTTCTTGTCAGCTTTGTCAGAGATTATTTGGCTATAAATACGTGGATTTATTTCTGGGTTTACTATTCTGTGCCATTGGTCTATGTGCCTGTTTTTGTACTAATACCTTGCTGTTTTGGTTGTTATTGCTTTGTAGTATATTTTGAAATCAGGTAGTGTGATGCCTCCAGCTTTGTTCTTTTTGCTCAGTATTGCTTTCACTATTTGGGGTCTTTTGTGGTCCATGTGAATTTTAGAACTTTTTTTATTTCTGTGACAAATGCCATTGGTATTTTAATAGTTATGCATTGAACCTGTAGATTGCTTTATTCAGTATGATCATTTTAACAATATTAATTTTTCCAATCCATGAGCATGAGATATCTTCCATTTGTTTGTGTCCTCTTCAACTTCTTACATCAGCATTTTATAGTTTTCCTTGTAGAGATCTTTCACCTCCTTGATTAAATCTATTTTAAGGTTATTTATTTCTTTTGTAGCTATTGTAAATGGGATTGCTTTCTTGATTTCTTTTTTAGCTAGTTCATTATTAGTGTATAGAAATGCTAGTGAGTTTTGTATGTTAATTTTGTATCCTACAACTTTACTGAATTCATTTATCGGTTCTAAAATTTTTTTGGTGGAGTCTTTAGTTTTTTCTGTATAAAAGATCGTGTCAGCTGCAAAGAGAAACAGTTTGACTTGCTCTTTTTCAGTATGAATGCCTTTTGTTTCTTTTTCTTACCCAGTTGCTCTGGCTAGGACTTCTGGTACTATGTTGAATAGGAGTGGTGAAAGGGGACATTCTTGTCTTGTTCCAATTCTTAGAGGAAATGCTTTCAGCTTTTCCCTATTCAGTATGATGATGTTTGTTGTATATGGCCTTTATTATGTTGTGGTATGTTCCTTCTATGCCTGATTTGTTGACAGTTTTTATCATGAAGGGATGTTGGATTTTATCAGATGTTTTTCTTAATCTATTGAGATGAACTTACGGTTTTTGTCTTTCATTCTGTTGATGTGATGTATCATGTTTATTGATTTGCATGTGTTGAACCATCCTTGCATTTGTGGGATAAATTCCACTTGATTATGGTGTATTATCTTTTTGATGTGTTGTTGGATTCTGTTTGCTAGTATTTTGTTGAGGATTTTTACATCTATATTCATTAGGGAGATTGGCCTGTAGTTTTCTTCTTGTGTGTGTCCTTGTCTGGTTTTGGTATCAGGATGATAGCCTTGTAGAATGAATTAGAAAGAATTGCCTCTTTAATTTTAAAGAATTAGTTTGAGAAAAGTTTGTGTTAGCTCTTTCATATAAGTTTGGTAGAATTTGGCAGAAAAGTTATCCAGTCTAGACTTTCCTTTGTTGGGAGAATTTTTATTACTGATTCAATCTCATTATTCTTTATTGGTCTGTTCAAGTTTTCTATATCTTCCTGGTTCAATCTTGGTAGGCTGTATATGTCCAGGAATTTATCCATTCCCCTAGGTTTTCCAGTTTGTTAGGCTAAATTTGTCCATAATAGTCTCTGATGATCCTTTGTATTTGTGTGGTATCGATTGTAATGTCTCCTTTTCCATTTCTGATTTTATTTATTTGGGTTTTCTCTCTCTTTTTCTTGATTAGTATAGCCTAGTCTAGTTTATTGATTTTATTTATCTTTTTTAAAAACAGGCTTTTTTATTTCATTGATCCTTTGTATTTCTTTTTAGTTTCTATTCCATTTAGTTCTGCTCTGATTGTTATTATTCTTTTGTTCTAATTTTGGGTTTAGAACAAAAGATAATGGGTTTGGTTTGTTCTTGCTTTTCTAGTTTTTTAAAGATGCATCTTTAGGTTGTATATTTAAACACTTTCTACTTTTTTGATGTAGGTATTTATTACTATAAACTTCCATCTTAGCACTACTTTTGCTATATCCTATAGGTTTTGGTATTTTGCATTTCCATTTTCATTTGTTTCAAGAAATGTTTAAATTTTCTTCTTGATTTCTTAATTGATTCAATGGTCATTCAAGAGCATGTTTTTAATTTTCATGTATTTGTACAGTTTCCAAAGTTTTCCTTGGTATTGATTTCTAGTTTAATTCCATTGTAGTCTTAGAATATACTTGATATGATTCTGATTATTTTACATTTGTTGAGACTTGTTTAATGGCATAACAAATGATCTGTCCTAGAGAATGTTTCCTGTGCTGATGAGAAAAAAACACATTATGTAGCAGTTGGATAACATGTTCTGTAAATGTCTGTTAGTTCCATTTTGTCTAAAGTGCAGTTTAAATCTGACGTTTCTTTCTTATTTTTCTGTCTAAATGATGGCCAATTCTGAGACTGTTTGTTGAAGTCCTCAACTATGATTGTATTGGAGCCTATCTCTCCCTTTAGATCCAATACTATTTGCTTTATATATTTGGGTGCTCCAGTGTTGGCTGCATATATTTAATATAATTGGGATGGTTATATCCTCTTGCTAAATTGAAAACTTTTTTTTACAATTTTTATCTTGAAATCTGTTTTATCTAAGTACAGCTACTCCTTCTCACTTTTGGTTTCTGTTTACATGGAATATAATTGTTTATTCCTTTACTTTCAGTCTATATGTGTCTTTGCAGCTGATGTGAGTTTCTTGCAGGTAGCTGATATGGTTTGGATGTTTGTCCCCTCCAAGTCTCAAGTTGAAATGTGATTCCCAATATTGGAGATGGGGCCTGATGGGAGGTGATTGTGTGATGGGGAAGATTCCTCATGAATGGCTTTGCACCAGTCCCTTGGTGATAAGTGAGTTTTCACTCAGTTCATGTGAGACCTGGTATTTAACAGAGTCTGGGACCTCCTCCATCTCTCTCTCTTGTTCCTGCTCTTGTCATGTGAAACACATGCACCCACTTTGCCTTCTGCCATAATTGTAAGCTTTCTGAAGCCCTCATCAGAAGCTGAGCAAATGTTGGTGCCATACTTGTATAGCCTACAGAATTGTAAGCCAATTAAACCTCTTTCCTTTATAAATTACCCAGCCTCAGGTATGTTTTTATTATGATGCAGAATAGCCTAACGCAGGAGCATATAGTTAGATCATATTTTATTTTTATCCATTCAGCCGGTTTATGTCTTTTATATGGGGAATTTAATCCATTTACATTCAAAGTTATTATTGATAGGTGAGAACTTATTTCTGCCATTTTGTTCATTGTTTTCTGGTTGTTTTATATATCCTTTGTTCCATTCTTCCTCTTTTATTGCTTATCATTGTGGTTTGATGGTTTTCTGTAGTGGTAACATTTGAATCTTTTCTCTTTCTCATTTATGAGAAGCCAGTGAGTTTATACTTTCATGTTTTCTTGATGGTAGGTATCGTCTTTTCACTTCCAGTTATAGGACTGCCTTAAGCATTTCTTGTAGGGCCAGTCCAATGGTAATGAATGTCCTCAGTTTTTGCTTGTCTGGGAAAGACTTTCTTTTTCCTTCTTTTTTGAAGGATGGCTTTGTGGGTATAGTAATCTTGGTTGTCAGTTTTGTTCTTTCAGCACTTTGAATATACCATCTCATTTTCTCGTGGCTTATAAGTTTCTGCTGAGAAAACTGTTAGTCTGATGGGGATTCCCTTATATGTGCCTTGACAATTTTCTCTTGCTAATTTTAGAATTCTTTCTTTGTCTTTGACTTTTGACAGTATAACTATAATATGCCCTGGAGAAGACATTTTTGGATTGAATCCATTTGGAGATTTTTGAGCTTCCTGTTCTAGATGCCTATATCTCTTGCAAGACTTCGGAAGTTTTGGGCTATAATGTCATTAAGTAAGCTTTCTATGCCTTTGCTTACCTCTTATTCTTCTGGAACACCCAAAATGTGACTATTTGGTTGCCTGCTTTATGGTGTTCCATATGTCATATAGGCTTTCTTTGTTCTTTATTAAACTTTATATATATGTACTTTTTTGTCTGAGTTATTTCAAAAGACATTTCTTCTAGTTCAAAAAGTATTCTGCTTGATCTCTATTATTGAAGCTCTTGATTATATTTTTTTGTTTCATTCATTGAATTCTTCAGTTACAGGATTTCTGATTGGTTCTTCTTTATGTATCAGTCTCTTTGATGAATTTCTCATTCTGATTATGAACTGTTTTTCTGATTTCCTTCTATTATTTATCTGTGTTATCTTGTATCTTGCTAAGCTTCTTTAATAACACTATTATGAAATCTTTCCCAGATATGTCATAGATTTATTTTTCATTGAAATCTGTCACTAGGGAATTATTGTTTTTTTACACATATCACATTTCCTTGCTTTTTCATGTTTGTTTGTTTTTACATTGATATCTGTGAATCTGGTGTAACAGTCCCTTCTTCTGATTTTTTGAATTGACTTTTGTAGGAAAGATGTTTTCCAATAGATGTGTCTGTAGGGTTGGTTGTGTAGGGCACTTTGGTTTTGATTTTGGGTGGGCACAGTAATGTAGTCTTCAGATGACTTCTTCAGCTATAATCAGTGTCAGTGGTATCTTTGAGTTCCTCAGTGGGTTAGGCTGTGGTTTTTAGTAGACACTGTAGTGAGGTTTTGCTATGGATTGGGACACCAGGTGGGCCAGTTCTTTGGCACCAGTATGCTGTTTCTTGGGTTCCCAGGTGGCATACATGGAAACTGGTAGAAGCAGGTCTGAGTGGGCTGATCCTTGGGCCTTCATATTATTTGGCTGAGTCCCTACCCAAATCTCATCCTGAGTTGTAGCTCCCATAATCCCCACATGTCATGGAAGGGACCCGGTGGGAGGTAATTGAATCATGGGAGCAGGTCTTTCCTGTGCTGTTCTCGTGATAGTGAGTAAGTCTCGTGAGATCTGATGGTTTTATAAAAGGAGTTCCTCCACACAAGCTCTCTTGCCTGCTGCCCTATAAGATGGGCCTTTGCTTCTCCTTTGCCTTCCATCATGTTTGTGAGCCCCCGCCGCCACAGCCATGTGGAACTGTGAGCCCATTAAACCTCTTTCCTTTATAAATTACCCAGTCTCAGGTATGTCTTTATTAGCAGCATGAGAACAGACTAATACAAGCTTCCAGGTGACTTGCTAAAGTGCTGGCAGTGGCAGCAGTAGGCCAGGCTGACAAGTGGATCACTGAACTCCTGGGCAGTGTGCATGGCATCACCAATGGCGATAGCAGTAGTGGGCACTAGCACTGATGGCAGCAAACTTGGTGGGCCAGTCCCCCAGCCCCAAGGTGGTACATATACAGGTGAGTGCTCGTGGAGGTGATGGCAACAGGCTGGGAGTGGACATCCTCAGGTCCCTGGAAGGAATGCATGGGCTCCAGCATTGGCGGGAAAGGTGTATTGATCTCTAGGCCTCTGGATAATGTGCATATGCACTGGCAGGCTGGGGAGGCCTGTCCTTAGCACCCCCAGGTGTGGATGTGCGGGGCAGGCATATTCCCAGGCCTCTGGACAATGCCCACAGGCACTGGTGAGGGTGGGGCCAGGTGAGCTGGAGCTGTCCTCAGGCCCCTCAATGGTGTGTGCATACAAAGGCTGTGGTAGGCAGGGCTGATCAATTCCCAGGCCCCCAGACAACATGCACAGGCACTGGCAACCTGTGTGGGCCCATTTTCAGCTCCGTAGAAGGCATGTATGCATGCCAGTGGCAGTGGGTGGGGTAGGTCAATCCCTAGACTCCTGGATAATGTTCATGGGCACAGGTGAAGGCAGTGCAGAGGCAGGCCTATGCTTAGGCCTGTAGATGGCATATGTGGGTGATGCGTGTGGCAGTGTGTGTGGTTGATCAATCCCCAGGCCCTCAAATGGCACACTAGGATGCCAGTTGTAGTAGCAATGGGTATCTTTAGGCACTTTGATGATGTATGTGGGCACCAGTGGCAGTGGGGGTGGTAGGTCGACCTCCTGGTTCCCAGATGATGCGTGTGGGTACTGGTGGTGGTGGCAGACAGGCAGACCTGTTTTTAGGTCTCCTGGTGGCAAACAGACCAGGTTGATCTCCAGGACCTTGGATGGTGCCCTTGGGCCAAGAGGCAGGCTAGATGGGCCTGTCCTCAGGTCCTTGGACAGTGCCTGGGTGAGCCAGTTCCCAGGCCCCGTTAAGATATGTGCAGGTGTGCACCCGCCCTGCTGCTGGGGGGTAAGGATTTGCTGTCAGTGGCAACAGCCCCAGGCAGGCAGCTCTCAGGCTCTGGAGAGTACATGCTTTGGCTCCCTTTGTCCCTAGGGCAGCCTCCCCAGTGTGTTTCACTACCCATTCCTTGGGGCGTAAGACATTGCATGAGCTAAAGTTTTGGGGACGCATCTGCACTGCTGGCTCCAGCCAGTATTGTGATGCTGTAAACCTTTGAGTAGATGTAGGGGGGTGTCTGCAGGGGTTCGGGGATGTAGATATGTAGTGGGTATTGGGCCCCAAAGGTGTGATGTAGTCTGGTGGGGGCCGGCCTCTCAAAATGGCACCATGCCGTAGCTGCTTGAATCTCAGGGGATGTGTGGGACCCAGTGTGAACATCTTCTGTAGAACAATGTCATTACATGGACTCCAGGCATCTCTTTATACTAGTCTCAGGGCTTGTGAGGGCTGAGGGGCTCTCCTGTGGCTAAAATTATAGGAGTCTGTGGTGGGAATATGGACTGCTGACTGCTGGGAATCTCTCATTTACCTTTTACCCACAGTGGGAGTTTCCCCTGGCTCTGAGTTGATCTTGGCTGGGTTAGCTGCTTCACTTCCCTTTCCTTCTGTGCCTCAGAAGTTCCCAGTCACTTTCCTGCTGAATTCCATTGTTTTCTTTAGATGTTCTATTTGACATCTAATTATCTATTTGCCATTCTGGTCCTTCTTCGTGAAGGAGGTGACAGCCAGGTGCCTCAGGCAGCCATCTTGAAGCCCCTCCAACGGAGGGTTTTCAATTGCAGATTCAATTTCTAAAGTAGATATGGGATTACTTACCTTTTCTGTTTCTTCATGTGTCAGTTTTTATAGGCTGTAATTTTTTTTCAGGAATTTGTCTATTTCATCCAAAATTTCAGATTCATTGACATAAAGTTGCTTAATAACATCATCTTTTTTTTTTCTTGAGACAGAATCCCACTCTGTCTGCCAGGCATGATCTTGGCTCACTACAACCTCCGCCTTCTAGGACATGAGGTCATATCTCAGCCTCCCAAGTAGCTGGGACTACAGGCATGTACCACCACACCTGGCTAATTTATTTGTATTTTTAGTAGAGACAGGGTTTCACCTTGTTGGCCAGGCTGTTCTCGAACTCCTGACCTCAAGTGATCCACCCACCTTGGCCTCCCAAAGTGCTGGGATTACAGGTATGAGCCACCACGCTCGGCCTGTAACATCATCTTAATATGATTTAATGTTTCTTAAGATCTCTGGTGTTTTTAGTAATTAGCACCTCTCTTGCCTGAGGTTTAACAATTTTATTCTTTTCAGAGAACCAATTTTTATCTTTATTTTTCTTGATTATATTTTTGCTTTCTCTTTTATTAATTTGTGCTTTATCCTTATTATCTTCCTGCTATTCTTTTCATTGTGTGTGACTTACTATTGTTTTTTTAAAAACAACATGAATTTTTAGCCTTTATTTCTAAAATATGCATCCAATGGGAGAAATAAATTCCTGTTGTTTAAGCCATCCACTATGGTATCCTTATAGGACTGTTGAGAGGGTTTGGATAAGTTAATAAGCTTAGAGCAATTCCTGGCTCATAGTAAATTTTGCTATTTTTATTTTTATTATTATTACCCTGGATTGCTTACAAGAGTACCTATAACAAAGAAAAAATTATAAATAGTAATAGTCAAGATTCAGGAAAATATGTTTATTGAAAGTCAACATATAAGGGAAAGTTGGAATATTAATATTCAGGCCATTAAGGGCATATTTGAATGTTGAGCTGCCAGGGAGTGGTGGACATGTTACCTCCCCCCATCTGCTACACTACTTTGTGATGAACATCTCACCAGGCACACACAGGATCTCCTCAAGATTATATGATGGCTGCCTCCACCACCTGTTATTTTATATCCCCTGAACCAGTCTTGTGAAATGCTCCCAGGCCTGGCATCCCACATGTGTCCTGCTTGGCTCTTTGCATAAAACATCCAGCTTGGGAGGCCAGATTGCTGCTTCAGGGCGACATGTCCCACAGAGGTGGTAAAAGGAATTGGCCGCCAGTCAGAAACTGGTGGCAAATATCACACTCAACCCGCTGACTCTTCTTGTGAATGCAAAACACATTTAGAGATGAAATGGTACTCCTCTGGCTGCCAAAAAAACAAGTAACAAAAGAAGCAAGGCCCACATATGTTTGTGATAGTGAGTGTTTTACCACGCAGCAAGGGATCTGCATTTTGTATAGGTGATTTTAAAATGTTGGCAAAGATCCTTCCCCCTTAGTGCCTCAGCGTTGGTTTGGGGTGGTTTGTGGAGATGAGGGTTATGAGGAGGGAAAAGCACTCCCGTGTGAACAAAGGCATTCTCTGTGAGGCTTGGATCTAAGAATACTGTCCAAGTGTCAAGCGTTTGATAATGAAGAAAACGGACCTTAGCCATGGACTTGCTTTTCAGCATTAGACACACAAAACAGAGCATGGGTATGTGTCTGCCAAAAAAGCAACCTCATTCTCTGCCAAACACTACAGCTCTTAATTTAAAAAATTGAAACCAAAGTAGACTTGTCTCTGGATGGTTACCTAAAATGTCCACTTAAAGAAATGACAGCTCTCCTAGGGGAGCAGTACGGTACCGAGAGAGGGAGCAATTTTCCCTGTGTATTCACATCAAGCCATGCCCAGAGAAATCAAACACAGCTCCCACCAGCCTTCAGAGATCCGATGAAGAGCGAGTGCTTCTTGTTCCTCCTTGTTGGCTCTGACCTAGAAGGTAATAAGTCTTTGGTATTGGTGCCATTTTAAGGATTGGACACTGCCCTGTTATATAATCCGAGCAGCAGACTTTCTGAGCTTCTGTCAAATTTAGAAGTTGTCTGTCAAATGCAAGGTCTGGACTAACTTATTTCTAAGATATCACCTAACAAAGATCCGAAATATTTATATTTCATTAATGCCCAGAGGGGCTCAGTTAGCCAGCAATGCAATGTGGAATAGTGTAGTGACTTTCAGCAAATGTCATAATGCTCTCTATGCTTACATAGATATGTAAAAAAAAATATATATATATATATATATCTCCATATACCTATCTCTAGCCACTGAGATAGAAATATACACAAAATGTAAATCTCAGGCTACATGATAACCAAAGTCATGGGTAGCCTCTGCACTGGCATTGACCATAAACCCTTACAAGTGTTATCTCTGGGTCCCAGAAGTTGAGTTTTCTCTTTGTCTGTTGACAACCCATGGCCATTGCTCTCAAGGCCACCCTTTTGGGATCTTTCTGTGCCTTTCTCCAAATATCAAAGTTGCTGTTCATTATCTGAGTTGATATTGTCACTGCATTTGAAATGTAGGACATTTTATTCTTAACATGCCAGCCCTAAGGAAGTTTTGACTCCACATTAAGAAATTTAAAACTTTGGCCGGGCAGGGTTGCTGACGCCTGTAATCCGAGCACTTTGGGAGGCTAAGGTGGGTGGATCACTTGAGGCCAGGAGTTCGAGACCAGCCTGGCCAACATGGTGAAACTTCATCTCTACTAAAAATACAAAAATTAGCCAGGCATGGTGGCACACACCTGTAATCCCAGCTACTCGGGAGTCAGAGGCATGAGAATCGCTTGAACTTGGGAGGTAGAGGTTGCGGTGAGCTGAGATCGCGCCACTGCACTCCAGATTGGGCAACAGAGTGAGACCCTGTCTCAAAAAAAAAAAAAAAAAAGATTAAAAATTTTAATCGGAATAATAGCCATACTGACAAATTGCTTTAAGATTTTTTTTTTAGAATAAATGTCATTAAGCTGAATGTCCTGGAGAAAGAAAACACTTCTGTTTTTTTCATCGTTATTTTATTGAAAATATCTTTATTGACACAAATTATTTTTCATATAAACATTGAAAAAATGTTGAGTCATTGAGCAGTTTTCATTTTTACCGAATCTTACTGGGTGTAGCTTCTATAATCATGAGTTTTGCATGATCTCCAACAGGCTGATTTTCCTGATTGCAATTTGAGCCCTTACTATTTTTATTTTATGTTTTCACTGTCAATATCAATTCCATTTTCTTCCAAAACTACAAGATGGATTATCTCGGCTAGGTTGTATTTAATGGCTGGAATGAATTTTAGGTCTCATTTTCCAGGGAAGGGAAACTGAAACCCAGAGGTTAAGTGACTTCCCTGAAGTATCCTACCCATTTCATGTCTGAGCTGAGGTTAGAGTCTTGGCTTACAGCCCAGAGATTCTCTACTTCACAAGCATATCCACTACTGGAATAATGGAATCACAGCAGTATGCTGGTACAGTTAAAATTGGAGCCTATATGCATGACTACCATAATTAAAGCAGGGCCGAGAAATAATGTATTTCACATCTAGTGTTAGCTCTGAATCCACACCCAAGGTGACCACCTCCTATAGACAGAGAGAAGATTGGGGTTTTTTGTTTCATTTTGTTTTGTTTTTTGAGAGGGAGTCCTGCTGTGTTGCCCAGGCTGGAATGCAGTGGCATGATCTTGGCTTACTGCAACCTCCACCTCCCAGGTGCAAGTGATTCTCCTGTCTCAGCCTCCCAAGTAGCTGGGATTACAGACACACGCCATCATGCCCAGCTAATTTTATATTTTTAGTGGAGATGGGGTTTCACCATGTTGGCCAGGCTGGTCTCAAACTCCTGACCTCAAGTGATCCGCCTGCCTCGGCCTCCCAAAGTGCTGGGATTACAGGCGTGAGCCACCACGCCCAGCCGATTGGGTTTTTTACAAAGGCACTAAGATTTGGTGGTGAGGCCAGGTTCATATAATGTCAAGAAAAGTTATGGCTTTATCGGGGAACTTGTGATATTAAAAGAATGCATGCTGAAATTGGCCAAAATGAGCAGAGAGAATATGGTGGGCAGTGTCATGGATAAGAGAATATGGGGCAGGGCACAGGGCAGAGTGCATAGTCTGGCTCATAGCCTGCAGCTTGGAGAGTGAGAGGTGGGAGAGAAACCAGAATGGGAACATCGGGCCTGGATAGTAGACAAGGAGTGTGTGTTCCATTGTTTAAGCAGTGGGGAGCCATCAGAGGTTTGAAAGCACATTTTAAAAGCTGTTCTTTGGGAAGTTTATAATGGTAACTTTAGGATGAATTCAGGGTGAGGAAACTCTAGAAATAGGAAGTCATATAAGGAGCTTTATTGGAAGAAGATTCTCCATCTATTTAATACGTCCACCTTCTTGATATTGGTTTGGAAGTCCTGAAATAGAGGTCGTGGGGAATGAGGTTTGGAATGCCCAAGCTGTGAGGACTGATTCCCTGTTTGAGAGATGGTGTTTACTGTGTGTCCCCACCAACTTAAGATCACTGCATGCTGGCGTCCCTGGCACTTCCTCAATGGCCCTAGTAGGCATCCTCAGCCCCCTAAAGCACAAGCCCTGCACCAAGACTTGCACCTTGACCTTGACCTGGGTTTAGTATATGGAGCCCTCAGGCCCGTGGTCTGCCACACTGTGCTCAGGGGCTTCTCCCAAAATGTCCTGGTTTCCAACAGGAATCAGACCTTCAGCTAGAGGTTACATCTAGGGAAACCAAAGGGAAGGAGCACGCCACCCTGAAGCTTGACTGTTCTGGAAAGCCCTCACCAATTGGAGGGGGTCTATGACATGAGAAGAAGGTGGAGTTAGACAAACCTGGTTTAAACTTTCATTTTGCCGCTTGCTAGCTGTGGGCTGGTTACTGGTCCTGGAAACTTTTTTTTTTTTTTGATATGGAGTCTCACTCTGTCATCCAGGCTGGAGTGCAGTGGCATGATCTTGGCTCACTGTAACCTCCACCTCCTGGGTTCAAGCGATTCTCCTGCCTCAGCCTCCCAAGTAGCTGGGATTACAGGTCCCCACCACCACATCTGGCTGATATTTGTGTTTTTAGTAGAGACAGGGTTTCACCATATTGGCCAAGCTGGTCTGGAACTCCTGACCTCAGGTGATCCACCAGCCTTCGCCTCCCAAAGTTCTGGAATTACAGGCATGAGCCACCATGCTGGAAACTCTTGAGTGAGAACAGTTACTTCATAGGGGTGATGGGAAGGTCAAAAGAGATGATAAGGATGGCGACCGATGATTCCGCATCTGTGAGCTCTCAGGCCACAGTCTACCACACACTTTTTTAATCCACAATTTTGTGGAATCACAGTAGCTATCCTATAAACTATGTCATGTTATTTACTAACTCATAACTGAAGAAACAGAAGCTTCACCTGAAAAACTTGCTTAAGGCTTTGAACAGTAATAGTATCTGAGATTTGAAAATTCAAATTCTGACCTTTCCACCACCCCACAGTGTCTTTAAGTACCTGTGAGGTGAGTGCAGTGGGGAAGGATGAACTGTAGCCGGATCTAGGCTACATGCCCCGCTGTATTAGTCTGTTCTTGTACTGCTATAAGGAAATACCTGAGACAGGGTAATATCTAAGAAAAGAGGTTTAATTGGCTCACAGTTCTGCAGGCTGTATGGGAAGCATGACGGCATCTCCTTCTGAAGAGGCCTCAGGGAGTTTCACTTATGGCAGAGGGCAAAGCTGGAGCAGACGAGAGCTAGCCGGGGAGATGCCACACACCTTTAAACCTTTAGATGACAAGATCTCGTGAGAACTCACTCACTATTGCCAGGACAGCACCAAGGTAGACATGGTGGGGACAGCACCATTCATGAGAAATCTGCCCCATGATCCAATCACCTCCCACCAGGCCCCACCTCCAAATTGGGGATTACCATTAGACAAGCAATTTGGGTGGGGACACAGATCCAAACCATACCACTGCCCTTGGGGTATGTGGTGATGGTGGCAAGGCGGTGGTGTGGTGGTGGTGGACAGAGTATTTGGCAGCACATGCTAACCACCATAGAATACTTGTTCCCTAAAGGAAAGAAGAGTTCTTAAAAGGAGGATGGAGGAGGCATGGTTCATCTGCAGAAAGCAGTAACGACCACAGCTTCCTAATTGTGCTTTTCTAAAACTCACATTAACTTTTGTTTGTTTCTTGACTACACACAACTAGAATGTGGAGGAAAGAATGACTCTAGTCCTTCGAGTGGACGATCAGGCTAGGATTTGAACATTTTCAGATAGTCCACAGAAGGAATGACAGACAGCTAGCCACCTGCCTTTCTTGGAATTACTGCTGACAATTCATTTTTTGTGTGTTTTATTAAGAATTTTAAACAGCTTAGGAAGCATTATGAATTGTTTCTGAAGGAACAGTTCCAGAAAGGTCTTCAGCAGGTCCCTGATAACATTGACATGGTCAGAGGAAGCAACAAGCAAAAAAATGTCACTTTTGCATTTGACTAGATGAGAGGGAAAGAGAAGTTTTCAAAAACATATTGAATGGAGGAAAATAACTGTTAAATAGGCTGAAGGCAATGATAATCAAATATAGTTAATTCCCTGGAAAAATGTTTTAGCTTTGGCTGGGCATGGTGGCTCACAACTGTAATCTCAACACTTTGGGAGGTTGAGGTGGGAGGATCGCTTGAGCCCAGGAGTTCAAGACTAGCCTGGGTGGGCAAGATAGTAAGACTCTGTCCCTACAAAAAAAAAAATTAAAAGAATTAACCAGGTGTGGTGGTGCAGGCCTGTAGTCCCAGCTACTTGGGAAGCTGAGATGGGAGGATCACTTGAGCCCAGGAGGTCGAGGCTGCAGTGAGCTATGATCACGCCCCTGCACCCCAGCCTGGGCGTCAGAGTAAGACCCTGTCTCAAACAAAACAAAACAAAACAAAAAGCTTTGGCTTTGTGAAGGAAATCGGCAAACAGAGTCTTCATCTCCCCCACCAGCGGTCGCCTTCTACAGTGATGGATGTCCTCTTTCATGGGTTCTTTGTCTCTATCTTCCAGACAGGGGCAAAGTTCCTCTGTCCATTTATGGAAATCTGACTGTGGGCAGAAAACCAGAACACAGTAATCAAACCACACCCCACCTCCCAGCCAGAGAGCTTCTCTGAAGTCACAGGTTAGGTCCTCCAAAAGCAGGCACTGAGGCAAAGTTTGGGGTGCAAATAGTTTGTTAGAGACCAACACCTGTGGAAGGAAGGGTATAGGAGCAAGACTGGACCAAGGGAGAAATAAAACTGTGATACAGGCCAGACAAACCGGGCAGGGAACTCTTGGGAGCATATTTTCTATCAGAGTGTCCCACACTGGGCCAAAATAGTGAGGCCTTTTATGCCCAGCTCATTGACTCACCAAATTTGGGCTGCCCCAGGAAGGTCATCATCTTGGGAAAGGCAGCTCTTTGCAGCTGAGGCAGACCCTGAAGGAGCTGACAGCTGGGGGCTGTCTGCTGAATGCACTCCCTGCAGTGGAGCAGCAAGTACATCCTTGAAGAGAGGTCCAGTGGGGTGCATCTCTATGTCTACCACAAAGGCCACCCAGATAATGTACTTGCTAGCTCTCATGGATTTGGGGGCAGGGAGTTGGGAGCAGCAGGAGCTGGTGGTTTGCCTAATATGGGAACTTGGTCTTTCTTTGTTTGCATGACATAAAATTTTGACTAAGCTCTCAGTGTAATTATGTCTTATATCTGCCTTATAAAGATGGATCAGGCCTTGGTTTTTAACTCATATCAAGATTCCAAGATAGGCAAGATGGATCTTTCAGGAAAAGGATTAAAGAATCATCAGAAAATATTTCCCTTTTTCAGTTATTTATCATGGAATAATAAATCACTCCAAAACTTAGTGGCTTCAAACAATTTATTATTTCTCACAAATATGTGGATTGAGTGAGCTCAGCTGGGTGGGTCTGATTCAGATGGGGTAGGCTGAGGTCACATGTGCAGCTGCATTCAGCTGGGAGTTTGGCTAAAGCTGGGACATCCAAGATGATCTCCTCTCCTCCAGTGCTCTCTCCATACCACCTCTAATCATGTAGTGTCCTGGCCTGGACTTTTCCACAATACAGCAGGCTGGTGTTCCAAATGGAAAAGCAGAAGATGCCAGTCCTTTTAAGGCCTGTACTCAAAAGTCCCAGAATATTATTTCCATTTCATTCTCTCCTGGTCAATGCAAAACACAGAGCAAAGCAGATTCCTTTTGGTGGGAAGAATGGCAAAGAATCTGGAGCCATTTTTAATCTCCTCCTTTGCCCTAAACCAATGTGTCTCAACCTTTGCAGATACAGATTTCCACACCTGCTCTCTAGATATCCTGATTTTGTTGGTCTGGGGTGGAACCTGGGCATTGGTATTGAAGCTTCAAAGAGGTTTCTAATATGTAGCCAGTTTGGGAACCCTAAACTATGATGTCTTTTGTCCCTCTATTGATAATGACATGGCTTCCATCTGGCAGGAACCCCCATGTGGCATATGTTTGGAGAAACTTTCATTCTGATTCCTGAAGTATGTTCTAAATCCATTTTTACTTACAAGCTAACCAGAAATTTGAGAACACAGTTTTACTCTTTACAAATCAGCCATTGACCTGAAGCATTGTGTCTGTCTTCCAGTCAGTAGTATCAACTGGTATGGCACTGGTTCTCTGAAATCATCAGCCAAAACCTTAACCTAAATTGTTGACTTCAGTCCCTGCCATGCACTGCAGGTTTACAAGTGGTCTTTGTTCTCTTTAATTATTGATAGATCACTGGCAATTTAGACTTGTAAGAAAACTCTTTTGTTTAAAAGCATTAGTTTCCTTTTCCCAGCAGTTTTGTGCTGTACTGAAACAACGTGGTCCTGGTGTGCAGTGCTCTTAGATAGTAGTGTGTCTGTGTTGCCTTTCAACAAAGAAAAAACTACCAAGCACTGTCTGCTTTAAACATCATCCAGAGTGATGGTTTGCAGCAAAGATGTCCACTAGCCACAGTGAATTTTTTTTCTGGATAATAGATTCATACAATTCCATGTCAAAGCAAAGAAAAAAAAAAGTGCCACATTTTAGACTGTGAAGTCTTATTATAAGTAAGCTCAGTATTTCCATTAGTTAGTCATTAGGTTATTTAATAAGGATTCTTAACCTGGAGTAAGGGTCTGTGGTTAGGATTCAAGGAGTTGTCAGTGAACTTGGAAGGGAAAAAACTGCATCTTTATTTTCTCTAACCTCTAACTGAAATAGCATTTCCTTTCATTATGAATTGTGAAATTTCACATTTCCTTCCATTATAAATGTAGGCAACAAATCACAGTGGCACAGCAGTACCTTTGACTTTTGTCACCAATAGAAAGCAGAGACATTCTCATACCAAATACCACATACACTGTTATAGATATGTTGAAAACCTTTTATCCTTATCACTAAAATTAAAATTATAGTAGTTTTCAGACCCTCTGGTTTCTCCTACTCAATGTGCTAATATACAAGTATGTATGTGCTATCTCACAGTTTTTTTTTTTACTCTTTTGATGATTTCAGTGGAATGTTTCATTTGCAGTCCTAGCAAAGCCTAGGATTTGATTTTAATTCACTGTATATTATCTATGTATATGTGTGGATGCATATGCACTCTGTATTAGTTATGTATGTATTTATTTTAAGGCAGGGGCTTGACCTGTCACCTAGGCTGAAGTGCTGTGGCACCTCATGGCTCACTTTAGCCTTAAACTCCCAGGCTCAACAAATCCTCCCACCTCAGCATCCCAGGTATCTGGGACCATAGGCACATGATACCACACCTGACTAATTTTTGTATTTTCTTGTAGAGATGGGGTCTTGCCATGCTGTTCAGCCTGGTTTCAAACTCCTGAGCTCAAGTGATCCTCTTGCCTTGGCCTCCCAAAAATCCTAGGATTATAGGCATGAGCCGCCATGCCCAGCCAGCATGCATTTAGAAACATTATTGTGAGAAGGTAGTCCATAGGCTGCACCAGACAGTCATAGGAGGCTGTAGCACAGAAACAGATTAAGAACCCATGCATTAGGCTATTTGAATTGTTGAAAATATAGATTCTCCCCAGCCCAAATCACCTATCACCTTTGGTGATACCAGACAGACTTTATGAGCTAAACTATCAAGTAGGCTTGAATTTTGTTTCTAGTTGATTACACTGGCAATTCTAACTACTTTTGTTACCATATTCAAGTGACATTATAGTATAGGGATTAAGAGAATGGATACTGTGTTAGACTTGGAATAGATCCCTGCTCTACCATGTACCAGCTGTATGACCTTGGGCAAGTTACTTAACCTCTCCAAGAACCCCCTCACCTGTGAAATGGGGATAATATTATCACCCACCACTCTCACAGGAGGGTTCATTATTAGGATGAATTGAGATAATGCTTATAAATTACTTGACCCTCTCTCTACCTGGCACCTAATAAGCATAAAATAAATGTTGGTTTCTATTGCCATTAGGGAGCTCTCTTAGCATTAATCTATTTTCACAGGGCAAGAAGCTCTTGCTCTGTTCATAGAGTCCTTAAGAGACATTTTGTATTAAAGTTTCAGATGATGAAATGAGTTCAATATTGTCTGTCAGATAGGCCTGAAACTACCACAGCTGTATCCAGTTTTAACTTGACTTTTAACAAAGAGACTGTCTTGTCAAAAGGTAGTAGTAGCAGAGAGGGATGGGGCAGTGTTGGACATTTTGCTATATGACAGCCTAATAGGAAATAAAAGTGGCTGAATTGAGTAATGAGTTGTTTCTAAAGCATTGAGTCCCTTCTAGTTTAACAATAATTTGAAACATCCCTGTTGACAACAAACGAGGCGCATCCAGCCTTTTTTTTTCTTTTTCTCCTGTTTGTACTGAGCTTCTAACATACGGAAGACAGGAAATATAGGAGCTTACATTTAGAGAGTAAAAAACTATCAAAACAAAACAAAACAAAAATTGGCAACTTATTGCTCTTCTGCTGTCCAGCATGGAGATGTGGGTATTTATTTTTGTTCCTAATATTTATTTTTTTATACAGCAACCAGAGTCCCAAGGTTTAGATTCTGGCACCGGCTCTGTCATCTTAGAGCTGCTTGCCAGAGGGGGACTTCCCACTTTTGACTTTGTTTCAGTTCAATTGCTTCTCCAGGCCTTCCCCACATACTGTTTTTCAGACATGGGGCCAATCTCATCATCTCTGTGTAGGGGAGAAGAAAAAAGCACAGCAGAGAACATGTTAAATTTCCTAAAGATTCATTTTTGCAAGGATGGCAGCATCAGCAGGTGGTTTTTCTTTTCTTCTTTTAAATTTAAAATTGAATACATACCAAAGAATATTTACAATGCTGTCTAAGATAAAACAGTGATAAATGAACGCTTTGGTACTCACCAGCCGGTTTAAAAAATACAACATTGCCCTTCCTAATTACCCCTGGAGGTAGACTACTGTCCTGAATTTTGCTTTTACCATCCCCTTTCTTTTTTCTTTGTTAATAGTTTTACTGCAGACATACATATCCATATATAATACTTTACTTTTCATGTTTAATTTTATAGAAAAGGAATTATTCTGTATGTATTTTGCAAAAACATACTTTTGCTATTCAATGCTGTATGTGAGATTCACCCATGTTGATATGCTCAATTGTGTCTAATTCTTTTTCATTGCTGCATAGTATTCCATCATATAAGTATTATTCACCCATTCCACTACCGATGGACATTTGGGTTGTTTTCAGTATTTTGCTTCTACAGATAGTGCTGCTATGGACATTTTTGCACATATCTCCTTGTGTCTGTGTCAGCCTCACTAGATAATGTCAAACTGTTTTCCAAATTGATTATTCTTGCCAGTAAAGTATAAGAGTTCTGATTATTCCATGATCTCAGCAAACACTTGGACTTGCCTCTAGTTCTTTCACCTGAGCTTGTTAAATTAAAGGAAGGCTTACTGTCCTTTCTCACATCTAAAAGTCGTGGTTTGTATTCTCTTTCCATAGCTGTCTCCTGCCTTTTTTTTTTTTTTGAATGCCATCAAATTGAAGGACTCTGGCATACACACACACAGCGAAGGCAGAGTGGACATTTCACATCCAAGTCCGGGTGGTTATGTAGGTTCATTTTTCTTCTGGGTGTCCTGTGCTGAGGTTGGCTAGCAAACTATCCAGCTCAAAAAAAAAATCAGAAAGTTATTCCCTTAGCACCTTTTCAATTCAACTCTGCCAACAGTGGCTCAGTAAGAAGCAGCAAGTAAATAAAATCAACAGATTTCAGCTTATGCCTTGGGCTCGCCAGCAATCCCCAGACCACAGGGAGAAAATGAATCTTTTTCTCACAAAATTCCTCTCACTCCCATCACTTTTCCATTGAAACAACAAGGCAGAGAAGTTACTTTATTGACTTGCTTTCCTGTGAGTCTTACCAGAAAATGAAGAATAATAGTAATTGGCAAATACTAGCCACCCAGTTCCTTAGCTAGCACTTCTCACATCTGCTTTATGATATCCTTGCTGGCCTGATTTTATTCATTTCCTAGTGCTCGGCATAGAAACCACAAGAACTAGCAAAAAAGAAGAACACTGCATTTATATAAACCAATAAAACTAGTGAGCATTTTGTGGACATTAAAAGAAACATGAGGGCTATCCCACATTATAAATTTCAAAATGCAAGTTTTTGCCTTGTGGTATTTTAAAAGTTATAAGATGCTATTCAGGAACATTCTGAATAACTGTTTTAAATTGTTGTTGTTTAAACTTTTTTTCCTTTTCCAATATCCCACTTGCCTAGTCTTAACTAGTCTCCTTCCTCACCAATCTGCCCTTCTGTGCTTTTTCCAAAATGCAAGTTTAACTGTGGTTGTTTTCCTTGTTTAAAACTACTCACTAACTCTGATACCTGCAGGATGAAGTCCTAACTCTACCTGGATTAATGAAAAGATTTGATCTGGCCTCTGTTTCCTTTCCCAACCTTAACTCTTACCCTCTCCCTCCTTTGCAATTAAAATGTTGAAAAACAAAATACCATATCATCCCCCAAACATGCACCCAGAAATTCACATGGGATTCCCTCCTCTTGCCTTGTGAGGCCCTTTGTACTCCTCTGACACACCTGGAAAACTCCCATTTGCCTTTCATTCTTGGCAATCTTGGTATGCTTGATCCTTCCCCACATTACCTCCTTCTTGGCAACTCTCTCCATCTACGTACATCTTCTATTGTATGTACTACACTGGGGTTTCACACTTCAACTCTTTAATTGCCTTCCTCCTCTACTCGATGCTGAGTTCCTTGAGGACAGGAATAATTTATTTTAAAAATATTCATTTATTTTTGTAGCATACCCCTTAGCACAGTTCGTGGCACTGAGTAAATGTTCAGTGAATTAAAATCAAATCGGCCTCCACCTCATTCCCATGCCCCTCTCCTTTGCCTCTGACTGTGTGTGTGTGTGTGTGTATGTTTTAATACTACATCTCTCAAGGAGTGTCATGATTGTTCACCAATTGTACACACCAAAGTGTCTTGGAGGAAACAGAGTAGACATGCTGAGATAATGAACAGTTCAAAACAATTCCCTTCAAACTAAAGACTACACTGTTTATGTCAGCTAAAGACTATTTCCTTTCTGCGTTGCATGGGAGAAAAAATTAGAAATATTCTGGGACACAAATTTATAAAAGGAGTTGTAGAAATTTCATGACCTCAGTGCTGACTAGAGCATCCTCTCCTTTAAAAATAATTGAATTCCTGGTTTTTGTTTTTTTCCCTTCTCTTAAAAACCACACAGCTTGCTTCCTGAAGACAAAGGAAATAATAAACAATAGCAACTCCCAATTTGACTCTGATGATTTGCCAAGAGTCTTCTTAGTTCATGTGGTTCTATTTCATTAGAGAGGACCGATTAGCATAAGAAGAATGCTTCTAAATTAAGCTACCCAAATATGCGCTTAGTTAGTACTCTGGGAGCTAATTTATTGTATTATTTAAAATATAAATTGGCTAGCAAATCTATTTATTGAGGTATAACAGCTAGGCAACAATGCATAACTTTCTCTTGGCTGTTGAGTGGTTTTTAATCATCTATTGAAATTTAACAGAGAGCCATTTCATTAAATGGAAAGCGGATAAATACTGAGAAGTCTGTATTTTAGAGTATTATCCACACATGGAGAATGATATTTGAGGAACAAAGAGGGAATTGGGATTTGTTTTTTAAACAGTAACTTTTTGTTGTTTTAATTTGAAGTGTAACCAAAGACTCACAAAATCACTTGTGGGGATGTTAAACAAAGCAAGAAATAAACAAATAAGGTGGAAGATGGAGTAGGGTAGAGAAATAGAGGGATGGAAAAAATTGTGTTAAGATAGTGCTACATTGTCAATTAGACTAATGCAGTATTTTTGCCTTGTACAGTTTTGGGGTTGGCAGTAAAAACTATGTACCTTGTTTTATTTTAACACATGGCATCATGAAAATATCATGCTATTTGGCATGCTCTGTATTCTAAATTCCCAGAACCTAGAGACATTTAGGGGTTCTGGGGTTCCCTTAGGCTGTGAGTCGAGAACATAGTTGAATCCAGATACCCTGTCTGGTCTGGAGTTCTCCTAAACAGATCAGCTCTGGAGCATCTCATGGTGCTCTGATATAAATGGAAGAGTCTTGTAGATGTTGTAGCATGGTCTTGAAATTCTATCATTGTCACTTATACTAGAACTCAGTGAGGGTAGGCAGAAATGGAAACAAGTGACAGGCCTTTCTCACCTTTCTGCAAATTTTTGAAATCTGGCTCATCTGATTTCCAGAGCCAAGGTTTCAAAGAAGTTTTAGACCTTGTAATTTATGATAGGTGGATGTTCCTTAGGTTCACGTTGGAAAGAAGAAGAATGTCAGAATGTTTCCTCTTTCCCCAGGACAGCCAAAATGTCAGAGAACCAGGAGTCTGAGGGTAAACTGAAGAGAGAGGGCACTGATTTGTAGTATTTGCCAATTTCCATAGTGTAAATACTCTCACGCAGCCAATTTCAAGCTACCAACTTCACACCACTAAACATGGAGTTGGGCAGCAATGTGCACAATTGGTTCTCCTGATCCAGTGAGGGAGTGCCCACACACTGCTGCTAGAACTATCTTGCATTGCTGTCGTCTGCAGGAAGTAAATCTTTAGCAGGTTAGCCGGCTCTTGTTTCCATGGTACACAGAAGATGATGAGTCAGGATCTAAGTCCTTGCAGCACTCCTGGCGAGAGCATTTACTGCTATAACCTCTGCCCCTTCCTCCCCCACTCTTATTCTCTCTTCCAAAAGAAAACTACAAATGTAGATCATAAAGCTAGATATTGAGTAAGTATAAATAATGAACTGGATTGTGCTTTTTATCCTCTTGTGGATATCAAGTATAAAAACTGGACAGGGAAGGAGAGAATGAGGATGGGAAATCTTGATTACTTTTTAATTGCATCAAATCCTGTGTGGTAAAGTGGGTTCCTAAAAGGGGAAAAAGACAGAACAGTTTTTTGCCATTCTGCTACGACAAGTAAGGTCTTGCTTTCCTGGCATTTCTGTGTAGGAAGAAGAGGGTGTTTGGCATTGCATGTGGTGAAAGGGGAGAGAGGGTGCAGGGAAAGAATGGGATGGATCATGGCATTGGCAGGGATAAAACTCACTGTAGACACAGTTAAGTTGAGTGCAATGACAGAGGTTTGCTTTCACATTCAAGCTGCTTCATTAATGTCATTGGGGCCTTTTCCAAGGAAAGGGAGGATTCATAAAAGGGAAATCAAAGAAGCCTGGAAAAGAAACATTTCCCCTTCTGAAGACTGTATTATAATCCTTTTTTCTGAAAAAGTACAGTAATGAATGTTATATTTATTAGTGTTGTAATTTCTCCTCTTACTCCACTTCTTAAAGGGAAAAAAAAATTCTGTTTGTCATAAAAACTCTGATAATAGTAGTAGAGTGACCACTGGTTGAGTCCTTATTATCTTTGTAATACGCTGGCACATGGTACAAACTTAAGACGTATTTGTAATGGGCCAGGCGCGATGGGTAATCCCAGCACTTTGGGAGGCCGAGGCAGGAGGATCCCTTGAGCCCAGGAGTTTGAGACCAGCCTGGGGAACATGGTGAAACCCCGTTTCTACTGAAAATACAAAAAATTAGCCGGATGTAGTGGCGTATGCCTGTAGTCCCAGCTACTTGGGAGGCTGAGGCACAAGAATCACTTGAACTCAGCAAGCAGAGGCTGCAGGGAACCAAGATCACATCACTGCACTCCAGCCTGGGCCACAGAGTGAGACACTGTCTCAAAAAAAAAAAAAAAAAAAGAAAAGAAAAAAAAAGACATATTTGTAGACCAGATGCCCTGCATCATTTTATAAGTATTGTCTCTGAATCCTTACAAAAAGTTAAATATTCATAGAGTAAGCAACCATTCCAGATTGTCTGACCCTTTTTTACTTTTAGCACTCAAAGCCCTATGTTCCCAGAAACCTCTTGGTCCTAGGCACAGTGCGACAAGTGGTCACCCAAATTCTTATCCCCATTTTACAAATGAGAAAATAGAGATAGTTAAGTCATTATGCCAAAGTCACAGAACTGGGCTCAAACCCAGAGCTGCCAAATCCCAAGTCCATGCTCTTAACCATCAGGCCAAATGGCTTCCTATTATCCTGTACTCTGCTTTTAGATTTTCATTAACTATACTGACCAAGGAAAGAGAAAGCCTCAACTTCAATAATTCATCCCAACCTTGCTGAAATTAACACAGAAATTCTTGGAGTTAATATAGAGAAAATTTTCCATGACTTTTTTTTTTTAATAGACACGTTCAAAGCACGTCTAACTGATCTGGTGAAATAAGGCTAACAGATTTGACTGAAAGGTCTTCACCTCTCAGGTGTTCATTCTGTATCTCTCTAAAAGGAAGGAATGTATTATTGGATCACAGGATTTCTTCTCATTTGAGTACCCTGATTGTCAGAAGTCTGTTTCTCATATCATGCAGTAATGTCCCTTCCACTTACTCTCATCCTTTTATTCAATCTATTATTTGGAAGTCATACTGCCCTCCCCTTTTACCACTATTAACTTGATAATAATAGATTATTTTATCTATCCTTTATGTTTATGTAGAGATTATGACATATATCCTGATTTAAGAAAGTCAGCTTTGAGTCAATACATTTACCATTGTCCAGATATAAAAGTGTACCTTACAACAGGGGCCCCCAATCCCTCGGTCACAGACTGGTAACTGTTTGTGGCCTTTTAGGAAGCAGGCCACACAGCAGGAGTGCAGGCAAGCATTACTGTCTGAGCTCCGCCTCCTGTCAAATCAGTGGCAGCATTAGATTCTTATAGGAGGGGAACCCTATTGTGAACTGCGCATGTGAGGGATCTAGTTGTGCGCTTCTCATGAGAATCTAATGCCTGATGATCTGAAGTGGAACAGTGTCATCCCCAAACCATCCCCCACTCCCCAACCCTGTGCATGGAAAAACCGTCTCCCACAAAATTGGTCCCTGGTGTCAGAAAGGTTGGGGACTGCTGCCTTACAACACTTTAACTCACTTTACACCCTTTTTGTGCAAGTACTGTCTTTTGAAAAACTTCTACATAGTTCAAACTCCAGAAGACATTATTAATTATTGATACTCCTTACTTGTGTTCACATATGTAAATTCTCAGTTGCTGTTCATTCTCCTCTGCATTTTCATGTTTCCATTACGGATAATTTTCCTTCTGTCTGAAGAACAGTCTTTCGTACTTCTTTTAGTGCAGGTCTGCTGACAAAAACCTTTTCCAATTTTTTGTTTCCTTGAAAATATCTTTACAAGGTCTTCATTTCTATACAAGTTCTAGGTTGGCAGATATTTTATTTCAGAACTTTCAAGATATTATTTCACTGTCTTCCAGCTTTCATTGTTTCTGTTGAATAGTCAGTTTTCTTGCTGCTTTGAAGGTACTGAAAGTACTGTTTCCTTTTCTGTGACAGCTTTTAAGATTTTCTCTGTCTTTGCTTTTAGCAAAATGCTATTGTGTGTGTGTGTGTGTGCACATTCACATACTATAGTGTAATATACTATTACTAATATACTATTATGTGTACTATGATGTGGTTAGTTTGCTTTGTGTTTATTCTATCTAGGATTCATAGAGCTTCTCAAAACTGGCTTGGTAAATTTTGTCAATTTTGGAAATTTTTCAGTCAATATCTCTGAATGTTACTATTTGTTTCTTTTGCCCCATTTCTTCCTTATCATTTTATCCTAAAGTTCCAGTTAAACATAAGTTAAATGTTGCATGGTTTCATGTCTTTTCTTCTTCTTTTTTTTTTTTTTTTTTGAATTTTCATACCTTTATTCTCCATGCTTCAGTCTGGATATCCTCTACTGACCTAACTTCCAGTTCATATAGTGTTTCTTCTGCATGCCTAATCTATTGCTAAAACATCGATCGAGTTCTTAATTTCAATGAACAATGAATGAGTAACTTTTTAGTTAAAGAACTTCCATTTGATTCTCTTGTATATATTCTAATTATCTTGTGAATTATTTTTCTATACCTAACATCTTGCATATTTTGTTCACAGTTACTTTAAAATGTGTACCTGGTAACTCTAATATCTGGATCATTTGTGGTCTCTTTCTGTTATCTTTTTTTCTCCTTAAATTTTAGTCATTGCTCTTGTTCTTTGTCATGCCTATTAAATTTTATTAAATGTTGAAGAAAATGTACAAAAAATATATGAAGAAAAATGTTATTTTTCTTCCAAAAGGATTTAATTTTTTCTAGAAGGCATACAGAGTAGAGGCATATCACCTTGATAAAGTTTGGGATTGAGATGATTGATTTAGTGCTTGATTTCAAGGTTTGTGAGGACTAACCTGTTTCTGGTTTCTTATTAGTTCCAAGGCATTGTCTTTCACGGATCTGATGGAAAGCCTGCAGTGCTTACCAGTGCTGTCCCTCCTTGACAGGCTTGCAACTCCAATTTTTTGTTGTTGTTGTTGTTTCTTTTGGGGTTTTCTTTGTTTTTGTTTTTGGGTCTCTCAAGCACTGTAAGACTAATGAGCTTTTCATTCTCTTACCTGCCGCTTTTGACTTGGCGTCTTGGTCAGAGAAGCTTAAAAATTGGTGAATTTCCCAAAGGGAAAAGCAGCACAAAATGTTAGGCCCACTTCCTTGTGATTCCCTTTTCTCTACGATCATGGCCTCTCTCAAGGCTTGGTTGCTCTCTGATACCTTTAAACAGCTTATTTTCTTTTTAATTCAGCTTCTGTTGTTTTCTGTGGAATAAGGTTGGTTTGATACATGCTATTGTGTCACAGTCAGAAGTGGAAGTCCTAAATTACAAACAGTATTGTTGCCACTGATTAAGATGGTGTACATAGGAAGCCCCTTGGGGATGTTGTAAAGGAGCACCAAAAGTTTTAACTGCTCTAGAATATGTACCATTATGATGGCTACATGTGGGTCTCCTGAAGCACCTAGAAGCTCCTTTTCTCCTTCTATTCAATAACCATTTGCTACACCAGAGGTGTACAGTGGGAGACCTCAAGAATCGTTTCCCTGAGTGCTGTTGAAGCAACTCCCAGCCTTGATCTCTGCTGTTTTTTCATTCTTTCGAAAGTGACTTATTGCATTCTTTGTTAGGAAGTGTCTGCTAACAAGCTTTGGCTTGTTTTTTATTCTCATTCCCAAGTACCTTTTCAATATATTTTTATTTGAATGCTATTTACGTGATTTCTACTTATAGTTAGTGTCTGAAAGCAAACTAAAAGATAAGATTTAGTAAATGTGGAATGGAATAAAAGTAGTGAAAAGAGCTTACATGTAAATCAGAAACCACAACAAGCAGATTCTCTTGAGGGTATGCATCATTCTATACTGGAAAGCAGAAACAATAAACCAATCCTACATATTCTGCCTGCCAAACTTGCAGCTCCCATGTGGCTCTTTTCTCTTTCCTGGTGAGTAGCACCACCTTTGCAAATCTGCCCATGTCAGAAGCCTGAAATGGGGAGGATTTGTTGGGGATGGGTAGAGAAAGTCTCACTTAACCTTTATATCGGATTAATCACTGATTTTATTGGTTCCATCTTACTACCCTCTTCTCCTTCCCCTTCTCCCCATCCCTCCCATGAGCCCACATCCTCTCACCTGATTTGGTAGTCTCCTAATTTGCCTCCTTGTACCAGTATGACTCCCTTCCAAATTAGCCTTCTCCTTAGACATTAAGTCATTTTTCTACAATGCAAACATAAGCATGTCACTACCCTACTTAAAACCCTCTAGGATATATCCAGAATAGGCAAGTCTATAGAGACAGAAAGCAGATTAATGGTTGCCAGGGGCTGATGGGGAGAGGGGGAGTGGGAAGTGATTACTGATGTATATGGGTTTCCTTTGGGGTGGTGAAAATATTCTGCAACAAGATAGTGTGAATATACTAAATGCTACCGAATCATACGCTTTAAAATGGTTAAAGTGGTAATTTTATGTTAAGTGTGTTTTACCACAATTGCTTTTAAAGCCCGATAGGATAAGGTCCACTCATCCCAGCATGTCACTTGGGGCATCACATGGTCCCACTAGCGTTTGCCTGTTCATCTGTCTCTTCTGTTTCCCTCTATTCCTGCATGAATGGGACGACATACAGACTGCTGCATGCGCCCACAGCTTCACGGCCCCTGCATTTCCACGCAGAATTTCCTTTGTCTGCGGTGATCCCTCTGCTGTACGTGCCCACAGTTTCATGCCCCTGCATTTCCACGCCTCCTGCACTTCCACGCAGTTTCCTCTGCGGTGATCCCTCTGCTGCACGTGCCCACAGTTTCACCCCCGCTGCATTTCCATGCCTCCTGCATTTCCACGCACAGTTTCCTCTGTCTGCGGTGATCCCTGTGCTGCACGTGCCCGCAGCTTCACGGCCCCAGCATTTCCACACACAGTTTCCTCTGTCTGTGGTGATCCCTCCACCCCCACCCCACCCACCCACCACTCTCCGTCCAGTGATCTCCTTCAAGACCCCCAAGAAGCTTCCCCTGACACATCTACATCAACTAGCCCACTGTGAACATCCCTCTCTTTTCTGTCATCTAAACAGGCACAACTGGGAAACCTTTACTGGCAGGTCTTTGTTTCTAGTTCCAGGGAGAATTATATCGTTTTCTAAAAAATAAAGTGGAATGAAGCTTTAAAGTGTTTGTATAACCCTGTTGAAATTCATGACACATTTGTGACCCCCTGGAACATCTGGAACACATGAAGTTAGAGGCTGCAGCTCTAGTGTGGAGGCACCCAAAATAGACAGTTCTATTCCGGGAGCCCTGAGATTAATCTTGTCACATTTAAATACGTAATTACAGCCCCGACACATTTTGTTACTCACCTCTAAAGGCTGCCAAGTGGTCTGTTATCTTTGATTTGTGAATGGTGAGTGGCTTCATTATAAACAACAGAGTGGTTTATTTTTCCACACTCAAAAATATATTTATTTTTGAAGTTAATATCAGTAAAATGCTGTATGTGAATCTGCTGAAGAATATGCTTTGTTTGGGAATTTTGTGGCATGTGAAACAACTTTGTCCCTTAACAAGCTTTCTTTTCCCCCAATATTAATGACACAATTTACAATGCCATTAGGGTCATTACACATGGCAGCTCAGAAATTGGACCAGGGTCAGGTAGGTCACTGAGAGGAAGAGTAAGAACACCTGACCCCTTCAGCTCTCCTTCACCACTTGATAATCATGGACAGGGAAGGTGTGTGTGAGTGCGCATGTGCGTGAGTAAATACCAGGAGAGCGGATACCCAGGAAGTGAGGTCATGAGTAGGTATTAAACAAATTTCTACTTGTATTCATGAGTAGGTGTTAATCAAATTACCTTGATGTAAACAGAGAATTCCCTGGTTTGCCACAGAGTAGAAAAAAATTCTCAACAGTGGTTTTCAACAAGCAGTTGGAACAACAGCATCAGCATTGCTTTGGAATTGTTAGATATGCAAATTCTTAGGCCCTGCCCTGGACCTTCAGAATTGGAAAGTCTGGAGGTGATGCCTCACGATCTCTTTTAATGAGCTCAGGTATTTTTATGCACGTTCAAATTTGAGAGTCATTGTTTTGTTTTTTTGTTTGTTTTTGAGGTGGAGTCTCACTCTGTCGCCCAGGCTGGAGTGCAGTGGTGCCATCTTAGCTCACTGCAACCTCTGCCTCCCAGGTTCAAGTGATTCTCCTGCTTCAGCCTCCCCAGTAGTTGGGATTACAGGCGTGCATCACCATGCTTGGCTAATTTTTTTTTTTTTTAATTTTTAGTAGAGACGGGGTTTCGCCATGTTGGCCAGGCTCTTTCAAACTCCTGACCTCAAATGATCCGCCCACCTCAGCCTCCCAAAGTGTTGGGATTACAGGCATGAGCCACTGCACCCAGCCAAGAACCATTGTTTTAAACAACCTTTTTAAACCAAGGTTTTTTATGAAAATGTAGGAACACCATGTTCTAGGGTAGTTTAGGTTCATATAAGCATATATACATATATATTCATTTATATTTAGAGATGGGATCTCCTTTTGTTGCCCAGGCTGGAGTGCAGTGGCTCCATCAGCTCACTGTAGCCTCAAACTCCTGCACTCAAGCGATCCTCCTGATCTCAAGCAATCCTCCTGATATAGACATTTTGATTCTGGATTTTCAATATAGATAAGTGTTGGAAGAATAATGAAGATGACCAGTATTTACTGAAGACCATCCCAGGCCGGGCACTGTGCTAAGTATTCCAGGGACATTATTCCACTAACTCCTCACACAACTCCCAACTACCCCACGAGGTAATACTTGTTTCCCAATTGTAAAGTAAAGGAACCTGAGGCTCAGTGAGGTTAAGTTCCTTGCCCAAGGTCACACAACGTGCAGTGCCTCTTGCCATGCTCCTGCACTCTGACTTCTGAGCCCAGGCTGTGAAGCACTGTGCTATCCTTTGTTTATCCTTTGTTAGCTGCAGCACTGGTTCTGGGGGCAGGATGACCTTTAGCTCTTGGGTATTCAATTTATTGCTGTTCCGGGCCATTGCTGCCAAACTCATTTCCAGTTGAAGCAGCTGGGTTTTGTCACACATATGACTTTGTTAAGTGTCCTCAGCTGAGCTGAAGCTGCACAGAAATCACTCATCAGATTCCTGCCAGGGCCAAAGATACGGATGAAAATCTGCAGGAAGAAATGTCTAGCCTGGGATTGTGGGGCGGCAAAAGTTTCCCTCTGGAGTCCTATGAAGGGGTTCTTGTCACACATGTTTACTTTCAGATTGTGATAAAAAGTGGGCATGCTGGGTTTCCAGTTGCAAGCTTCTACACAAATGGTAGATGGGTTTCACAGTCATTGCAGTGAGGCACAAATGACCATTGATCAACTGCAGCAAAACACAAAAGTTTCACATTTGCATGTGAAAGAGTTAAGTCTGGTCCCACATCTGCAAATGGGATCTGCCTCCCTCACTGTAATATGTGAAATACAAAAATACAGAAAATTATGTTTATATCTGCAATATTTTTTTTCATCAATAAACCTCAGAGGGCTATTGAGAGGTGAATAAAAATGTTCCGTGACTAAGCTGCAAATTTCAGTTCAAAGATAAGGAATGATTGAGTAGAGGGTTTGATTAAAAACACCACACCGGTGTTTGCATCAGAAGTCAGGGTTCTAGCTAATTATCTCACTTAACAATTGTGTGACTTGGACAAGCCACTGAATAATTCCAAATAGCTCAGTCATCTCAATGCTCATGTGAATGGTGCTCCCTGTAGTTGTTCAGTGCACAGCTTGTATAGCTGCGAGCTGCAAGGTAAATATCATCTAATAGTGTTAATCCTACTTAGTGCACGTCAAGGTTGTAAGATGGAGGGTGTTGGGATATAGGGGCAGATTTTCAATATAATAAATGTACTATCCAAATATACTTTTTCTGCCTCAGTTTCCTTCAGATTGAGACAAGTAGAAGAACCCAGCCTCTTAGGAAGGGCCTTGTGAAAGTGACCTTTAATTGCTGATCGTGATTCTGCAGCTAGAAGTTACTGAAAGTGATGTCCTTTTTGCATACGTTTATTCACTTCATGCACTGGTACCTCCTGTCCATTCTCCACATATGGAACAAGACATCTCAGCCCAGGCTGACCTCTCCTGCATGTAACTTCCCAACACTCAGTGTCAGTCCTTGCCCTTTTGGCATTGAATCATGACAGCTTCCCGTTTCCCTCTACTTGGAATATTAGCTGACGCTAGAGGCTTAACGAGTACAGAGACCAGTCCCCTTTTGTTGATTTGATCTCATCATTAGAGATGTTTTAGGAATGCTTTATATCACCCAACAAGGGCTTGGGTTACGTAGGTGTATGCATTTGTCAGAACTGGTGAGTCTACACTTTAGACTAGCGCATTTCATTGTATCTTAACTTGACTCAAAAGAAGAAAATCTGTAAACACATATTGAACTCTGACGAATAATGTGATGCTGAAGTGTGTGGGGGAAGTGCACTACATGCCCATTTTACTTTGAGATGTGTCAAAAATATAAGATGGATTAGTGGATGGGTGTGGGATGCATAGAGGCACCCTTATGTGAGAAAGCAAGTAAAGTGAAAGTTCATGACTCAAAATCGTCACTATATGAATTGTTTTCGAATTTGCTATGTTTTAAAATGTTTTATAATCCAATATTAGAAAAAAAAAGAATGTTCTAACTCTATGCTGCTCAAAACATGACTTTCTTTTATTTCAAGTGTCAAGTTTTTTGTTTTTTGTTTTTTTTTTTAAGAGATGGGGTCTCATTCTGTCACCCAGGCTGGAGTGCAGTGCATGTGGCATGATCCTAGCTCACTGCAGACTCCAACTCCTGGGTTCAGGTCATCTTCCTGCCTCAGTCAAGGATGTTTTTGGTTTTTTAATTTTTTTGAGAACCAAAATTTCCCCTTCATTACTGATAAAGGCTAAAATGGAAGGTATGGCTCAGTGTGAGGGACAATTGGGCTGGCTAACTGAAGGGTGGAATTAAGTAGACAATCCACCCCATTGCAGGCAGACCTGACATACCCCAGAAGTAGTGGGCTGGAGGTGAGCCTCACCAGGTAACACTTGCAGTGCAGCACTCCCAACTGCGGGGAGCAGGCACATCACTCTCTAGAGGAAAAAGACAAGGAATAATTTTCAATTTTTACACTCATGAGAAAAGAACACAACTTTGCGTAAAATTAACTAAGCTTTAAAACTTTTCTACCTTAACATGCCTGTTACTAAAGCCATCAACAGCCAGATAGGCAGCTTGTCCAAAGGCATGCATTGGGAGAATATGTTCTGTATTTCATGTGAGTTTTAAATAGAGTTTAATCTGAATGAAAACTTTCCATGTATTCAGAATATCCATTTCTCTAAATTTCCGTTCTTTTACTTTTTCTTTTTAAGGTAATTATTCGAGGTGGAGGACATATTTTACCCTATGACCAGCCTCTGAGAGCTTTTGACATGATTAATCGATTCATTTATGGAAAAGGATGGGATCCTTATGTTGGATAAACTACCTTCCCAAAAGAGAACATCAGAGGTTTTCATTGCTGAAAAGAAAATCGTAAAAACAGAAAATGTCGTAGGAATAAAAAAATTATCTTTTCATATCTGCAAGATTTTTTTCATCAATAAAAATTATCCTTGAAACAAGTGAGCTTTTGTTTTTGGGGGGAGATGTTTATTACAAAATTAACATGAGTACGTGAGTAAGAATTACATTATTTAACTTAAAGGATGAAAGGTATGGATGATGTGACACTGAGACAAGATGTATAAATGAAATTTTAGGGTCTTGAATAGGAATTTTTAATTTCTTCTAAGAGTAAGTGAAAAGTGCAGTTGTAACAAACAAAGCTGTAACATCTTTTTCTGCCAATAACAGAAGTTTGGCATGCCATGAAGGTGTTTGGAAATATTATTGGATAAGAATAGCTCAATTATCCCAAATAAATGGATGAAGCTATAATAGTTTTGGGGAAAAGATTCTCAAATGTATAAAGTCTTAGAACAAAAGAATTCTTTGAAATAAAAATATTATATATAAAAGTAATGATGAATCACTTCTTGATAAGCAGATGCTCTTATGCAGAGAACAAACTTAATCTTTGCCTTTTCATTTTCTTTTTCCTTCTTTGAGTTTGAGGTGTACACACTTCTGAAAGAGCCTGCAGGCTACATTAGTTATAAGAGCCATTTTAATTTGGGCTTCAAATTCTCTACTTCTTTTCCCCAAATAAAGAACAACCTAATTTTGTATCATTGTTAGAATATCAAAAAAATTAAGATAAGCTGGCATCAATATATACATTTATAAATATACATTCATTAGCAGTTTTCTAACTAAAATGTCACATCCTGGCACATCTTTTTGATTTATGCATCATGTGCTCACATCTCTTTGAAATTCTACAAGACGTGTGGATTTTTCCACATCACTTCCTTCTCATATTACCCATCTATGAACTGGCTCACTGGAGAATTAAATTTAAAAAGTCAAAGCCTGTTCTTGCGGCAAACAGTTTATGGAGTTTATTCTTTTAATTTCTCATTTTGTGCCTGATTACGTTCAGGTTTGTGATCTTCCTTTTTAAATTGTTCATTGTACCCATGTCCTAGAAGTCATTAAATCAAATATTCTGATCAAAAGCAGATTTTAATTATTGCAGAGAATAAACTGGGGCAGGGTAGGACGCAAGAAGTTTTTCATGTAGCCCCATCTGCAAGTTAAATTAGCTGTATTTAGTCTCATAACTATGTACTGGAAAGGGCACTGACTGGCTGGGAGACCTGGGTTTAGTTTCATATGGATCACACATGCACTGGACGTTTTAGGAGAAGTCACTTCACCATACCAGCCTCCCAAAAACTCAAGGAAGGTAGCCAGAAGAGGAGACTTCTGAGGTTCTTTTGGGTTCACATGTCACTAGAGTAGTACCTATTTACAAGGGTACTATGAGATGATCCAGTTTATCCTCATTATTCAAGAATTCCATGTTTGCAAATGGAGTCTACTTGCTAAAAAATGTATTTGTAACCCCAATATCAATACACTTGCTCTTTTGAGGTCATGTACAGAGTGGCAAAAAAATTCAGTTGCCCAACATATACATTCCCAGCTGGGGTCAAAGAAGGAGACGCTCTGCCTTCTTGTTTCAGCTTTCATACTGTAAAAAATCGTCTTTTTTTTTTTTCTTATTAAGACGGAGTCTCGCTCTGTTGCCCAGGCTGGAGTGCAGTGGTGTGATCTCGGCTCATGGCAACCTCTGCTTCCCGGATTCAAGCAATTCTCCTGCCTCAGCCTCGCAAGTACCTGGGATTACAGGTGCGCACCACCAAGCCCAGCTAATTTATACATTTTTGTAGAGACAGGGTTTTGCCATGTTGGTCAGGCTGGTCTTGAACTCCTGATCTCAGGTGATACTCCCACCTTGGCCTCCCAAAGTGCTGGGATTACACGTGTGAACCACCACACCCAGCCCAATTGTCCTTTTCTAAGTCTGTTTAGTGCCACATTTTTTTCGCATTTTTGTGCTTTTTTTGTGGTTGATTTTGCTGTTTAAAATGGCCTCAAGCATGGTGCTGAAGTACTGACTAGTGTGCAAGAAGACTGTGAAGCGACTTACAGAGAAAATACAAGCAGGTATTTTGTTTTTTTCAGGCATGAGTTAAAGTGCTGTTGGCCCTGAGTTCCACGTTAATGAATCAACATTTTAAAGGTGACTAAGAAACACACTTAAGGTTATGTATTGATCAGTTGACAAGAATGTTGTGACCCACAAGCTTGAAGGAACCTAAACCTGTATTTCCCTTAGAAGCAATGGTTCAGAATTTGCTAATTCTGTCTGCATAGACGTTAGAGAACATAGCTACAGTGGATAAAGAGAATTGATATCTTTCCAGAGCACTTAGCATAGGGAATAGCACAGGATAATAGCTCAATACATGGAAATTGTAGATGTTTTCATTTTTATCATCACCCTGACCCAGGTACTAGGCCAGTGGGGAGTGCTGAGGTGGTGGTGGGGGCAGAAGTTGCCAGACCTTCCAGGGGCAACCCTAGCCAACTCATTTGAGGATACAGTTCTATGAAGATTGAATCTGGCAAGTATTTTACTTTAGAAGAAGAAAGGAAAAGATTGAATCTGGCAAGTATTTTACTTTAGAAGAAAGGGAAACTAAAGAAAAACTAGTTTTTGGATTTAATTGTAGAGAATCCTTTGTGTAGAGACTCTCCAAGTACAGTGCATGCCCTCCATAGATGTTCAAGACAATCCGTTACAGTCCAAGGAGAAAATACTAGAATGTCTGTCTATATTTGCTTCCTTTCAAAATGAGAACACAATTAGGCTTTCCTAGTATGTAATGCTGGATTCTCATGATGCCCTCCCTCAGTTCAGACATGAGACAGTCAGATGTCTTATGTGACTGCAATTGCTGTAGGTAGACAACATCTGCAAAGAGGAAGAGGCACATGGAGGAGGTCCACCGAAGCATCTTCTCATGGCCCTGCGTCTAGTAGCGTATTGCCAATAATTGCAACCGACATTCATATAGGATGTTATCAATATGATTAGTTTCATAAAAACAAAGCCTTTCAAAGAGTAGGATGATTATAACACTGCAATTTGATGGCCAGTGGTCCAGGGGGACTCCTGTACCACACTGCTTATCTCATGGCAGTGCATTTAAAGGAGTTGTGGAACCTGAGGTTGAGTCCTGGATCCTTTCTTTGACAAAAAGACAAGCACTGCAGACGTGCTGTCATGGCAAGTGGCGATTGTTAGTATGTCGCCTAGCAGATACGTTTTTTAAAGTAAACACACAATCCATCTTTTCAAGGTAGAAGTGATATTTTCACTTAGTGAAATTAATTAGTGAGAAAGTTAACTTCTTCTCAAAAGAAATTGAATCGATGGCAAGAGCCTTTTGAAAACAGATGTTTGGAAATGTTCCCATCTTACTATATGCACATTACAAAAACAAAACTAAAAAACCCTTAAAAGCAAAGAAAATGTCAACAATTATCTTTGTGTAATAGATGAGACTGAAAAATGAGTTTTGGGAATTAGTGAAGCTCATCTGATGAGGCATTTCTTCTATTGGACCTACATACCTCTGTTAAGTGTCTTTTTCAGCTCTGATGGACTTTGAAACGAAGCATTAAAATAAACTGTATGTATAGCCAGACGTATGAACGACTATATCACAAAAGGGTAACCCAAGACTTTTTGAAAATGACAAGGCATATTCAACACATTGGTCCTATCGAAGATATTAACAGTAATATTTTAGAAAGCATTTTTTACCATTAAAAATCAAATACAATTTTTAAAAATTAAGTATTTAAAATTTATCTTTATTTTATCCTTTTGCAGTTTCCACTTTGATTAAAATTTCATAATGTAATATTGTTAGTACAGTAGCGGCATGATTACTTTATAAATGAAATAATTTTATATATGATATATTTATAATATAACATTTATAATATATAATATATACATCTAATTCTTATAATTATATATTATATGTTATATAATTATATATTATATGTTATATAATTATATATTATATAATTATATAACATTTATAATGTATAAATATATAATTTTTATATATCTATATATAAATATATAACAATATACTTATAATCTATTATATATTATATATAATTACTTATAGAGTATAATCATGCCACTGCTGTATTAATATTTACATTATGAAATTTTAATCAAAGTGGAATATATTATATATTAAATATATATTATATATGTATCTTCAGTAATTTTTTAATGATAAAGTTGACAGCAAAAAGATTTGGAGACCACTGTTTGAGATGACAGAAAGTCTAAAAGTAGCCTTAAACTTTGTTCCAATTTCTTTATGTTATTAAATAAAAAAATGCAAGGCATCTAACAATATATGATGCTTTCTTTTATATGAAAGAAAGAAAAGGAAGACACACACACGCACACACACCCCTGAGTTTCCACAGCTAATGGCAGAGCCCATCAGGAATCAAAGTGGGTCTCTGTTCAACCCCATCCTCTTCCCATCAGGCACCCTGCTCCGGATCCCTCAGCTCTTCTCGCCTATCAGTGGGTAGGCGTTAGGGTCTGTACTGCCATTATTAATGGGCTTTACTTTGAAAGTGGTGTAAACCAGACCCTTGGAAACTTTTTGATGCAGTGTCTGCTCTGGAGACCCAAGAGGGGCTAATGTAAATTTGAATTGTGATTCTCTGGAAAGTACTAAGAGCTTTGAATTAATTATTGATTGATGTGAAGTCCCCAAGTTATCTTTTCTAATGCCACCAAAAATATGACAGGTAAGACCAGAAACCAAGGGCTAAGATCTTGTGGTGAGCTGCTGACTTAAACTCTGATTTCCTGAGGAAAGTCTGGCATTCCCTTTGTTTCTTCTTGTGAATAACAGCGCCCCCCGCCCCGCCAGCTCTTACTGCTAATGATATATGGGCCTGGGCTGTGTCCATTTTGTGCCATGTAAGCCTCTGGCTCTAAGCTCAGAAACCATTTCATTCTCCATGCTGGGCCCCTGAGGGGTTGACCTCTGGTGGTCAGGGCCAGCTGCAGAGATGACTGGGAGTCGCCTGTTCAACTCCACCATCACACAGGAAGTGTGTGCCCTAGGGTGAAATATAGCTACCTGCACAGATGTGTTTACTTTTTCTTGCATATTGTAGCAGTTATTGATATTAAAATTCTGAAGATTTAAAAAACATTCAGAAAACCAACCTGAAAGGGATTGATTTTGTTGCCCCTAAGACACCGAGCCTAGGAATTAAAAGCAGACTGCTGTGATTTATATCTGCTCAAACCCAAGAAAAGACATCTGCTCAATCATTTTTAAGGGATTTTTGGCAACTTCAGGAGTATGATGCGGGCCGTCTGCATTCCCCTGGGTGCTGTGTGTGTCAGGACAGCAAGCCAGGGCTGCGGCTGCTGCTCACACAGATTCACAAGGAACTTCACTGCGTCTAGCCAGGTCTTTTGGGCAAATGTTAATCTTTTTCTTAAATCTTTAATTTTCAAATTGCAAAAGAAAGAGCTGTTCATTGCAAAAAACTCAAACGTAAAAGCTTCCTCTCACCAATCCCACACCACAGCCAGTGGCAGCCACTGAACACTCATCTCATGCTGAGGAGGGAGGGTGGGCCACCTTGAACTCAGTGTCATCAGGACTGCACCCAATGGGGGACAGACAATTGCCCACCACCAAACAAAACAAAACAAAACAAACCCAGGGCATTGTCACTAGAAGAAAGGGAGCCTGGATGTTGCGCAGCCAGGAGCCAGAAAACATCCACCATATGCAGATATTAAAGCTCAGTAAAAACATTAAAGCCAGTCTCTACATTTTGACATGCAGTGGGAATACACACTGGTAATTTCCCTAATTTCCCAATGAATGTTCACAATCAAAATTCACATGTACACCTAGTAATGTTTGATGTTACTTTAAATTTTCATACATGAGTCAAAGGGAGCAAAAGAAGTGCCTGAGAGACCTGCGAGTACACGGGGATGTTGTGTGATAAGAATAGGAAAATCTAGACACTCAGCACCAGGAACAGAAATTGCCCCAGACTCCTGGCTCAGTCACGCTTCCATCTTACAGCAGGATGTGCCATGTTAATCTTCTTGAAGACGTGCTCTGGGTGCTGAAGATATGAGGACAAATCTATGCTCTGCCGCTGAGGTGCTCTAAATGGGGACAGATGCTTATGAAGGGAAGGCTGGTGACCACTGCATAAATAATCCCAGTGTGCCACCTACTTTAATAGATGAAGGTCCGAAGTGCTTTGAGAACAGAGTACAGAGGATGACTAATTACTCCAAACCAAGGAGTGGGGGTGAGACTGGAGACCTTCCAGGGGAAGAGAGTATCACTGGTACAGGCCTGGGCATCAGCATTACTGTGCTGGAGCCTGCTAAGCCTCCAAACACGCCAGTATCTGCCTTCTCTCCTCTTATTTTTGTCTTCCATCCCATGATGATTTAATTATTTTGTTGCAAAATCTGAATTTGCAAATGACTGCCCTAAACTTCTGTCATGGGAGAGTAGAAGGACTGATTCCCTTATTACACTGATTAGAAGAAACCCCTAATGGCCATGCTTTAGTTTTCCCATCTTGTCTCTGTAGAGCCAGGAAAGATCTAGAAGGCCATCTCCCTGCAAGCCCATCCATCAAGTGGCCTTGGCGGCATGTGAAATGGCATCTCCTTACTAAAATCCTCACACGTTGCACCATAACATGCCAGAACATGCTGTCATTGACCAATTTCCCATCTCCCCTGGGAAGAGAAACATTCTTTAAGGAGGACATTTTGAAATGGCTCCATAGTGTGACTCACTGGAGGACAATGCCAAAGGCTTTGGCGCAAAAATAAACAAGTTAAAAAAAAAAAAAAGTAGATTCTATCAAAAAAGGTTTGGAGTGATGTTGCCCTGGAAAATGGAAGCTGATCTTGGACTGGATGAAGGGTGGATTTTGTTTGCTCCAATGAGGTAGTTTCTTCAGGGTAAAATTCCACTAGAATGTGTCTTCCTTGTTAGGGCAGAGGAAAAGGAATCTCTAATCAGTCACGGTTCCCTTAAATGAGCTCCTCTGTCCCCGAAAAATGTTAATATTTGTTAGGCTAGAGCCTCAGAACAATTCCTTAAGAGTTCTAGTTTCTTAAGGAATGAGAAATGCAATTCTGTTTTGGCCTCATAAGTAAACCAAGGTCCATGTGGATTTGCTTCTAGATCACATTCTTCCCTCACTGGACAGTCAGAAGAGAAAGGTGGACCATCCCGGGAAGCATGCGATTCTGAGCCCCGGTTCCAAATTTTCTGCCATTTCCTACCCTTCAGTGGAATGTTTTTCTCTTCTTGGGCTGGATTAGAGTAAAAAAAAAGAGTTGATAGTCACATATTCAATGTAGAAGCATTAAAGGAAGAGAAAAACAATTCAGTAATCCTGTGTGATTAGGACATACTCAGTTATGTAAACTGAAACCAGGTGGCTTAAAACTACCAGTGCCAACAACTCCAATGGAGTTGTCTTTTAGTAAAGAAAATGCTAGTAAGGCTAAGAATGCAGAGAGGTTTGTGTTATTCTCCCCTACTTCTCACTCCAAACAAATCCTTAGATCCCCAACAGCAGGTACCATAAAATGAAAACAGAGATGAGAATATAGAGAGACAAGGAAGGTGTGGGAAGCCTTGGAAAAGACCAAAAGGAGGTGAAATGGGATGAGTTCTTGAACCACCAGCAGCAACGTTTGGTACCACCCCAGAAAGTGAGATGAATGTTAAGCTTGCCCCTTTCTCCCTGGCCCCAGGTGCAGGTGTAACCCCCACCTTTGAAGCCCAAGGTGCTGCTGGTCTTTGTGATGAGCCATTTCTCCCCCTCTGCCCAAAGCCACCAAGTGAAGAAAACAACTTGGCATTTGGAGTAGACAGCAGGTGATGACAAGCGTCTCTGGGGACAGAAGTTCGACACCGGGAAACATACCATGAGAGCTGGCAATGACTGGTTGCTACGTTTTCATGTGTACCATGCTGAGGGATTCTAGCATCTTGATAAATTTACAAAACAGATAAATTGCTAATAAATGGCATAGCAATAAGAAAGAGAGAACTATCTACCAGAAATCAGAGAGTATAAAACATAATACATGCCTCAAACTAGATATGCGATTTAAAGGCTATTTCTTCTCACATCTGCCTGGACAGATTTTATTAAATCACCATAAAAGGATTCTGTATTTATGGGAGAGAACACTTGAGGTTGTACAGGTCTACACATTTGCTCCTCAGTAATTGACACCTTTTTTGTTCACTGGTGCAGCTGTTTCAAACCATGTCCACTCTCAAACTCCAAGATGACACAGTGTGGCTTCCCTTATCTCAGCGAATGGCCTTGTCTCCTACCTTACTGAGAAGATCAAAGCAACCAACACCATATCCCTCAATTTTCCTCTTTTACCACCACATACTCCCACAGCATCATGACCCTGTTCTCTTCCTATCACAGGGAAAGTCCTGCCTTCTCTTCTGAGCTCCCTGCCCATAGCTCCAGCTGTCCTGATGGAAACTCAGATTCAACATGACCAGCCTGTTCATCCTCCTGCAAACCAGCAGCTTCCCTTCGTTTTCCCTGGTCTGCGAGAACATCCACATTCTTACCATCAACAGCTTTCTCTTGTCCTTCTTTTACATTCACCCAGTGGCCAAAGTCTGTTTACTCTTCTTCAGCAGTATCTTTTGCAGCTCGTTCCTCCTTTTCCTTCCAGTTTCGAGATGATTGCACAACCTACTGAAAGGTCTCCCTGCTCTAGTCTTTCAACAGTCCCAGCCATTAATCCATCCTAGACAGCGTTGCTATTTCATTTTCTAACACAGCAGTCTAATCAACTCACTCTCTGACTCAATGGCTGCCAACTACTTAAGTTGATGTCAGAACACCCTGGGCTCTGAAGGCCTGCCACAAACTGACTCCAGCCTACTTTTTTTGGTTTATTTTCTCACTGCTCAAATGTGTCTAGTCAGATGAGATTATTTACCTTCATGCAAACACCACCTCTATTTTCCTTCTGCTCCTGCCTTTCTGTTCGGCGTGCTCTGTCAAATGAAATCCCGCCCAGCCTTCGAGACCCAGCTCAAAAGCATAAGAGAGTCAGTAAGCCTCCCTCCTTCCCTGTTCTCTTTACCCACTCCCTGCTTATAATCATGTTCTTCTGTGCATTCTCTGTCTCACTCCAAGAAAGCACATTTCTGCCTTTAGTCAGAGTTACTGATGTTTTCCTTCTTCATTCCCCTTTTGAGCAGGTATAGCTGACCCCGTGTCCTTGCTTTAGGGAGGTGAGCAGGAGGATGAGATGCAGAAGGACCCTGGGAGCATTTCTGGCTTTTGCCTTCTAAAAAGCCAGAGTCCAAGGGGAGGATTGGGTTTGAGGAAACAGAATGGCTTGGAAAAACAGGCAAGAATTGTCAGACTAAAATGTAATTCCCCTAGCTGAGGCAAGGAGCAAGTTCGGCAGGTTCTTCCTGGCAGGGGCCAGGTCTGGGCCAGAGCCGGGAGAGGAAGAGCTTCCAGCTGGAGGAGCTGGGGAGCGGGGGCCACAGGTACTGAGGTTTTCAGCCTTGCCCAGAAGCAGCAGAAGGCCGCCAGGCACGAAGGGACTTTGGGGACAGGCACAATGTGATGGCCTGATTGGCAGAGGACCCTCTGAAATTTTCCACTCTGCCAGCAGAGTGGGGATTCATAATTTTAAAAATATCATTGTAGAAAATAGAAACCACATTTCTTATCACCTGCATTTGTGGATCGGGATTCATTCTCTATACATTCAAGTACACATAATACAACTTTTCCCCTTGAGGAAGAGCACCTGACTTCAAGTCAACAGGACTTAGCATGCCACTGTTCTGCATCGTGGAGATACAGCAATGAGCAGGATTAAAGACCCTTCCTCAAAGACAGTGCATTCCCGTGAGAGGTCAGTGTTCAACATGCATACATATCTACATGCATACGGAAAGACATATTGCTAAGTGCTATAATGAAAATCTCAGCAGGGTAAGGAGAGTAAAGCCTGATGGGAGGTGAGAGTGTGATCCACGGAGGGGCCAGGAAAGTCCTTCCTGACAGCTGATGTCTGAGCAGGGCTGGAGTGAAGGGCAGCCATGAATCTCACTTGTATTGGGCAGAGTCCATGACCGGCACTGAGGACCAGCAAGGGGCCCAGGCCCTGAGAAGAGAAGCTCAGCTACCCCAGGGAGAGCTTGGTGATTTCAGTGCCATAGAAGGTGGCAGCTCAGGGTAAAGCCTTGGGACTTGCTTCCTTTGCTTCCCCAGCAGAGTGCCAGGCACACAGAATGTGCTTAGAAAATACTGACTGAAAAAGGGAGGGACCAAATGTGGATATTTATTCCACACTGAGAAGTAAGACATAACACATAAAAATATAAATAAATACACAGAACATAAAAATGGCCAAAATGCCCATAGCCCAGATATAACCACAGTATTATTATTCCTCTAGTCTTTTATTGTTTGCAGATTCTATTTTTTCCACACCGGAGACAATACCATGTCCTGTTGTCTTCATTTAATCATACTGCAACTTTTAATGTCATCCTTTAACTCACTGAAATTCAGTTTCTCTCTAACTGGCTCCAACAACTGGAGCAAAGAGGTCATGAGGCAATTGACCCTTTCAAGGGTCACAGAGGGTGCTCAGTAGCCCTGAATTTTATAGAAAGGGAGACCCGTGGGCCACCAAACCCTTTGAAGACCAATATCCTGTGGCGGTGTGCTGGCCCACACGACCCCTCCTGGCCCCTGGCTGCAGGTGCCAGAGTCTGGTCTCTGGCCCAGGAACATCCTTACTTCACAATTCTCAGGGATTTGCCATCATTAGCAAGATGGTGCCTGTGAGATTTTCCTCTCTCTGTTTGGGGTTGAAGTATTGGAACATTTCCTAGAGAGGCATTTTGTTCCTCTCAGGCCTCTGCTTTTACTGCTAGTGGCCGCCCCCAGCTGTTCCTAATTCTCTCTCTGGATGAATGACTCAGCTTGATTCAATGTCTACAACTTGTGGCTTCTTAAAGTAGCCAGACCATTTTGTAAAACAATGAAACAGAGCTCAAACCAAGTAAAATTACCTAAGAGTACAGCCATAAATTAAAATACATAAAATGTATTTATTTTCAATGTCCAAGATTACAACTCTTTGACTATGAAAATAAACATGTGCCTGGGCTTTAAAAAAAAAATCAGAAAGAACTTAATAGAAATCAGACAGCAAGTCTACACTCTTCTCTGATGCAGCCTCCTATTGTTCCATCTGCTTTGGGCATAGCTCTTTCTGGAGAAGCTGTGGGACCTGTTCTGAGGTGTCCTCTTAGCCCCAGGAGAAGTGGAAGGGGCATGTTGACAGCCAAAAGGGAGGGCTCTGTTAAGTGTTCTTGGAGTAGATGCAAATTTTACAGGTGAACCAACATTCTTAAGGTCTGAAGATGTCTTTGGCTGTGTTAGATTTGCTTTTGCCCATAAGCAACAAATGAATTTATTCAAGACTTGTATTACCAGAAGGAAAACAAACCTAAGCCAGGACAAAATTAATGGGAAATATAAGGGAAAAAAACAAACTCCATAATCACCACCAACAAACAACCCACAGTTTGGTGGAGATGATTAGCATCAGATGGAGAATGGCGCCCAGGTGCCCAGGTGCCCAGGTGGGAGGATGTCCAAAGACAGAAGCAGCTGCGTCTCAGCTGGCACCACCCAGAACATCTAAACCACCTGCAAAGACAGAAGTACTCCCTTCCACCCTCCCTCTCTCTCCTCCTCCTGCTTCTTCTGTTCTTCTTTCCTCTTTCCCTGGAGCAATGGGGATGTTCTAGGTTGGAACTTTCCCGAATGAGAGGGTCCTGTGTGATGGGGCTGAAGATAGAAACTGAGGGATGGGTGGGTGGGACTGTAGGATGGTAGTCATCTAGGAATATAGACATGATTTCTTATCACTCTCCCCACACACTGGATTTCAAACTAAGACTTCCCTGCCTGAGATAATAAAAGGTGCATTCAGCTGCCTCTATGGCTGTCTTATAATCAGTTCATAAGGAGTTGATGGGTGCTTTGAGCTTAACCAGACCTGCATATAACCTCAAGTCTAATTCTATCATGTGGCTTCTAATGCCATCATATGGAGCCTCTGGCAACAAGGCCATTTTCCAGTTGTTAATATCTTCTCCCTTCCATGCTCATCCTGCCAGAATCATTTACAGCTCTGTTTCTGAATCTACCCAGAAAAGACATATTTTTTTCTTTGGCAACATGGTATCCAGAGAACAACACTTTCCTAGAACAAATGGATATAAAAGTTCTGTTCATTGCAATCAGCACAGTAGCAAAGACCTTCAGAGGCCTTGGTGTCACAGAAATTCTTGGATAGTATTTTTAACTTATAATTTGTATTACATTGGCAACTACACCCATTTAATGAAGAAAACGAGTTTGTTTTTCATATTAACAATTCATTAATGTTTTAGTTCATTCCAGAAAGCCTTAAGAAAAGCTACAAGGACAGGTACTTTTGTCTGTTTTATTCTCTCCTGTGTTCACAGCTCCTAGTGGAGCACCTGACACTTTGTAAATGTTCATTCATATTTATTGTTGAATGAACTGAGGTATTTTCTAATGGGAAATTGTGAGTTTGGTCATCTTTTCAATTTCATGGTATTTTATGTGAAATAGAATTGTTTATCCACCTTTAAGGGAAGTTTTGACCTAGTTTTGCTCTTTAGAGGCAATGAGACCCTTACAAATAGATTTTTTTTAAAATCTAGCTTAGTTTAAACTCATAAACTACAATAAGGTATTTAGAAAGTCAACCCTTTCTTCCAGTACGAATACAAATTCTATTTTGTGTCATGGCAGGACTGGAATATTCCTCTGTTGGTTACAAGCTGAGACCTGCCAGCAATAACAAACTGATGGTTCCCTCTACATTATGCCCGAGAAAAGGATTCTGGTAGAAGAGATGTAATTCAAATTAGATATGCTAAGATGGAATCTTCTCAACTCTTTTCATCTGTGGATAAACAAACCAAAAGCGAATGTCTAATTCTGAAAAATACTCCATATTGTTTTCTTCTTAATAACTCAACTACTTAAGCCAGTGGTTGAGGAGTTGAAAAAATATAAAATTTCAACCTCTGCTTTTCACAGTTAGAAAAAAGCTGATTTAATAGCTTAGAACTCCAACAACCGTTGGCCAAATCCCACATGAAGCTGTGCAGTGATTCTTAAGTGGCTTTTTAAAAGACTCTCTCATTTATAATGAAAATATAAACTAAAATCCAGACTGCCATATGTAATCTTTTCCCAGAGAGAAAAGCTTGCTCCAAATTTGTTGACGGCTAAAGAGAAAGCCAGTGAGACTCCCAGCAGTAAAACTGGGCCAGGATGAAAGAGGTAGAACTGAATCCTTTGACCAAAATTCAGATGGAGACCTATGTGTTTTCTGGGATTTCTATGAACCTGAACATAGGGAATATGTACCAGCAAGAGGTAAAACTAATTTGCGATCATGTCAAATCTGGAGCTTCTAATAGTTCAGTCTTGCACTTCACAACTTGCATGTGGAATTCCAGTGAAAAGAAAAGCAATATGCGTTAAGAAATCTCCAATGTGCCATTGAGGATTTAGGGATGAAATTTCCATGTTCTTCCTGTTTTGATAGTTTTAAAAACCAGTTTTTGTTAACGGTGTATCTGATCCAGCTGTGACTTACCTGTGAATGTGACTATCTAGAAAATTAGCAAATCAGTTACCATTTATCTTAGGTAATGCTGTTTCGTGTAGTAAATGATCAGTATAAACTATTTTTGTTCAATATTACAGTGAATATAAATGTTATATATAATCAGTATAACATATAAGTACTAAAACCTTTTCCTTTACATGCCTTCTTTCTTTTTTCCCACTGAGTACTTGAAAAAACAACTCTTGCACATCTTCTAGGATTCAGCCCCACGAACAGGAAATGTGATTTAACAGCATTTAAGCTTCTGAGAGTTAAATGAATCTGGCTATTGATGGCTTACCAGCATTAGGTGGGTTATTAGAAATGTATTCTGTTAATTTGGCTGGCAATGGGAGGATTGACAGTATAACAGCACTACCACCAAAAGCAGCTTTGGTTTTAATCTCTAGAACTTTTGTACCAAAGCAGCTTGGATTTGCCAGGGATTTGTGTTTTAAAGGGATTATGTTAAAGATTATTAAAGTTGAACCCTCAAGGAACAAGGCTGGATATTCGTGCTAGAAATGCAACTCTGTATCTCTACTGGCCAAGTCACTTCTGAATCTTTGAGGATTCCTGTCACACTCTAAGTTGCTATGAAAGTGTAGACTGGCTAAAGAAAAATCTTCCTTAGGAAAAGGCTGATTGGGAGTTGGCAAGGCAACTATAAACAGGACCCAGCCTTTCCCATTTTAGAACATTCAAAGAGTCTAAGAGCTGGAAATGGAATGGCAGAATCATCTGAATACCTAAAAGTTAAGAAGATAGCAAAAGTGCACTTCATTAATTAAAGAAGATAAAATCAAGAAACAGAGTTGGGGGGTGGAGCTAGCAAAGAGCTAAAGAGGCCTTCATTCTGTGGTCAGTGGAAGCAGTGTCAGATGGGTGAGATGGCCTGAGGCAGCCTCACGGGGCTGAGGGCATTGAACAGGTCCAGGCAGTCCTCCAACCCTGAGCTGGACCAAAGGGACTGGCTGCACAGGCTGAATAAGAGGCACTGCCCACAAATCAATTAAAATATTTCATAATTAAGAAAAAAGCATTTCTAAAGCACAGTGCCCCATGAAAGGAATTTGGAATATGCCCAATAATAAAACAAACTGGACCTCTATTTGAGCTACTATCCTATGTGGAAGTGCTGGCTGTGTCATGAGCTCCTTCCTCAAGAGAAAACCTAAGACCTATGCAGGGCTCTTCCTAGACTGCCAGTAGGATGACACATTCAGGTGACATGAATCACAGAGGAGGGAGGTACTACCAACCCCCCTCCCAACATGACACATTTACATATTCAAAAGATGACAAAAAATCAAGCTCCGAGTGCTTGCAATTCATTTGGAAGAGATAAGGCTAGGACATAGCCGAACAATACTTCAAAATACTTATTAAGCAATAAATAACCAGCTGCAGTTGAACGCTCTCTAGATTCCACAGTCTAGTTTAATCCTATTTCAGCCATTTAGATTCCTGCATAAGAGCTCCGGTGCATAAAATTCCAAGTGGGGTAAGACACAAAAATTTCCAAATATATGCCTTGATAATACTTTCCTGAAATTGAAATGTACTTACTACTCTTATTGATTAAAAGAGCAGATTGAGAGCAGTCTAAATATCCATTATTGGGTCTTCTCATATAAATATGATGTATTCCTGTTTTTGTTTGTTTGGTTTTTTTTTTGGTTTTTTTTTTTTTTTTTTTTTTTTTTTTGACTAGAGAATGAGGAAGCTCACTATGGACTGATATGGAAGGAACTATGTATCATTCAGTGCTCAAACACAAAAGTAGAAACCACTCTATATATCTCAAGCAGAGTAGGATGGAACACAGGAAATTGGTTAAAAACTACTGGAAGGACTGAGAAGCAAAAAAAGAAGGGGCTCTTACCCAAAGAGGCTGGGAAGCTGCCACTGGCCCTTGGCTGAATCCTGTCAGGGATACTCAGTGTTGATCTTGCTGAAACCATCCCCGGATTGCTGGAGCCCAGAGCACAGGCAGTCCAGGCCAGCTGGGGAAAATGGCTAATCTCCTCCTCCCACACTGGAACCTAGCACCAGCGCCTCCCATGAAACCAGCTGGATGAGTGAGTCTGGGAAAGAGGATGGAGGATTATCCAGAAGGGTGGACTTGGACTTAAGAGTCAAGAGACACAATCCAGCACATCCACCCTTTTGCTACTCAGCATCCACACATTCCATTGTACGCACCCTACAGCAACATCACACTTCTTCCTCACAGAATGCAACTTTATTCCTCACACAGATGAACACAAGTTCACTCTCTCCCTAAAACAGATAATTCAGAGTAAAACCCTGTAAGATTGTGGCCTCAGCCACTGTATTCATCCCAGGGTGATGTTAAATTTTTCCCTTTCAGACACCATTGCACCTTTTATAATGGATGTTCTACAACCTAAAGGCTAAGTTGTAAAATTAACCACCAACACTCGGTGTTATGCAGAGTAAACAAAGAAGAAAATGTGCGTAGCTGCTACAGGTTTTGTTTTGGTGACTGGTAACAAAACTAGTTGACTGATGATGATAATAGTTAAATAATAATTGAGAATGAACTTCTTCCGACATCCATTCCATCTTCCTTTTACCTTCAGCCAGCACCTGAAGTTAGTTGTCTGGGGTTCTTTTCTTGGCAAGATTATTGAAACCTTCATTTCTGAAGGGTCTAAGTCTTTAGCTGTCCTGCAGGTTGCAATATTATTGCAGTAACTTTTACTCTTGGACATGGAAGTGCTAAGAGGCACCCAGGAGAATTTCCGGGGCTTCAGACATAGTCCTCTCTGCCACCATTGTGTGTCACGGCAACCCAATTACTCCCTGGTAATAATTCTGTTCAGTCACCCCAGCCAGAAAAGTAACCCTCTTCTTTGCCTGTCCACTTAGTGGCAGAAGAAACTTGAAATGGGCAGACAGAAGTATCGAATTCCAGTTCAGTGGAACGTTATTGTTTCCCCTAGAGGAAGCATTCTCTCCTAGGAATCAAGACCTTTAAACCAGCTGATCTATGTTTTGTAGAAGGAGGGCAAATATTCTGTGAGTGATATTCAGGATGTGATAGTGAGAGTAGCCACTCTCATTTTTACCCCTTGACTCCCAGGTCTGTGTATCCTGACTATGAGAGACATAGCATCACTCATTTGCTGATTCAAAGCATAATCTACGTGCAGTAAGAAAGCCACCTAGACTGCAGGCAGTTATCTTCCAGATGGTACCATTTTTGAAACTTCAGTTATCTATTTCTAAATTTTGTAATGATAACTACCTTTGGGTGCTGGAGTACCTGGTAATCCAATAAGTCCCATGGGCATGATACCAATGCTGTACTACTTTTGCTGTAAAATTAGTTCTTTGGTCACAAGCAAAGAACTTCTTTGGTCATAATCATCATGCTATTAAATAAGGCTCTGTGTTAAGTTCACAGATGGTGGTACTGATAAACCCACTGCAGGCAGTGAATGCACAGCATATTTAGAAATAGTGTCCCAGCCTGGGCAACATAGCGAGACCCTGTCTGTACAAAAAAATTTTTTTAAAAAAAGAGCTGGGCATGGTGGTGAGTGCCTGTAGTCCTAGCTACTTGGGAGGCTGTGGCAGGAGGATCACTTGAGCCCAGGAGTTCAAGGTTATAGTGAGCTATGATTGCATCACTGCACTCCAGCCTGGGTGACAGAGTGAGACCCTGTCTCTATTTAAAAAGAAAGAAAGAAAAAATAAATAGTGTCTATTCTAGAGGACAAAATCATGTCCTTCATAATAGAAGTTCCATGCAATAATCTGATGGCTGACTGGTCCCCCTGGGGAATGACTCCACATTAGAGACTCAGAGATGATAGAGCCCCTGTCAGCAAGTTAGTCATTTATCAGTGACAGGAGCCAGACCAGTTTGGTGAGGGGAAGTCCACATTGTTGAACTCATGTCTGGCTTCTCTCCCTGCCACAATGGCCATGCTCTTCATGAGCCTATTAAGCAAGCCTCGGGGTTGCTGGGAATGGACTGACTGACATCCACAGAACAGGCTATCCTGTCAGTGGACTGCTGAGGGCCTCATCAGTGGATGCCCTCTAATGAGAATTCATATGTGATAGTGCCCATAGGGAAAGGTCCATCTGCAAACCTTTTTCCTAGACTTCGTTGTCACCAGTATGCTAATAAAACCATTAATGACCCATAAATTGGTATATATCTCTACTTCTGGCCATCTCTCCCTTCAGATAACATGCTCAGTGTTTGGTCCTGAGAGAGCTCCTCTTACCATGTTCCTGATTTGGGCTGCAATGCTTCAGCAGTCCACATCTACCTGGTGCCTGCAAACTGCAAGGGACCATCTGCGAACCAGGCCCAAATGTTTTCTTAGTCTGTCAACAGTCAATCCTAAGAGGTCACAGATGTGGACTGATGGTGAATTAAAATGGCAGCAAGAGTAGATGCTATGGAAGTCACAGCCACTTGCTCTTGAAACTTACTTGTGCCTGAAGGACCTGCTCAAACCAAACCTGGTATATACTATTTCACTACTTACACTTGATGATGGATTTCTGCCATGCATGCCTAACCTTATGGCTCAGAGGACTGGTGTATTAGGTTGTCTGAGTTTCCTGAGTAATAAATTACCCCAAAACTTCGCAACATGCATTTATCATCTTACATTGTTTCTGAGGGTCAGGAATCTGGGAACAGCACAGTTGGGAGAATCTGGCTGAGGGTCTCTCACGAGGCTGCAGTCCAGTTGTTAGCCAGTACTGTAGTCACCTTAAAGCTTAACTAGACCTGCTGTAGCCCAATGATTCTCACCTTAAAGCTTAACTAGACATGCTGTAGCCCAATGGTTCTCAAATAGGGGTGATTTTGCACCCCAGAAAATATTTGGCAACGTCTGCAGACATTTTCAGTTCTCAAAACTATGGGGAGTGATGCTACTAACATCTAGTAGGTGGAGGCCAGGCATGCTATTAAACATCCTGCAATGCACAGGACCGCCCCACAGCAAAGAATTGCCTGTCCCGTAAATGTCAATAGTGCCAAGACTGAGAAACCCTGCTCTCTCTTGAGCCCTTTTTTGCACTGGTCCCTAGACAAAACTTGCAGCGTAGTAGGTAACTCAAAACATTGCTCTGAACAATAGACTCTACAAGTGTTTATGTTACCTCAAAAATAAAAAGACCCACAGAATATTATAGCTCTTCTTCGTGATAGGTGGTACAAAGTACAGTAATTTGTCTTTCACTTTGGAGAGGAAATGCCAATATTCTGCAGACCACACTGGACCCCTAGAATCTTCACCAAAGCAATAGGCCTTTGATTTTTCTTGGGGATCATCTCCCACCCTCTGGCATACATTTGTCTTATTAACGCATGCACGATATTTGCTCCTTGCTGCTCATCATGTCAATTACACATCAGCAGGATGTTCTGCAGGATACCAAGATGGTCCAGGCTCCTGCAGACTAGTTCTCGTCAGAGAGCAAGAGAGGTAACGCAGGCCTGAGGTAAGATAGGGAGGTGTTTTGCCATTCCTCCAGCTGGTTGAGAGCAAGCTTCTTCTGGTGATATTTGCTAATTTGGTATTGGGGGGAAAAAGCATCCACCAGATTCGTAGCTGCATACCAAATGCCAAGAGCTCTGCTGTGTTATCCAATAAAAGAGACTACATCTGGTCTAGTAACTTGTTAATGTTGTAAGAATTCACAGTCATTCTCCAATAACCATCTTCCTTCTGTACATGCCAGACAGAGGAGCTAAATGAGGACACAGTAGAACAACTCCCGTACTGTTCAAATGTTAGATAGAAGTACTAATCGCTGTCATTTCCCCAGGGATAAGGTATTGCTTTCAGTTTACTCTTACATAGGAAGGGGAAATCCCAAGAAGCTTTCACTTGGCCCTGCCTACCATACTAATACTCACCACACAAGACAGAAAATCCATATGGAGATGGGCTCTTTTTGTTTCTGAGATGACAGCTCCATTCAGGAATGGGAAGATAACCACACTGCAGGTGAAGAGACCCACTGGAATCCAATGAAGCAGCCACAGGTCCAAATTTCATTTACTACCTGATTACCAATAAGTGATACCCCCCTCCAATGGGTCAGAGGCATTTTGGGTCTCTAGAGATTAGCATAGACTCAGAACCAATGTCCGGAAATCTACCAAAAGCCTGGATATGCCCCCTTCCTCAGTACACAGTTACCCTAGTGAATGGCTGCATGTCTTTTGGGGAAGACTGAAAGGAAGATTTATGCTAGATACTTATAGCAATGTCATAGGGTCCTTCCTCAAACTTCCCAATCCTCTCCTTCATCTAAACTTTAGAGTTCTCAAGCCTTAGCATGCATCAGAATCAGCTGAAGTGAAGATTGCTAGGACCCACCTCCTGAGTTCTTGTGTCAGTGGGTTTGGGGCAGGGTCTGATAATGTGCATTTCTAACAAAGTCCCAGGTGATGCTGTTGCTGCAACTTCTTGGCCACGGTTTGAAAATCGGCAATCTAAGGATTTCTATGTTTTAGAACTGACTCAGGTCTGGAATGTAGATGAGAGGCAATGACTCTCCATTGAACAGCTCAGGTTTCTATTCACTAGACCTAGAGATTTTCTGATTATATAAATCAGATAATTCTTAGTAGACTGCCCGTCTAGTTTGTCCTAGGGCCACTATGAATAGTGAGCCAATAGCAAAGGTCTCTGTATGCTACGACGTTCCGCTTGCTGCTCCATTATGACCATTATGGCAACTGTGCCCACCTTGCTCCTGGGTAAGAGCTGCCACCTGGTTCTGCCCCTCCAGGAACCCATCATCCATTAAAATCAAGAAGTCTTTTAATGAAGAGGTCTTCTCTCAGTGGGGTCTCTTAAGAAGCCCCAACAAGACAGTTGGCTTGAAACATGTGCCAACTCTGGAGAAACCTGACCACATTAATGCCAATCAAGAAAGAGCTTTTCTTCTCTTACCACTCTATCTCCCTACATTCCCTGCATCCTGGAAGGGCCAGAAACTGTGGTGTGCCTGAGTTTCATCCAGGCAATGAAAAAGAAATATCTCAAGGATTGGATTTTAAAAGATATTGGGGGCCAGGTGTGGTGGCTCACGCCTGTAATCCCAGCACTTTGGGAGGCCAAGGTGGGACGATCACATGAGTTCAGGAGTTCGAGACCAGCCTGGCCAACATGGCAAAACCCTATCTTTACTAAAATACAAAAATTAGCCAGGCATGGTGGCATGTGCCTGTAGTCCCAGCTACTCGGGAGGCTGAGGCAGGAGAATCACTTGAACCCAGGAGGCAGAGGCTGCAGTGAGCCAAGATGGTGCCACTGCACTCCAGCCTGGGTGACAGAGTGAGACTCTGTCTCAAAAAAAAAAAAAGATATTGGGAAGCACAAATAAGATTGCTTTATAATTGAACCCTCTAAGACCTGTTTGTTCAATGTACCAGTAATAATGGCAAATGGTGTGAAAACATATGGAGATGGTTATATCTCCATAGAGAAGGCAGACTACAAAACAGCATGTTCTCAGACACAGCCACAGTTTCCCAGATCCCCAAGGGACCATGGAGAAAGGCAGCTGTGGATGGTCCTACCATGAGCTGTGAGGATTCTGCCATGGCCCAAGAAGCAACTCATGGGTTTTAATACCCACCTGGCCCTCTCTCACACCTGATTACTCTGAAGAGTCTACAAATGTGCCTACCCACTCTCTGGGTGCAAAACTACCTCAAGGCATTTCTGAGTGTTAAATAAAAGACCAAGCAAAGTGAAAGGCAATTTCATGGAGCAACCCCCAGGAGGTCCAGACTTTAGGCTGTCTGAGTTCAATCCTGAATTTCCCCATTTGTTGGAGAGCCTATCAATTCCTCTCTTTAGTGAATAAAATGAGCTATTTAAATATATACACAAGTCTGTTTCTGGATTCTGCTCTACATGGGCACCAGGACAGCAAAAAGGCTACTGGGACCACAGCAATGTGAGCAAGAAGGGTAACAGGAGGTGAGATCAGAGAGGGATGTTCTGTGTGTGTGGGTTGGGGGGATATCACATACAACCTTTAAATGCTCAATGAGATGGGAGCCACTGTAGGGGGTTGATCAGAGGGGTGACATGACTTGATGAGTATTAACAGAATCGCACAGCTGCTGTGTTGTTCTAGGGAGAACAGATGGTGGGGGCAAGAGTAGAAGCAGGAGAGTGTGGAAATAATCCAGAGCAGAGAGGACAGCTGCCTGTACTAGGGTGTTGGAGACGAAAGTGATGCGAAGTGGTCAGAATCTGGATATCTTCTGAGGGTAGAACCAATGAGACTTCCTAATGGCCTGGAGTGTGAACAAAAGGGTGAGGTCAAGAATGAGTGTAAGGGTTTTTGTCTGAGTAAATAGAAGGATGGAATGACTGTTGCCTAACATGGGGAAGAGTATGGGAGGAGCAGGTTTTAGGGACAAGACCAAATTTTAGACATGTTTAATTTGAGATATCTCTATGGTATTTGAGTAGAGACGTCAAGTAGGTAGCACAAGACACAAGCCTTGCGTTTAAGAGAGACACCAAGGCCACGGACAATTTGGGTGTCTTTAGGGTAGAAACAGTATTTAATGCCATGTGATTACAGTAGATCACTGATGGAGGGAGCACAGAAGGGATAACGTCCAAAGACTGGGTCCCGGGCACACCAACATCAAGACATCATGGATACAGGAACAAATCAGCAACAGAGAGTTGGAAGGAGCAGCTAAGGTCAGAAGAGGGGGTGGTATCATCAAAGCCAAGTGAAGACAGTGGTCCAAGAAGAATGGATCAGCTCTATGAAAGGCTGCTCAAGCAGAGTAAGACAAAGGCCAAGTACTCACCACTAGATATAGCAACAGTCATCAGTGACTTGCTAAGAGCAGTTTTGGTAAAGTAGCAAGGCTGAAAGTCCTAACTGGAGAATACTTGAGAGGATGAAAAAGAAAAATGAAGACATGGAGTTTATACATCATTTTTCTAGAAGTTTTGATGCAAAAGGGAGCACACAAATGGGGCAGTAGTTGAAAGGGCAAGTGAAGTCCATTAAGGAATTATTCTTTCCAGATGTGAGAAATGACAACATGTTTGTGCTCTGATTAGAATGATCCAGTAGAGAAAGGGAGACATTGATGAGAGAAAGGAGAAAGGAGAGAATCATTCAAGCAATGTATGGGTGCCCACCAGGCAAACAACACTCTCAAACACTGCTGGGTACTGGCTCAAAAACTGTATACTGGCTCAAGCTTTTTGAAGGGAAATTGGGCATAATATGTAAAAATGATAGATGCACATATTCTTTGGCATAGCAATTTTCGATATTCTATTCTGCACTGAAATGCAAAGACATATCTACATGTTATTTATTACAACATCACTTATTACAAGATTGTAAAAACCGGGAAAAACATTTAAATGTATATTGATAGCAATGGTTGAATCCATACTTGGAATATTACATAGCATTGAAAATAAGGTGATCTACATGTGCTGATATGGAAGCATCTCCAAAATTACTCAAGTAAAAAATATCGAGGTAGAGAAGACTACATGGTATACTTCCACCTGTGGGGGAAAAACCGGAATAAAGTAATATATAAAGTTATATAGAAAACATAGATTTTTATATGTGCATAAAACATTTCTGAGAGAACTCATACTTTCCATTGAATATCTTTTTCCAATGTTTCCATTTATTTTAAGAAATTCATTTATATTTCATTAAAAATTAATGAAAGTATAAAAAGTATTTACTAAAAATAAAAAAAGTAAATTTAATAATTTTGGCTGTACACTATTTTATTAATGTAAATGTTCTTACATAGTGTTTAAGGGAGAAATACCACTATCTTCTAGTGTTGTTTTAGAAGGTAATGAAAAAAGACACCCAATAAATCTTTTTAAATAAATTTTTACTGAACCAGTAACCAGCAAGGTCTTTATTCAATAATTTGCAATTTTGGAATATAAGTTCTCTCTGTATACCGAATGTAAAAGGTTTTGGGTTTCAAAGTGTATTTCTGTTGGGCACACTACATGCATTCAATAAAAACTTGTTTGGTTAAATCTGATCACTAATTAGATGAATGTCAACCCTATCCATTTGGGAAATAGAATTTAAATACGAAACATTATCGAGGCTCCCTTTTTTTAAAAGGTGAATTTGTTTCTGTGTATACATATATGTGTGCTTAATAAAGATTAGCTTCTTTTTATTTTCAGCCTATTGGACAGAATATAACAATGCTATGAGCTAAACGAGAAAGCCATTTTGATATAATTTAGCAAACTATTTAATCATATTAACAAGTGAGAAGCTATGAATTAAGGGTGGAAAGGAAAATGAGAAGGAGAAGACCAATTTCCAGAAGCAGAAATTATCCCTGAGGCTGGAGTTTAAATGTGTAGCTATACGGAATTAAAAGGGTATTTTAAATATAAAGGCTTTAGAAATTAATAGTTCTTAAAAATAAAGAACTATACCCATTAGGTAACTCTAATTGGGCATAGATGGGAAAACGGATGGTGGAAATTAATAATTTTTAGTGTCTGTCAGCTAGGAATCTTTTATTTAGTACTTCATGAGCAACACTGACAACCATATTGATGATCTTGATGGATGACAAGACCTTGAACTTCTTTCTAAAGCATCAAGACTACATGCTTTTCAATATTTCTAGTATTAAGCATACTTACTGTAATAATTTTTTAAACTAGCATTATATGCTACATAATATTATCATATGTAACAATACTGATTTCTCACCATAAGAATTTTTTTCAATTTAATTTTATTTTTTGAGACAGAGTCTCACGTAAGAATATTTTAAGCATTAGGGTGTCTCTGCTATTTAAGCACACATGTTTTTCCTTTCCCCGGTTTACTGAATTATTTATTAGCTACAGAGTATTCATGCTCTGTGCTAAGAGCCACTTCTCTTCCCTTCTGCAACTAGAGTGCAAGTACATATTCTATTTCATTATCAATTTTAAAACCTACCTGAAGCTAAGGAAGTAATTATTCATAGGGATGGAATCGCTGGGGTGGGAGTATATTTTTAAAAACATTAGGACTTGTTTTTAATACTGGGTGTATTTGCTGCTTTTTTTTGTTTCCTAATAGACAATAATATATAGGCAATGCATAAAATCTTCACACTAAGGTACAATTATTTGTAGTCAAGATCCACACAATGACAGGCTTCCAAGACTAAAAAGGCTAAAACTTGGTTTGCTGATAAAAGGTTCATCCATTTCAACTCAAACAAAAAATGATTGATGAAGCATTTGCACACCTGTTTGGGAGACTATGCAAGATGCTGTAGACAAGTATTTTTCAAACTTTATCGCACATACAAACCATCTGGGGGTCTTGTTAAAATACAGAGTTGAATTCACAGATCTGGGGTGGACCAGGACATTCTGCATTTCTAACATGGAAATCCCGATGCTGCTGGTCCACAGACCCCACCTTCAATACTGTAATCCTGGCTGCATATTATGGGGAAACTTAAACTGTGCAAACCAGGAAGACAGCCCTCACCAGAACCTGACCACTCTAGCATGATGAATTCAGACTTTCCAGCCTCCAGAACTGTGAGAAAATAAATCTCTTTTGTTTAAGCTACCCAGTCTATAGTATTTTGTATGGCAGCCAGAGCCAACTAACATACCAGGTGATTCTAATAATACACAGCCTCGGTCGACAACCATTGTTGTGAAGGGCATTGAGATGGCATAATCATAACTCTGTTTTAGGACATTTACTTACTAGGGAAGCTAAGACCTTGGCCTTAAAAAGTCACAGGTAGTTGAGTGTAAGACTGCTAGAGTATTAAAAGATTCAGAATGAGACAGCAGCCAGGGTTAGACTAATAAGCAAAGTGGACTGTGTCGCTGCTTAACGAGTTTGTTAAGGGCTCCATTTTAGAAAATTAAAGGCATAATTTAAATTATACAATTAAAAGGCTGCACAGATATTAATTATTCAGTTTTGACCATTCTATACAGGTATGTAATTAGCACCCTAAAAAAGATACGGACCATTGCCATCAACCCAGAAAGTTCTGTAGTATCCTGTCCAGCCAATTCCCACCAGTCCCAGAGGCAATCACTGTCTTGATTTCTATCACCACAGATGAGCATTGTTTCAGAACCTCACTTAAATGGAATCACACAGGAAGTGCTCACATAATCTGAGCTTCAGTAATGGTGGGCACTAGATGGCATGTGTCTTCTTATGTAACTTCAAACGAAACAGATGACAGTGCCCAAGATGTATTCTAGACTAAAGGTATTAACATGAACCAACCAAACTCTCAGATCTAAATCACAATTTATAGGAAGTACAGAGAACAGAGGAACAAGCTATGATGGACAGCATGGGGAAGCAATCAGACAAGTACTGTGCAGAAAAATTAGTAGATGAAAAGAACAATTTTAGATTTTAAAATATCTAAGCACTACACAAACCAGATATAATGGATGATCCTGATCTAAATCCTTATTTGGGCAAGCCAGCTTTGGGGAGACATTTGGGAGAGAATTAGGGTAATTTGAATATAACTAGGTATTAGATGTAATAAAATTTTATTAACAGGGAAAGAGAAATACTACAAGGAAATAGGCAATTTACAACATTATGATCTCATTTCAGTTTTTCATTTTTTTAAAAAAGCATATGTATGTGTATAAAAAGATCTAGGCCAGGCGCAGTGGCTCATGCCTGTAATCTCAGCCCTTTGGAGACCGAGATGGGTGGATCACCTGAAGTCAGGAGTTCAAGACCAGCCTGACCAACATGGTGAAACCCCCTCACTACTAAAAATACAAAAATTAGCTGGGCATGGTGGTGTGTGCCTGTAGTCCCAGCTACTCGGGCTGAGACAGGAGAACTGCTTGAACCCGGGAGGCAGAAGTCATACCACTGCACTCCAGTTTGGGTGACAGAGTGAGACTCTATCTCAAAAAAATAAAAATAAAAAGATCTAGAAATACATATAATAAAAGGTTAACAGTTATAATCACTAGTTGGTGTGTACATTAGTTTTCTAGTCTGGTGTGTACATTAGTTTCTATAGTCTGCCATAACAAACTTCCAAAATTTTGGTGGCTTCTAGCAAAACAAATTTATGATCTTACAGTTCTATAGGTCAGAAGTCCAAACTGGGTCTAATGGAACTAAAATCAAGGTATTGGCAGGATTGCATTTCTTTCCGGAGGCTTGGGAGAAAATCAATTTCCTTTCCTTTTCCAGCTTTTAGGGGCTGCTGGCATTCCTTGGCTCCCCCTCCTCCATTTTCAAAACTAGCAATGGCTGGCCAGTCTTTCCCACATTACATCACCCTGAACTTCTCTGCCTTCCTCTTCTACTTTTAAGGACCCTGGTGATTACACTAAGCCCATCCCATACTCTAAGATAATCTCCCTATTTTAAAGTCAAATGTTTACCAACCTTAATTCCATTGGCAACCCTAATTCCTCTTTGCCATGTAACCTAAACATATGTATAGGTTCTGGGGGTTAGGATGTAAGTATCTTTGAGGGACCAGTGTCCAGCCTACCAGGGTGGGAAAAAAATGTTTTATGTTCTTGCTGGTTATCTTTATTTTGTGACTTTCTACAATGTACATACACTGCTTCTGTAATAAAAAGCTAATCTTCATTTAAAAATAAATATAATGGTGGAGGAGAAAGAAATACAATAAGTGGTAATATTGTGGAGATCCTGAATACACACCTACAGTACGAATGAAGAAAACAAACTTAATTATATGTGAGAATAGGTATTGGTGAGGTGGAAAACTGCCACTGAAAGAATCATATTTAAAAATGCTACAGTTCAAACAGTATGTATGAATGGGCAGATGATTTATTCTGGAAAATGTTAAGTATCAAACAGTGACTCTAGCTATGACAAGGACACTGTGATAAAAGATTCCTGTGAAAAGTATGCATAAAAATTTTCAGAAAATATTAATTCAAGTCCCAGCATTGTCATCACTTACCAGCTGTGTGACCTTATGCCAGTTACTTAATCTCTCTTTGCTTTGATAGCATTATCTATAGATGGGACTAACTGTACTTTCCTCAGGGGTCCTTGAGGGATTAAATGATTTAATACTGGTAGAGGGCTTAGAACTGTGCCTGGCACATGATCAACCCTCTGTAAACGCTAGTCATTAACGGTTATTACTCTGGCAGGTGTTTGTAGCCACCTGTTTCAGATGGAAAACCACTCTGGAACTTTAGTTAAGCTGGTGCTTACATGCCATCACTCAGGGAATAATGAGAGTCACCTGCTGATTATCCATGAGGTTCTTAAACCCAAGGATACTAGCTCAATTAGCTAGTATCAGTAGCTAATTAAGAATTTCAATAGTGAAACTATAGAAATTCTTCCCAAATGGCTAAGTTTCCAGGAAACACCCCTTCCATGTTAGCCTGGTGACTAAATAATACTTCTGAAGAGTCAACAGTGATTTAGCCTAGATCGTTAACGTGCCAAACGGTGCTTTCAACTATGGGGTTCTAACACCTATATCCTGATGGAAAGAAACGTCTAATAATTTGCTAGTTTGAGTGACAGCTTGGGGACAAAGCAAAGAAGCTTTCCAGAACTGTGAGAGACTGGAGACAACTTCAGTAAATATTATCCTGCTCACTGTGGATTAATGTTAAACCGGTTGGATACCATGAGTTGTTGAATTGGTCAAGCACAACGTGGAAAAGCACCTTCCATTGTAGAATGTGACAATTTTATGTAAAACACTGTATTGTATTCAAAGAACTGTATCATCAACAAATTTCAATGAATTCAAAATGTTCCTTTGAAGAAATGCAGTCAATTCCTTACTGTTTAAAGCTAGAAGGGCTCTTTGAAAACTGTAACCCAGTGTTCCTCAAACTAGGTCAACAGTTCTATCTCCCATCCCCCATTTCTTTCTTTGTTTTCTGTAAGATTTCTCAAAGCTTTGTATGTGCTATTGCGCACTGTGAATCTCCAAGACTTAGACATGGTATTGAGGGCCAGTCTGACTACTGGCTCCTTTCCTTTACATGTAATCTTTTCATAACTCAAGGGCCACTAATGATGCCAAGAACCTTCTGGGCAAATATTGATGTATCATCATGCACATTACATCAGACAGCAAGAAACTAATGTCCAGCACGTCAAGTGATTTGCCCTGTGAGCTCAATGACTGCAGAGCTGGCCCAGAATCCAGGCCTGTCTACGCAGCTATCCAGAGAGAACCTGTGGGCCAAAGATGTGTGCTCTGGGCCCAGGTGGCCTGGAGAAGGGCTATGAAACCATAATGAGATGGAAACAGAATGTACAAGGAAAGACAGTAAAGCCAGTTACCTGGGAATGTGGCTTCCTCCTCCTTGTTTTTTGTTCAACCTAACATTTATTAAAGACCTACAGTTTCAGAAAAGACCCTATGTTGGATGTTACAGAGAACACTACGAAACTGTGCAAAAGACTTGGTTCTGCCCTCAAGGACCTCAGATTCTCATTGAAAAAACACTCATGAGGTTGAAATGTTGGCAACAATTCTATGTTCATACCATTTGTTGTGTTCTAAGCAGTTTCACATACATTTTAAAAAACTCTTACATTGGGCAAGTATGATTTCTCCCTTTTTATAGATGGGAAAATGAGCAACTGATCAGGGAGACTGTGATGTGGCTCAAGGGCAAGAAACACAGCAAGTGGACCCCACATACACCACATGGGTAGTTTATGACAAGCATTGGATTTTTTTAAAAAATGACATCTGCAAATGCCTCTGGGGTTTTACACTGTATACAATACATTGTCTGACTAACCAAGGTTATTTCTAGTACCAAGATAGATGTTTAAAAAATGTTTCTAAGAAAGACATTTGTAATGAAGCAGGGCATGGCAGGGCATGGCAGGGCAATGGAGAAAGCAAGAGTTGATATGAATGGCATCATATACATTTTTTACCAAAGATTTTTAGCTATAAAAACAAACGTTCACTGTAAAAAAATTTTGATTGTAGAGAAAAAGAAAATGAAGAAAAAATATCTGCAGTCTCACCAACCAAAGAAAAGCAGTGTTCAGCAAACTCTTATCCTCCAAATTTCTAAAGCCATGAACGCTATAAAACCTGATCACTTATGTTAAGCTTTTGAACATTCTTCAGTTCCAAATATCTAAGTGGTAACAACACATTTTCCTTTTTCAATCTACAACATATTACAGCAGACAAAGAAAAAGATGATGGAAGCATTCATGTTTGAGGTTTCTCAATTATATTTTGGATATGAAGTAGGGATGAATGGGGGGCTGGGAGTGTCATTATGGATCTATTAGCATTCTACCAACAGAAATATTTGCTCCTGCCTACAGCAAGGACTCCAGTGCTATGTGTGGAGGCTTTGATCTTGCGTCCCACTCCAGCATATGGTGTTACTAAGCATAATCAAAGTGCAAATCTTCATAGAAAATTACAGAGACTGAAAAGGGGATGGATGCTTCCTTCCTCTCATTTCCTTTCCTGCCATGTTCCTGGTTTTAAGTAAAAGAAGATTTGGCCTTTTGATGAAATCTGCAAACACTTTTAGGGTATTTACACTGTATAGAGTCAATTATTTAACTGTCCAAGATTGTTTTCATTACTGAGACTGACAGAACGTTTCTTGCCAGGATAAAGCCCCAGTTTTCGGCAGCATGGGTCTAAAGCTGCCTCCCTTATTTGGGCCCTATACAGTGACATTAGAATAAGGAGACATCTGCAGCTCTGGGGGAGGGGAGGAAGGACCCATGCACCATCCAGGTTTGGATAATAAATATTTGAAAATTTACAGGATGAGTTGCTAATCGTTTTTGTTGTTGTTGTTTTGTTTTGTTTTGTTTTTTTGAGATGGAGTCTCGCTCTGTCTCCCAGGCTGGAGTGCAATGGTGTGATCTCGTCTCACTGCAACCTCCACTTCCTGGGTTCAAGCGATTCTCCTGCCTCAGCCTCCCGAGTAGTGGGATTACAGGTGCCCGCCACCACGCCCAGCTAATTTTTTTGTATTTTTAGTAGAGACAGGGTTTTGCCATGTTTGTCAGGCTGGTCTCAAACTCCTGACCTCAGGTGATCTGTCCCCCTCCGCCTCCCAAAGTGCTGGGATTACAGGCATGAGCCACCATGCCCGGCCGAATTGCTTATCTTTTAAGCTGATACTCTTCAAAAGAGATAGAGGTGACCTCCTACAAACAGTTTTAAGCCATTAATTATAACAATTCAGATCAAGTTGTGAAACAATAGAACTTTTAAAGAATTAAATTCCCTTTGAGTATATGTCAGCTCCCTGAAGACAGTGGGATACCATTTCTGATTTATAAATTGAAAATAAAACTCACGCTTTTGTCAAAGTTAATCATCTTCACCCTCTCAACGTGCTATTGTTGAGTATGAATGACTGTGATGAACTTGGGCCCAGAGACGTAGGCCCCAGGCAAGTTTACAATTTGGAAGCATTTGGACCCAAGAAGCCTCTGTGTGTTGTTTCTCATGGTTACTGATTATTGTGCCCAAGCTTCATGCAAATTGTTTTAAATAACATCATTACGAAGAAAAAAGTGTTACATCTAAAGCACCCTTCAGAAATTTGAATCAAGTACAGGTGAGTCCACCTGAAGCTGCTGGACACTGGCACAGCAGGGCTGGTTGTTCCTGGCTGTTGTCTTTCCTGACCAGTCAGTGCCCAAACCTGACTAGCCAGTGCCCTTGCTGTACCAGTTGTTAAATATTTTGAATATCACACAGAACTGGCCCCACTGGTTGTACATACAGGCAGATATCAATGGGGAGCCTGCTGAGGCTCATCTGTTTCTGTCGTGGTCTGCACTCTCCCATTACAGTGGTGGATCATTCCAGAAGTTAGCTAACCTCTCTAGCTCTTAGCATCCTCTCCTCCAAACTGGGGATATGAATAATCCTCACCTAATTCTCTCCTGAGATTTAGATGGATGTTAAAACCAGATATTAGACAGGAAAACTTATTAAAATTTAAAAAATAATTTTGAAGAAATACATAGTATTTGTATACCATTTAGAAAATAACAAAAAGTAGAATGAAAACATGTATTTTCTCGCCACCTAAAGATGGTAACTGTTAACATTTTTATTTTGTTTCTTTTCCTTATCTTTACTAAAACTTTGACAATTCAACAACAGTTGCTGAGCACCACAAAAATGAAATAAAACAAGGCTATTGCCCTTCCAGTTTGGTGGGGATATAAATGGCTAAATAAATGTTATTAGTGTCATGTGGAGAAGGCCCAATAAAAGAATAGTGGCAAGTGGTATCATAAAATACAATTACCGTTCTGGTTCCCAGACAGGAGAAATATTTCAGTACTTAAGAGATATATTTGTACCTACAGCATCTCCTAAGGCTACTGACTCAATTTCATTTTAAGGGAAGACAACATTATATTACTGCTATAAAATTTCAGTTACATGTAAACAAACTCCATACTGTAACCATAAACAACATTTGGATCTGCCTTACTCCCTAAGTCATTATACTCATTCCACATCTGCCTTGCCCTTTTGGCTTGCCAGAAGTGCCTACAGTTCACTGTAGTTCTTGCAGATCCACAGTCTGTTTATATGTTGGTTTCAAACAATCAGGTTTCTTTGAACTGATGGATAAGGATTTTCCTTGGACGTAAAAATCCAGAGTGTTGGAACAGTCACTTTGTAAATGGCCTGAGACACATACACATGTTCGCTTTCCACAGAGGTTTTCGTTCTTCCTTATTTTCCTCTCGAAAAATAATTGCTATTACAGCATATTATTCTCGTTGTATTACCCTAGGATGGTACTATCCTTCCGGATTATTGGCTTTTGTACATTCATCTTCCCAGCCATGCTGAGCTCTCTGAAGGCACCGGCTTTGTCTTATTCCTCTTTCTGTTGTCAGCCTCCCAGCAAAGGAGATACTGAAATGTCTCAGTAAGCCCTTACAAATTCTAGTTTAGCAGTTCCTAAGCTTGGGTCTTCACCAGGCAATACCTGGTAACGTGCTAAATAAAATCTCTAGGCTCTATTCTGAAGGTTCCAAATCTGATTTTCTGGGGGTGGGGCTAGGATCCTATATTTTTAAAGAGCTCTCTGTAAAATGAAGACAATAATCATTTCTACCCCACCAGGTAGTTATGGAAGTAAATGAGTTATTTTATGTAGAGTGCTTAGATCACTGCCTGGCCCTCACTAAGCACTACATAAGTGCCAGTTATTATTATATTATTATTGTTGTTACATGATCAGCCAGTCATAAATAGGTGTTTTGAAGCACTGTCTATTGGTTTTCTCAAACTTGAGTGTGCATAAAAATCATCTGGTAAGCTTACAAATGCAGATGCCACAGCTTTGCTGCCCAGAGATTCTGATTTAATAAGGCTCGTACCTAGCCAGAGACCTGCATTCCTGTATTTCCCAGGAAATGGAGAATTGGTGGATATTCTGTAAACCAGTGGGTATCTCATTCACATGCCTGATCCTGAGGAAAATAAACTTGTCTCTCAGGCTGGGGCTAAGATGCAGCTCATAGAGAGAAAGACAACTTTGGGGGGCATTTGATAATATGCCAGCTAATCAATGGGGAGTCTCCTGTTTCCTACTTCGTCTGTGTCAGGGGCCATACTGCCTGCCTGGGTTTGGCTCCCATGAGGGGAGGAGACTGCTACCATTCCTGCAGGCTGCCTGAGTAAGCTCCAGGACGCTGCTCCAGCAGAACTGGGCTGGCTCCACCTCCTCGCACCCCCTGCAGCCAGACCTCTCCTCCCCCTTACCCATCCCGCACTAGGGCACTGCCTGACCAACTCCTGCCAGCTCCAGGAGCTGCTGAAGACACGGCCTGGAATCCTTCATACCTCTGTAGCTGAAGTTCAAGGGAACCACAGGTTGCTTGGGAAGACACAGGTGCACAACCGTGGCAAGCCTGAGAAGATTCCATGCCTGGGCAAGACCCCTGAGAGCCCTTACACCACATGTATGTGCCATGGACCCAGCTCAAACGCATTTGTGCTTCTGACCTCTGAAACTACCCTGCAGTGCACTTGAGATTTAAAGTGCAAGCTTTCCAAAAGTGAAATGACAAAGCTCTTGTCTTCTCTCATGAATGGCATTCCTTCCTGGATTTCCAGTTGTGATTATGCAAATTATACACTTAAGTGTAACCAATACTTGAATCTCCTAGAACCTGATCAAGTGGGGATCCATCCATTAACAAAGACATTACATAGTTAAGAGACATTCATTTACCTAGAGACAATAGTGTCCTTGCTTTTAGTAAAAAGTATTGCTTTTTATAGAAAATTAAGCACAGCCTATGTTATAATAAAGTAGAACTTACATTTCTAAAAACCGCTTTCTGGCCAGGCGTGGTAGCTCACGCCTATAATCCTGGCACCTTGGGAGGCCGAGGGGGGTGGATCACCTGAGGTCAGGAGTTTGAGACCAGCCTGACTAACATGGTGAAACTCTCTCTCTACTAAAAATACAAAAAATTAGCTAGGTGTGGTGGTGCACGCCTGTAATTCCAGCTACTCAGGAGGCTTGAGGCAGGAGAATTGCTTGAACCTGGGAGGCAGAGATTGCAGTGAGGAAAAAAACAAAACAAAACAAAAAACCCACTTTCCTTCAAACTCCTGATTTTTTTCTTCTTGTACTTTCTAAAATCAAAGTACATTTACTTTCCCCCCTCCAAAAACAGCTGCATATAGACAGGCCTGTCTTCAAAATTTGAGAAGCCCAGGATTAGAGTGTGAAAGGTCACTCACTGGCCCACGGCTGTCCTTCCCAGCTCTGGCTCCTGCATTATGAGGGGTCTTCTGGGGGCCTGCCAGTGGAAACTCCAGCCTGCATCTCCAGATTCTTTTTTGCATAGCTGCCCCCTTGGTCTTCCCTTGGCCCTAGGAGTATACACACTTGTGGCATGACTGGCCACTAGGAAAACAGATGTGAAGGCAGCCTATATATACTTAGGCAGTTACACAGGGAATTCCAGGGTCTAGAGAACTCTGAGTAGGAAGCGGGGTATGGGTGTGCACATCTCCTTCGAGGCCTGAAATCCTGCTCTTATTGGAAGGTGCACAACCAGAGGAGGACTGGAACACAGCCCTGTAAAGCACAAGGTCCACAGACAGCGCCCACATTGGCCTGGTTGAGGGAGATGCATTCACAGTATCTACAAGATGCCTATGTACGTGGTATAGCTGAATGCCTCAGTCTGGATGCTCTATCCACACATCTCACACCTATTGCTGTCACAGATTTCAAGGACCTAGAAGGCAAGAACTAGGAAGACAACATTTTTTTTGTATAGCACCTACTTTGTTTATTTAGGCAGAGATTCCTCTTGAGGTTGTAGTGCAAATATGATTACATCAGCTACCTGCTGAAATCCTTAAAGGGGAATAAAGGAATATTTATTGCAAGTCACTGTATAAGCTAGGGTGTATGATACTGTTAAAGAATAAGTTAATAAAGCTCACCCTAAATATGCAGACAGAAGATGTGGAGGTTTCTAAATCCCTCCTTGCATGTGTCCCCAGGCTTCTCCTCCTTGAGCGTCTGCTCACCTTCCTCTAGGTAATACCACTCACCCCTCAAACTCAGCACAGGTTTCCCCTCTTCTAGACGCCTTCCTCACACTCTCAGGCCAGGTGCTGCTCCTCAGGACTATCACAGCGCCACCCCTCAGCGCTCATCTCCTGGAATTATCATTGACTCACCTCCCTGCAAAGCCAAGGTCCCTGCTCACCCACGAAGTCACCACTGACTACCCTGCCAACGATCTCATCTTTCTCTAAATTCAGAACTTCCCTCTATCACTTGACTATATTAATTGCTAAATGGGGCAATTACTGTGAAACATAGAATTATTAAAAATCATTTGTCACCCTGTGTGGTGTGGCTCATACCTGTAATCCTAGCACTTTGGGAGGCCAAGGTGGGAGGATCGCTGGAGACCAGGAGTTCGATGCTAGCCTGGCAACATGGCAAAACTCCCTCTTTATAAAAAATACAAAAATTAGCTGGTCATTGCGACAAGGGCCTGTTAGTCCCAGCTATTAGGGAAGCTGAGGTGGGCAGATCACTTGAGCCCTGGAGGTCATGGCTGCATTGAACGGAGATTATGCCACTGCACTCCAGCCTGGGCGACAGAGTGAGATCCCATCTCAAAAAAAAATCATTTTTGTTTTTGCGGTGTTCTCTATTACTGCCTTATATTATTATCTAACCTTTCAATGCATTCATTGCCCTTCCCACTAGATTGTCATTGTCTTCAGGTGAGGATCTGGATCTTTCCTTTAATTTTCCACATTGTGGCAGACTACGTCCTCAAAACTTACGTTTTCTCAACACCTTGGATAGGGGAAGGGCCCTTATTTTTTAGCAAGATGGTTTACATAAAGAAACAATAATTAATAATTAACAACTCCTCCTTGTGTATTCTCATTCTCAGCAGGGGCTGATCCCAAAGGAGCCGTTGATTAAATGCTCCATTCCCTAGAGATAATAAATAATAATGCTTCCCCAAGTGAGCCAGGCCTGAACATTTTTGGGCCTAAAGACTTTGAAGATCACTGCAAGTCCAGGCTAAAGCAGGAGGGCCCTGCAAGGAGCGTTTACCTTAGGATCTGTGAAGGTTATTATGTATGTGCACACGAGCAGAGCCTACCCCAGGGGCTCTGTTACTGTAGGAGAGTTAATGGGACTGAATCACCAAAATATGGCAGAGACACTTTCATGTTGGCAGAACCAGTTCTGTGATTTCTTCCTGTTCTAGCCCACAGCAGGATGGAGTAAATACTCCCTTCAGACACCTAAAAGGGGGTGGTGCCTCTCCTCAGCTACTAGTCCAACGACGTCAAAACCCAAGCAGCAACTGTCAGACTGGGTTCACCTACCCTCTTCTGATGGCCTTCTGCAGGCAACCTTGTGCTCCCCCAAACTTCCTGTAGAATGCTGGCGGACTCCGTGCTGCCCAAACTTCCCGCAGGGTGGCACCTGGAAGAGCAAGTGACTTAACAACGAGGAAGGCCAGGCGCGCTCCCACTGCTCAGAAGCGGCTGGTGTACTCGTCTAAAATAAAAAGGTCTCTGTCTGCAAATCCCGTTTGCTAGCCCGGTAATCCTCCCCCGCCCCCGGCCTAGCGTGTCCGACCCGTACAGCTGTTTTTAATCCCTACTTTTCTCACTTGGCATCCCGGGCCCGGGCTGACCAGACGCAGAGCCACTTAGTGTTTCCTCCTCCCCCTGCCGGGGTCTGTCCTCCCTCTGCCGTCTCCTCTTTCTCCGCCTGCGTCCCCGCGGGCAGAGTGTGGGAAGAACGAATTTCCGCCCCGTTTGCTCTCCGCTCGCAGACTTGGGTCCCTTCCGGACGCAGCCCGCGTGCTCCCCGAGCTATTGCACTGGAGCCGCCCTCCCCGTCCGGGACCGCGAGCGAGAAGGTGCCGTCTGCGGGGGCCGAGCAGCCGGGGCTCTGCTGCCAAGCCGCGCCCCGCGAAGCTCTTGGAACGGCTCCCGCCTGCAGCTGGGGAATCCACTCGGCTGGGAGAATCCGCGCCAGGGAATCCAGCTCTCCGGACTCAGCTGCAAACAAAAAGCGCCGGGTCTTGCTCCCTCCCCCCGCCCGCCGACGCGCACCCGGAGAAACAGTTTTATACAGAAATGCAACAAGTAGTACCCGGGGTCTGCAGAGCGCCCCGCGCCGCCTGACTTGGCCGGGCGAAGCCCGCCTGCAGAGACCCGGGCCGGCCTCCGGACAAAGGACGGAGGAGGGGCTGGACGGCGCTGCGAAGTCCGAAAGAGGCCATTTAGCGACTCTGGCCAGGCTAAGGGGAATGCAGAGGAGACACAGAGCCGGCGGGCCAAGAGGACGATCCGGCCGCTGCACGCAGGGCGGGAGGCGATGGAGGCTGCCCGCGCCTTGCGCCTCCTGCTCGTGGTGTGCGGCTGCCTCGCGCTCCCGCCGCTGGCCGAGCCCGTGTGCCCGGAGCGCTGCGACTGCCAGCATCCCCAGCATCTCCTGTGCACCAACAGGGGGCTCCGCGTAGTGCCCAAGACCAGCTCGCTGCCGAGCCCCCACGACGTGCTCACCTACAGCCTCGGCGGCAACTTCATAACCAACATCACGGCCTTCGACTTCCACCGTCTGGGGCAGCTCAGACGGCTGGACCTGCAGTACAACCAGATCCGCTCTCTGCACCCCAAGACCTTCGAGAAGCTCTCGCGGCTGGAAGAGCTGTACCTGGGGAACAACCTCTTGCAGGCGCTCGCCCCGGGCACGCTGGCCCCGCTGCGCAAGCTGCGCATCCTCTACGCCAACGGGAACGAGATCAGCCGCCTAAGCCGCGGCTCCTTCGAGGGCATGGAGAGTCTAGTCAAGCTGCGGCTGGACGGGAACGCCCTGGGGGCGCTGCCGGACGCGGTCTTCGCCCCCTTGAGCAACCTGCTCTACCTACATCTGGAGTCCAACCGGATCCGCTTTCTGGGCAAGAATGCCTTCGCCCAGCTAGGCAAGCTGCGCTTCCTCAACCTCTCTGCCAACGAGCTACAGCCCTCCCTGCGCCACGCGGCCACCTTCGCACCGCTGCGCTCCCTCTCCTCCCTCATCCTCTCGGCCAACAGCCTGCAGCACCTCGGGCCGCGCATCTTCCAGCACCTGCCACGTCTCGGCCTGCTCTCGCTCAGGGGCAACCAGCTCACGCACCTCGCGCCTGAGGCCTTTTGGGGCTTGGAGGCCCTGCGCGAGCTGCGCCTGGAGGGTAATCGGCTGAGCCAGCTGCCAACTGCGCTGCTGGAGCCTCTGCACAGCCTGGAGGCGCTGGACCTGAGCGGCAATGAGCTGTCCGCCCTGCACCCGGCCACCTTCGGCCACCTGGGCCGGCTGCGCGAGCTCAGCCTGCGCAACAACGCGCTCAGCGCCCTATCCGGGGACATCTTCGCCGCCAGCCCAGCCCTTTATCGGCTGGATCTAGACGGCAACGGCTGGACCTGCGACTGCCGGCTGCGAGGCCTGAAGCGCTGGATGGGCGACTGGCACTCGCAGGGCCGGCTCCTCACTGTCTTCGTGCAGTGTCGCCACCCCCCGGCCCTGCGAGGCAAATACCTGGATTACCTGGATGACCAGCAGCTGCAAAATGGATCCTGCGCGGATCCCTCGCCCTCAGCTTCCCTGGCCGCTGACCGCAGGCGGCAGCCCCTACCCACGGCCGCAAGGGAGGAGATGACGCCACCTGCAGGTCTCGCGGAGGAGCTGCCGCCGCAGCCGCAGCTCCAGCAGCAGGGGCGATTTCTAGCTGGGGTGGCCTGGGATGGGGCCGCCAGGGAGCTGGTAGGCAACCGCAGCGCCCTAAGGCTGAGTCGGCGGGGCCCGGGCCTCCAGCAGCCCAGCCCTTCCGTCGCTGCCGCCGCGGGCCCGGCTCCACAGTCCCTAGACCTGCACGAGAAGCCCCAGCGGGGCCGTCCGACTCGGGCAGATCCCGCCCTCGCGGAGCCCACCCCAACGGCCTCTCCTGGCTCTGCGCCATCGCCCGCCGGCGACCCCTGGCAGCGCGCGACGAAGCATCGTCTGGGCACGGAGCACCAGGAGCGTGCCGCCCAGTCCGACGGTGGGGCCGGGCTGCCGCCGCTGGTGTCCGACCCATGCGACTTCAACAAGTTGATTCTGTGCAACCTGACGGTGGAGGCGGTGGGCGCAGACAGCGCCTCGGTGCGCTGGGCCGTGCGCGAGCACCGCAGTCCCCGGCCGCTGGGCGGCGCGCGCTTCCGCCTGCTCTTTGATCGCTTTGGCCAGCAGCCCAAGTTCCACCGCTTCGTCTACCTGCCTGAGAGCAGCGACTCGGCCACGCTGCGCGAGCTGCGCGGGGACACCCCCTACCTGGTGTGCGTGGAGGGCGTGCTTGGGGGCCGTGTCTGCCCTGTGGCTCCCCGGGACCACTGCGCGGGGCTGGTCACCCTACCGGAGGCCGGGAGCCGGGGCGGCGTCGACTACCAGCTGCTGACCTTGGCCCTGCTGACGGTCAACGCGCTGCTGGTGCTCCTGGCCTTGGCGGCCTGGGCGTCTCGCTGGCTGCGTAGGAAACTGCGGGCTAGGCGGAAGGGCGGGGCCCCGGTCCACGTTCGGCACATGTACTCCACCCGACGGCCCCTGCGCTCCATGGGCACCGGCGTGTCCGCCGACTTCTCGGGATTCCAGTCGCACCGGCCACGCACCACCGTGTGCGCGCTCAGTGAGGCGGACCTCATCGAATTCCCCTGCGACCGCTTCATGGACAGTGCGGGCGGCGGCGCGGGCGGCAGCCTGAGACGGGAGGACCATCTCCTGCAGCGATTTGCCGACTAGGTCCAGGGCATATAGAGACCATCTCATTGGCCCTAAGGAGCCGCCTCTCCGTGAGGCCCACCAGCCCACCTCAGGGGAAGTGCCGTTTTGTGCACTTGCCAGAGAGGCCAGTGGGGACAGAGGGCCAATTCGGGCACCATCCCCCAATTCCCAATACTCGAGAAGTAAATGGATGGTACTTGGTGGTCAGAGCCAGAGTAGGGGACAAATGGATGGTGGGATGCTGAGGTCGGAGGCTTCGCTTGGAGGCTTTGACACAGCTATGCAAATGGCTTTTGTAGCACTGCAATGCAGAAGCCAGGCTTTGGGGGTAGAAAGGGGGTGCTTGTGCCCCCAACATGGCCAGAAATATTTGGGTGCATGCTTTTTGTTTGCTCAGTGTCAAACAGAGTTTTGTTTCTATTTAAGGAAGGAACTTATTACCATTACAAAGGAGGCTTGGCCAGGGACTCCACTGGTTTGGTGATCTCTGCCAAGAAGGGGGATGTAAACAGGTGGTAAAGTTTAACACACCCGCCAAGGAACTCGTTTATGTTGGCTGATAGAGCATTCAGGATACCTTAAAGTTTAATAAGAGACGCATTTCTTTTTTTCAAAAATGTGAAAAGCTCTGACATTTAACGAACTGACCAATAGACTCAAGGACTGTTTTAGTTGGACTGGGCCATTTTATTGTGTTCCTTTTAATATTAACAGTACAAGAGCGCTTGCTGACTTCGAGGATAACTAAGATTACATACTTTCTCAGGAGAAGGCTGCATGCAAGACTTCTCTGTCAGGGTTGCTCCTGTGGCTTTTTTAATTTTATTTTTTTAAACCTATATATGGAAAAGGAAATTTCAATGCCAGATTTGATAAAAGAATGTGATGTATATGTAGCTGATGACCCACTGGGGAACACCAGCGTTCCAGTTCACTTACCACATCTGTGACAGTGTGTTTAGATTGGAATAAATGTGATGCGGTACTTCTTATGTTTTTATCAGTGACATGGTTGACTGTGCCCTAATTCTCTTGAGTTGCAGTTAAGCAATGAAGGTAATTTCCTAATAGGGAAGCAAAAGGTGATTGTCAATTGATAGTTTAATGTTTGACCACATTAGTGTCTTTATATGAAATAGTAGAGGGGAAGAAATTATAGAAAACAAATGTGAAAAAAATACACCAGTGGGTATCTGTTCTACTAAAACCAGAAGATTGTTATGAGTACTTAAACCTCACTGTGAAATAATGATATATTTTGCAATTAATCCCTCCCCAACTGAGTGTCTTACTGTGTTATTAAATCTTTTAGTTAATAGTTGCAGTATTTCTTTTAAATGTTTTTGTTTTAAACTTAGGGGTAGGATCCTTTATTTGTTCAGTTGTTTCCAACTATTTGGGATACTTTCATTCCCTGCTATTTATGAAGTACATGTTTATCACTAAGTGTAGTGGTTTGGTTTACATTAATAATTTTATGTGTGGTCTAAAAATGCAGTCACTAAGAGAATGTACACTGTGGTTATGGTCACAGTGGTTATGGATTTATTGGCAGTGGAGTACCATGGAGGTCACTGCAATGGTGCTAAGGCTGACAGTGGAATCTTCTGTTTAGGGCCTTAAGCCCCTGAGGGTCCTGGTGACTCAGGGAATCCATCACAGCCCCGGGTCTTTCACCCCAGTTCACTCCTTTTATGTTTTGCCTAGATTGACCCATGCCTGCCCTCTTCTCAACAACTGAGTAGGGAACCAGCCATCTGAATGAGCTGATCGTTGTTTATGTTCAAATGAGTAAATGTCCAGACCACTTAAAACTACAGCTGCTTTTCTGGCAGTCTCGTCTGCGGGGCCAAAACTTAATAAACCACAGGAAATAGACTGTCATTCTTAGTTTGCTGCCAGGGCTTATTTTAGATTCAGAGCATACTGGTACATGAGAGCAGTAGTGTTGTTTGCTCTTATTTTCAACCAGTGAGCTATCTGGCACCTTTTGTGCTCCTGGCTTTTTTCAATCATAGCACTATTGCATCTCCTAGCTATTTCTTTTGCCCAGCAGGGTAATATTGAGTCCCATTGCAAGTATGGACAAGGCCTCTGGTTCTTCTCACCACCCACCTTTTCAGCCATAGAACATCACTGAAAATGCCTAATGCCTGGATCTGTGTTCTACTTTAGTTTCACTGGGAAGTCTTTCAGTGGGAGATGAATAAATGTTATACATTGTTATGTTCAGTTATGTCAATAAACCCACTAATAGAGATAATTTGTTGGAGTTTCCAAATATTTTATACACTTTCATAATGACACAATGCAGTTTCCATTTATGGAAATGAAACATAAGTTTGATGTCTTTCTGTCCTTTTTAATGTTTTTTATTTCCGTTTTCATAGGTGAGTATGGACTTTAAGAAAAGGATGTGTGATGTTATGTGCAAAGACGCAATGAAATGGCTCTAAAAGCAGATAGTCAGCCACAGCATGAAAGTGCTGTTGGACACCAGTGACATCAAGGTGCAGGTGATCGGGTCTCAGCAGGCATTGCCTGTTTAAAGGAAACTGATGAAAAGTCAAGCCCTTTGGCTCTCATGATCAAAAATATGAAGGAATTATCTTGAGCTGGAAGTAATTTTTGATTTTTGCCACTACACAGCTTATGAAAAGATAACATTCCTAAGGAAAAAAGAATAAACTTGGTATGAGTTAGGAGTATTCAGTGAAAGAGCCACTGGCCAGTCTGTAATGTTGTGGGACCTTCAGGTCAACCAATGGGATTACTGCTTCCATAATGCAGGGGATTTTGCAGGGCTACCAGGTAATAAATAATTAGCATGTGATCAGAACACCTTCACTAAATTGTCACACACCTGATTGTCACCAAAACTACAGCAACATATATGAAACCATTAAAAGAGAGAACTGAATTGCCTGTTATTTGTGTTTAACCACTCCCTCCTGTTCTTATAAGACTGGAAGGTAAATGGTGATGAAGCATATTAGTGCTGGAAGTTTATTCCCAATTCCAGACCATGGCCTAGTATCAATATTGTCACCATCCTCAGAAAGTATAGCATCATGAAAGTTGGGAATGATGGTAAGGAAGTGATGAAGGCACTTAGTCATTAGAGGGTTGCATTCATTCTTTTTACCTAATCTCTACCTCAGCTTCCTTATCAGTTAAAATGAGCAGCCTAAGAATCCTGATTGCACAGTGCTATTGTGAGGCATAAATGGGTAAGTAGCACTCAACAACACCAGCTACACCACAGATGTTCAGTAAATATGAGATGTAGCAGTGGTAGTAGTATTCTTTACACAGGGCAACAAATTGTTTGATTAAGAAGTTTCAGGGACAAGGCATTTCTGCTTAAGCCATAACCAATCAGAGGATTCAGGTAATGGAATTATAGTAACCCTTCTCCTCCTCTTTTTCTAGTTAATTGAAACATTTGTGTAATTCTTTTGAAAAGTGTCTGTGCATGTCCTTTGCCCACTTTTTAATGGGGTTGTTTTTCTCTTGTAAATTTAATTTCCTTATAGATGCTTTGTCAGATGCACAGTTTGCAAATATTTTCTCCCATTCAATGGTAGCTTGTCTGTTGACTCTGTTGATAGTTTCTTTTGCTGTACAGCAGCTCTTAAGTTTAATTAGATCCCACTTATCAATTTTTGCTTTTGTTGCCGTTGTTTTTGGTGTCTTTGTCATGAAATCTGTGCCCACGCCTATGTATGGGATGGTATTGCTTAGGTTATCTTCCAGCATTTTATAGTTTTGGGTTTTACATCTCAGTCTTCAATCCATCTTGAGTAGATTTTTATGTATGGCATAAGGAAGGGGTCCAGTTTCAATCTTCTGCATACGGCTAGCTGGTTATCCCAGCACCATTTATTGAATAGGGAGTCTTTCCTCCCTTGCTTGTTTTTGTCAGCTTTGTCAAAGATCAGATAGTTGTAGATGTGCAGCCTTATTTCTTAGCTCTCTATTCTGTTCCATTTGTCTATGTGCCCTTTGTTGTACCAGTGCCATGCTGTTTTGGTTACTGTAGCCTTGCATAGTGCAAAGTCGGGTAACGTGATGCCTCCACCTTGGTTCTTTTTGCTTAGGATTGCCTTGGCAATTTGCCTTCCCATTAACTTATAGATAGTATCTTCAAGTGTCCCTTTACTTAGTTTACTTAAAACAATACTTTGCATGCACAAATACTTTTTTTCCTAGGGATTTCAAGTCACTTCATCCTTTTCAGTCATGTGGCAAATAGTATTCTTTTCATTTTGCATGGGGAGACGGAGGTATTTGGCGATTATGCTTAACTATTTTAATTACTGAAATAATTAGGAAAGAACATATAGTTTCCTGATACCTACTTGCTTTATCTTAGGGCGGAGTACCTAAATATTCCATTACAACTGTTGGAAAGATTTTTAAGTTACAGGTGGTGAGATTTCTAATTGACACAGAACTGTGAGTGGCTTTATAACTTGGCTGTGAAATGGTATCAGATGCTAGAGGGAAATAAATTGTCATGCCCCAGTATTTCAAGCAACAGCATCTTTCAACTATGTAAATCCACACAGTTTCTTTCAAACTAATGAAAGCTTTATAATGCTAGCTCTGTGCCATAGTTAATGCCGACAGGACAGCCCTGTTGCATATTAAGACCAGCTGTGGCCATGTAGCAGGCTTCAGTTTACCAAATTACAGTTTTTTTGGTTAAGTAATTCTTACCCCACAGCTGATTTCCCACTCGGCTCTTAGTATATGGGTACTGAAGTGTGTGGAAACACACTTTGAATGGTGGCCTCCATCCTCTTATTCCATTCTCTCCTAACTCTTGTGTCCTTCTAAGGATTGTTACTTTAGGAAATTAAAATCATTACAAATTAAAACAAATACCCATATTAGCACCACTCAGTAATAGTTAACATTTTGTAATGTTTGTTTTCAGCCTTAAATGTCTCTACTGACAAATACCTTTGGTTTCCTTCTCCACACCTTGTCCTCAAAGCCAACTACCATTGTGACTTGGATGTGTTTCCTTCTAGTCCATGTTTAAATGCAGCTGATTCTTTTATTCACAGTAAAGTCAACACAAACACTGGATTCATGAATGCTGAACCATTGCTCCTAGGGGAAATACAGTGCTGGGTTCCTGCAAGCCTCTGGTCACATTTTCATCAATCAATATGTAACCTTAATTTATGTGTGTTTCTATTTAAAGACACCTTATGTGGTATATATTGTTGGCTAGATGTGGTAGCTCACACCTATAATCCCAGCACTTTGGGAGGCTGAGGCAAGAGGATTGCTTGAGCCCAGGAGTCTGAGACCAGCCTGGCAATATAGTGAGATCCCATCTCTATAAAAAATAAAAAATTAGCCGTGCATGGTGGCATGTGCTTGTAATCCTAGCTACCCAGGAGGCTGAGGTGGGAGAATGGTTCGAGCCTGGGAGGTTGAGACTGCAGTGAAGTATGATGGTGCCACTGCACTCCAGCCTGGGTGACAGAGTGAGACCCTCTCTCTCTCACACACACGTGTGTGTGTGTGTGTGCACGCGTGCGTAGTTGGTTCACTGACACTGAACTCAGCCAACAGCACTATGACTCATGCCTGAATGGAGCTTATCTAACATGCATATTTTCTCCATAAGACACAGCTTCCTGCACTTAGGAACGCTAACAGCATTTCGGCACTATGCTTGGGGAACCCTTTAAACAGCAAAGTCACCAGCAAAAAGCACAAAAATGGGGAAAACGTGGCATTAAATAGACTAGGAAAAGGACTCTTGTTAACAGCATGAGAGCTGAAACAAAAAGGCAGAACATCACCTTGTTCAGCCTCAGCTGGGAACCTGAATGGCAGCTCAGATTTTTCGCTGCCCTAAGCATGTCAGCGAATGACCATGACAGTGCTATGGAGTGTTGATTCTAGGGTCACAAACAAATTTTGGTGTGAAAATGAATTCACAAATACATAATCCGAGACTCAGGAAGGTCAGCTGTACTTTTTTTTTTTTTTGAGACGGTGTCTCGCTCTCGCCCAGGCTGGAGTGCAGTGGCACGATCTCGGCTCACTGCAGGCTCAGTCTCCCGGGTTCATGCCATTCTCCCGCCTCAGCCTCCCGAGCAGCTGGGACCACAGGCGCCCGCCACTGCGCCCGGCTAATTTTTTGTATTTTTTAGTAGAGACGGGGTTCACCATGATCTTGATCTCCTGACCTCGTGATCTGCCCGCCTCGGCCTCCCAAAGTGCTGGGATTACAGGCATGAGACACTGCGCCCCGCCAGTCAGCTGTACTTTTTATCCTCCCAGCTTCTCCTGTGCCCCTTACCCCTATTCCTTTTCTTTTTTATTTTTCTTTTTGAGATGGAATCTTGCTCTGTCACCCAGGCTGGAGTGCAGTGGTGCCATCTCGCTCATTGCAACCTCCGCCTCCCAGGTTCAAGCAATTTTCCTGCCTCAGCCTCCCGAGTAGCTGGGATTACAGGCGTGCGCTACCATGCCCGGCCAATTTTTGTATTTTTAGTAGAGACAGGGTTTCACCCTGTTGGTCAGGCTGGTCTCGAACTCCTGACCTCAGGTGATCCGCCTGCCATGGCCTCCCAAAGTGTTGGGATTACAGGCGTGAGCCACTGCACCCGGCCGCCTTTTCTAGATGCCATAAATTACCTTTTTTTTTTTTTTAAACCCCCGTGAGTAATCTTGTCTTTTAAATTGGTAACCACACCTACTTTGGGATTGTTTGATATTTTCTAGTGATGCTCCTATGAGTTTTGTTCCCTTGCTACGTGTGCACAATTTTTTAAAAATTAATAGATTTATTTATTTTTATTTATTTATTTATTTATTTTGGAGACAGAGTCTCGCTCTGCCACCCAGGCTGGAGTGCAGTGGTGTGATCTCGGCTCACTGCAACTTCCGCCTCTCGGCTTCAAGCGATTCTTCTGCCTCAGCCTCCCAAGTAGCTGGGATTACAGGCGTGTGCACAGTTATTATTTCTTCTTTGGGGGTGCTTACCAGACATTAAAAATGCAGCTACTCTTGTGTCCTTTCTCCCCTCTACCCATTTACCATTCCCCATTTGTCAGGAAGGGCTCCACAGATGAGAACGGCTAAGTATATCCCCTGACCGCCATCTGGCCCGGGCTCACCCTTCAGAAGGTGTCAGTCCCTGTATCCCTTTTATTTGGAAAGGCTCTTTGACATTCTTTTACTCTAAGGCATTCTTTTATTTGCCAAGGAAAAGGGTGACCGGCTCTGAGAAGAACGTAGTTTGCTTCTTGGAAGCTCTTATTTATGTACATTTACTGCCTTCACACTCATTATTTGGTGACATGGTTGTTGTTGTTTTTTTTTTCTATTTCTTTTTTAACTTCTGAAAACACACACACACACACACACACACACACGGCTTTTTGTTGTTTGTTGTTTTTGCTTTACACATAATTTGACTAAGGCTGTTCTCCTTCCTCCTCTTTGTTAGTATCACAATTATTTCTACTTTCTGTGTCTCGTTTGGTTCTTCTAAAAAACACATAATTTTAAACTTACCAAAAGAGCTGCAAGAATATTTCAGGAAACTTCTGTATACCCTTGGGCCAGCTTTCCTAATTGTTAATATTTGTCCTGTTTGCTTTCTCATTCTCTCTGTCAACTACTTAAGAATAAACTACAGACATTATAGGTTTTTTTTTTTACCACTAAATATTTCAGTTGTATTTCTGAAGAATAGGGCATTGTCTTACATAACCACAGTACAATTATCAAGATCAGAAAATTTAACCCTGATAAAATGCCATTATCTAATCCACAATCCATATTCAAATCTATCAACTGTCCTAATAACATTCTTTTTAGCTGTTGCCTCCTGGTGCAATTTAGGATCATGCATTAGCTATCATGTAGCCTCTCTTTCCATTTTCTTTGCTTTGATTTTCTTCTTTCCTAAAGTAAGGTATATTGAGGTGTAGTTTACATACAGTAAAATTTACCCCTTTTGAATGTATAGTTCCATCAGTTTTCACAAATGCATACAATCATTTAGCCAGCACCATAATCAAGATATAGACCATTTCCTTTACCACAAACAGTTCATTTGTGCTCCTTTTAGGCAATGCCCTTTCCCATAAATTCAATCCCTGGTGATCTCAGATTTAATTTCTCTCCCTATGGTTTTTCCTTTTCTAGAGTGGCATATACATGGAATCATACAGTATGTAACATTTTGTGTCTGGCTTTTTGAGTAGTATTCCATTGCCTGAACATACCCCACACTGTTTATTCATTCACTGGTTCAAATTGGTTTTAAAAATAGATCCATACCTTATGGTGTGAGATATGGATCAAGCAAGCAAGCAAGATTAATGTTTTTTTGTTTTGGTTTTATTTTTTCCATATGAATATATAGTCATCCAGTACATTTTGTTATATATAAAAGATAACAACCAATTTTTCAGCATTGAATGACCTCTGCAACTTTGTTGAAACCAATCAGTTGGCCCTATATGTGTGTCTATTTCTTGAAACTCTATTCTGGTCCACTGATTCGTATGTCTATTCTTGGTTCAGTACCAAATTGTTTTGATTACATAGGCAGTCTTGAAATCAGGTAGCATAAGTTCTCCAAATTTATTCTTCTTTATCAAAGTTGATTTTGGCCAATTAGCTTTTTGATTCTCCATATAAATTTTATAATTGGCTTGTTATTGCCTGAAGAAAAATGTCTGGTGGGATTGTGATTTTGATAGTATCTTAGTCCATTCAGGCTGCTGTAACAAACTACCATCAACTGAGTGGCTTGCAAACAACAGAATTTTATTTCTCACAGTTCTAGGGGCTGGAGATCCCAAGACCAAGGCTTGGGCAGATTCAATGTCTGGTAAGGGCCTGCTTCCTAGCAGACAGCTGTCATCTTGTTCTAACCTCACATGGTGGACAAACCAAAGGAGCTCTCTGGGGCCTCTTTTTATAAGGGTACTAACCCCATTCATGAGGGCTGTCTCTTCATCACCTAATCACCTCCCAAAGGCCCCACCTCCTAAAATACCATCACCTTAGTGGTTAGGATTTCAAGGTATAAATTTGGGGAGGGAGGAGACACAAACATTTAGACCAAGGTAGATTGCATTAAATCTATAAATGAATTGGGAAAGAATTGACATCTTAACTGACTCTTGATCTGTGAATGCAGTGTGTTTTTCAATTTATTTAGTTCTTTGTAATTTATCTGATAAATGTCTTAAAGTGTTCAGCCAACAAATCTTAAATCAAATATTGTTAGCTCTATAAGTATTTCATGATTTTGATGTTATATAATAACATCGAAAGTATACATGGCACTTTTAGAAAATTTCAGTTTCCAGTTGAACATTTTCTAGTCTATAGAAATAAGTTGGATTTTATACATTGACCATTAAACTTAGTTCTTGTAGTTTTTTGGTACATTCTTTTGAATATTTCATGCATATAATCACATTATCTGTGATAAAGATAATTTTATTTTTTCACTCCCGTTGGTATGCCCTTTATAAATTTTTCTTGCCTTATTGCACTGGTTAAAAACAGCAACAACTCGGGAGGCTGGGGCAGGAGAATCGCTTGAACCCGGGAGGCAGAGGCTGCAGTGAGCCAAGATCACCCCACTGCACTTCAGCCTGGACAACAGAGCAAGACTCCATCTCAAAAAAACAAACAAAAAACCAAAAAAACAGCAACACACTGTTTAATAGCAGTAGTAAGAGAAGGCTTCCTTGCCTCACTGCTAATCTTGGAATAAAGCATTCAATCTTTCACATTAAGTATGATGTCAGCTTAGTGTTTTCATGATGCCTTTCATCAGATCGAGGAAGTTATAATTTGCTGAGAAGGGATGTTAAATGTTGCCAGTTGCTTTTTCTGCACTATTGAAATGACAGTATGACTTTTCCTCTTTAATCTGTTGATACGGTGAAAATTACGTTGATTGATTTTTGAGTTTTGAACCGACCTTGCAACTAAGTGGGACAAATCCCACCTAGTTATGATATATTATCATTTTTATATATTATTGGTTTCAAATTCTTCACATTTTATTAAGGATTTTTGTATTTATGTTCATAATGGATTTGTCTCTAGTTTTCCTTTTTTTTTGTAATGTCTGTTTTTGCTTTTGGTTTCAGAGTAATACTGGCCTCATAAAGTAAGTTGAGAACTGTTTCTTCCAATTCTATTTTCTGGAAGAGCTTCTATAGAACTGGTATTATTTCTTTTCTAAATGTTGATACGTTTGCCAGTGAAGGCTTCTTTGCTTGAAGTTTTCTTTGTAGAAAGGTTTTTTTCCCCATGAATTAAATTTATTTAATGGATTTAGGATTCTTCAGATTATCTAATATTCTTGGATGAACTTTAGTAATATGTGGCTTTCAAAGAATTTGTTCATCTCGTCTAAGCTATCAAATTTATTGGCATGAAGCTTATTGGAATATTTTCTTCTTCTTATTTTTAATATTAGTAGAATCTATAGTAATGTTCCCCACTTCCATTCCTGATACTGGAAATTTGTATCTTCTCTCTTATCAGCCTTGGTAAAGAGTTATCAATTTTATTGTGTCACATACAGATTTGTTTGTCAAATAACATGTCCATAACCTTTAAAAACTGTTTGTTTTTTAGCCGCATTTATTGTGTACAGTAAAAAAGAATTTTTTTTTATTTGACAGGCTATGTTTTTTGAGACTTTGTACACATGGACAGGTATTCTTAAATTTGTGTAATCTTTAGGCTAATATATACAAATTAGCACCCAGAAATATGTTTTCTTTATACTTAGCTCTTCTCTTTCCTCAACATTATGTAAAACATGGCGGGAAACCCTTTCCAAATAAAATTAGTGTGAGACTCCTTTTATAATGAACAGCTCTATAAATCAGATTACATTCAGGTAACATCTAAGAAAGTTCCAGTGAAGGAGAGTAAATAATTGTGTCTGCTTTAGAGCCCTGTGGTTGAGGCTTTTGGTGTCAACTTCAGAACATTATCAATCCTGGTATCATGATTTCCCACTTAGACATCTTTCTGAGTATTGCATTTGCTTGGAAAGGAACCCTGTGCTCTTTTTGGCAGCATATATACTAAAATTGGAATGATACAGAGAAGATTAGAAAGGAATCCTGTCTTGCAAAAAAAGCAATAACTGTCTATTGTGCACATTAAATTTTAAACAAGTGCTCAATCTGAAACCAAAATTGGTTGGAGAAGAGGAGCACAATGGATTAGAGATATGGTAGAACTCTTATTTTGCGGAATAATTCATAGATGCTCCTCTCCTGGCAAGGATTGTGGCAAACTTAATACTATACAATCACCACCAGGTCTCAAAATTGTAGATAGACAAATAAATAGCTCATTGTTTAAAAGAAAATAAAAATGCTTAATTTTAATATTGCCTACATTAAAGATTTTACTGACTTACAATATGGCAAATCTTATAGAAGGGAGAAGCTGTATTTGAGATTTTTATCTTGGTTTTATACATGTATTAAGAAACCTGTAATCCTAGCACTTTGGGAGGCTGACATGGGAGTATCGCTTGAGGCCAGGAGTTCGAGACTAGCCTGGGCAATATAGGGAGATCTCGTCTCTACAAAAAATTAAAAAAAAATGATTAGCCGAGCATGGTGGCACATGCCTGTAGTCCCAGCTACTCAGGAGGCTGAGGCGGGAGGATTGCTTGTGCCTGGGAGGTTAGAGGTTGCAGTGCAGAGACCACTGCACTCCAGCCTGGGCAACAGAGCCAGACCATCTCTGTCTCTCTCTCTCTCTCTCTCTCTCTCTATATATATATATATATATACACACATACACATACATATATATACATGCATACGTACACATGTATTATTTAATTTATGTAAGACTCATTAAGCATAAACTACTTTGAGGCATAGGGTATTTTGTTTATTTAATTTAGCAGACCTTTATAAGCATTTATTTTGTGTCAGGCATGATTTTAAGAGCTATTCCTACACTAATTCATTCAGTCCTCGTAATATCTACCCTCTGAGGTAGGTACTGTTACTTTCTCAGATGACAGAGGAGAGGAGGAGGAGACAGGGGCGCAGAGAAGTTATGTGTCTTGACGGAGGTCCCTGAGTGTGGAGCTGTTGGAGCTGGATTTGAAGTGACACTGGCTGGCTCCAGAGTCCTTGTTGTCAATCCTGATAACTTTTGTCACCTCATGTGTACACAAGATGACTTATAAAAATCAAAGGATTGTTCTTAGGGTGCATGGTGAAGATTTTTTCCCTCCCATGTAATGCTAAAACCCATGCTTTAGTTCTAACCAATTTGGCCTTTTTTTTCCCCACCTATTTCTCTCAATTTATGTAACACATGTATGGGGCGCTATCCAGTGTTACATTATTTATACTTAAATATTTAATGAAGGACGTGCAGTTCATCTTGCAGCCATAAATACTTCACTCTGTCTTGACATGTAGGGTTAGTTCTTTCCACTGGTTTGTGAGCTCCCTAAGGACAATCATTCTATCTTGTATTTCTCTTTGTGTCTCCACAGGGCCTGGCTGGCTTTGAATAGAATTCCTGGATACCTGCTTATTGATGAGTACTGCAAAGCAGCTGTTCAGTCCTTTCCCACTGAGACACACATGCCAGACACTGTTCATTAAAGTGATATTCATTCATGTGTTGGGGGCAAGTCATTTACTAGCTGTAATTTCACCCAAATATACATTTATATAGTCATGGTTAAAAATTGACAGATACTGTAAGACGGTACATTCGACTGGAAGCATAGTACTTTTTCTATCTTTAATGTAGAAATATAGTTTTCAAAAATGAGCATTTGGATAATTTAGTACAGATTTCTCCCCTTAGTGCACTGTTTGTAGATTTCATATTGCATATAATAAATCTGGGATTATGTCTTATTTATGTCCTATCACCTAGCATGGTGCATTTCACATAGTAGGTTCTCAATAAATGCCAGTAGAATTTTTAAAACCTTGGTAAAGCATTAGTCCTCTTACAAAGGGAGTGACAGTAGGAGAAATTTTTCATCAAAGATCTTTGGAACTACTGAGTCTGAGGTTTTGCTTTATAGGACATGGAACAAGATATTGTTGCATGCACACTGACGACTTATTTTTCACCTCATCCCCGTTCTTGAGTAACTTCTTCCCCCACAAAATCATGACTGAGACAAAAAAAAAATGCAAGGCATAGCAATAATTTATGAATTTCTTTCTGCACCAGAAAGACATAAGACAAGTGTTTTTGTGAGATAAGGAACATTTCAGCAACACTGTGAGGCATGAATTAAGGTATAGGCAACTGGTCCCACCAGGTGAATGATTATCTGCAGTTGCCAGAGTGAGCTGTCTCAATGGCTGATGAAGCTGCTGACCTTGACATATTTATCATCATTACTCCAGGGGACAGACACCAATATCTCTATTCTTGTGCATACATAGCCAGAAAAGGAGGCCCAGTCCAGTGGAAAAGAATGTATGTGTATAGATGTGTGGTGTTTGTGTGTCTGTGTGTAAGAGAGACAGAGAGTGAGAGAGAGAGAAAGACAGAGTATTTGGTTCTTACATCTTCCTTCCTCTTTTAACTTTTTTCTCTTTTTACTGAAAAGGGAAAATGGCATTAGGCTCTCCTCTAAAAGATCAGATTCACAATAGCTCCTCAGTCTGCAAGACTTTAAGGGGCATAGTTTTTCCTTATAAGGGAGCCGAGTAAGGCTGCAAAAAATAGATGATCTGTGTTATCATCTCTCCGGCTAAGATTGCCGGATTGCCATCTGATTAGAGGAGGCCAGAGTGAGGGATGTGACCCTGGATAATGCTGGTGCTGTGTCCTCCCCTCACCCCAGGATGGTGCTGATTGCTTTCTGGCATGGAGTTTGAAATCTGTTCCACTGTCCCACGCCTCTGGCCTGGCTTTCCGTGTTTTGCTGGCATTCTTAGGTGTCCCTTGGCTTGTGGGTACATCACCCTGATCTCTGCCTTCATCTTCATTTGGTGTCCTCCTGGTGGGACTATCTGTGCCTAAATTTCCCCTTTTTATAAGGACACCAGTCACATTAGATTAGGGGCCCACCTCATTCCAATATGACCTCATCTTAACGAATTATATCCACAACAACACTATTTCCAAATAAGACCGCATTCTAAGCTACTGGGGGCTAAGACTTCAACATACAAATTGTAGGGGAGACACAATTTAACACACAGCAGCATCCAATCCATTGATGGTGATTCACTTGGGAGCTTTCTCTTCATTATGAATTTAACAAGAAAGAGGCAGGAAAACGCAGAGGAAATGGTGGAACAGTCAATCTTTTCTGACAAAGGATCTGGATGTGGAAACACGAGGCCTGGGGAATGGAGCATAGGCCTCCTACTCATTCATCAGAACAGTCACCTACTGTCAGAGGACCCTGAGGGTATCTGAGTTGAAATATGATGTATGGGTCAAAGAGCACCTAAGGCTCCAAAGCTTTTTGCAGACTCCCAGTGGCATGTGAATTTTAGCTGTCCAGGCAAAATTACTCGAAATCTTTGGCCTTATGCCTTTAGAAATCTGAAGGTGCTCACCTAAGAGGCCTGCCTTCTCTCCTGTGTTCTCGAATGTGGAGGGGTACTGCTTGGGAAGGAGCAGCTCCTTTGTAAGCGTCCGGTCTTCTCAGCCACTTGACTTCCTAATAGTACCGTGTTTTAAAAATAAATTTCCTATTTCCTTAACAAATATCAAAATAGAATGAAATTCAGCCAAGACTGGGTGCCGGGAGCTTTGTTAGACCCTTGTATGTCTAATCTCAGTTCTCACAGAAGCCAACAGTATGCCTATTTCCATTTCCAGATGAGGCCGCAAGGCTCGGCATTCAGTGACTTGCCCCAGGGGCTCAGAGGAGGTGAGCGACAGCCCAATCCTATGCACTTTGTATTTGGGTGTCAATTTTTGAAGGACGCAGATTGCTTTTCAAAAAATCTTAAATATCACATTGAGATAAGAATTCATTTTACCCTGTTGAGCCTCTCATGTAAAATGAGGAGTCTGGATTTAGATGATCTCTATGTGTCTGTGCAGCCCTAAAATGCATCTACAATTATGATTTTTATTTTCCTGTTTTGGATGTAAGAAGGAGAGGATGTAGGCTGTCCATCTGCTTTTTTTTTTTTTTTATGATGGAATTTTTAACATCTCATCATGGAATTTCCTGGATCTCAACCAAGTATGCACATCCCCGTCTCCCAGAAGCTCATCTATTTTTGACTGCAATAGAATTAGAATCTGGTCATTTGGGGGGCAATCCCTTTGGAGGGGTATTTTTATTTTCTCTTCTTCAAAAATGTATTTCTTTTCTCTTCTTCAAATATCCTTGTGCTCCTATTGCTTCCACAGATGTTCAGAGCTGGCCACACACAGCCTCATTTGCACTTGGCTGACAGGCAGTAGCCTATTGCAGTGGCCAGAGAAACACTACACCTTTCTTTGCTGAGACCGGATTCTGCTCTGGGCACCTCTCCTGTGGAGCAAAGGGGGCCAACCAACAGGCTTTGACTGATTTATTTCAGGAAGACTCGCTTGTTGATGGATATGGTAATCATGCCAGTAAAATTCAATTACTGTATCCCTGAGGACCGTAGCAAGCAATAATAAATTAGGGAACATGAGCTTTGGAGTATCTGAACTGAAATTATAATGGGAATATTGAAAAACAAACAAACAAAAATCCAAAGCATTCATTTATAGATGCTGCAGTTTTCCCCACCAAAAATTAGTTCAATAATAGATGCTGCAGTTTTCCCCACCAAAAATTAGTTCATCAACTAACCCTTTGTTCTTGTCATAAAAGAATATGCCTTAGACACAGCCAAGAACATTTTATCTTAATTACTTAGTATTGTTGTAGCTCCCAGAGCACTCGTGCCTTCTGGGTAATGGTACACAGGGAGGAAGCAGCCGTCTGGAAGGGCCTCCCAAGGCCACCGCACTAATCCATGCTGGGCTCACACACACTCGCTGCTCATGGCCTTGGGTTTCAGGTTGCCATCCAGGGCTGAGGTTTGAATGGAAGTTGTCATCTCAGAAGGTCTGCCTAGCACTGAACCACTGACATCCATCAGGAATGTCAAGTCACGCATTGTCTCATTAACTTGAGCCAGCTTTCCTGCTATCAGATCCTTTTTCATTCCTGGCCTTTCCACCTTGTCTTTCTTCCTTTGTGTAACAGTTTATGGCTTCTCCTGTTTGTGCCTTCAGCCCGTGAGTTGTGCATGCGTCTCCTCCATGCCATAAGTAGAACTTGCAGAATTAGCTGACATTTCTTGTCCAACATAAATTTTAAGTGCTTGAAGGGATAAAGAACAATCAGGCAGTCTTGTTATATCTGCAGACTCTATGGTCTATCCCCAGATAATTTTGAAGTTACAATGGTTTGTCATGAATGTCTTCCTTCACTTTATCTTCTTTCTCACCTGGATCCCAACATTCAAGTAGATAACAGAACTGATAACCAGGGGAGATATGAAGAAGATGACAGAGGACCTAAAAATATTTTCTGAATCAGTAGCAGTAATTTTCTACCAGTAATAAATATCTTTTGGGGTATCCACTAAGACCAAACCTGTTTCTTGGAAAATTGCTACCCTTCTACCCACAAGTACATGAAGGACTGTAAGCCTGGAACATACTTAGTTTACGTGGCCAGATGGAAATGGCCAAATCCTGACCCAGGCTGGGCACCATAGAATTTTTCTCCCATAAGCTGAAACATTATCCAGTTAGTTGATTTGCTAGAGTTTGGAGATGGCAGGGCTCTGGAGTTTGGGGCCATTATTTTTAGCTATATGAACAGTGTCATGTGCACAGGAAAGGGAGAGGGTGGTTTTGTAATGAAGCAGAAGTGTCAAGAGAAGCAGAGAACAGAGATGGTCCAGACATGGGCAAGTCACTGCCTTGGTTCTGGTGACTGTCACATTCTGCTTCTAGAATGTATGGGAGGCCGGCTGCACTCCATTGCCTACCCTTAGGTTTTCCCAGTAAATTCTCTTTTTTGCTTTGGTTGGTCTCAATAGGAAGTTTTGCTATTTGTTTGTTTTCTTTTTTTTTAACTGGCAAAAGAGACTTGAGATGTTATAATACCATCTAACACTTTCTTGGACTTGGATGGCATTTGAGGACAGGGGCAGGAAGGGCTCTGGCATGATACTTTGAACAGTAGTAGTGTAGTCGTGGTAGTAGGTCCCACCAGCTCTGTGTTAAATGGGTGGTTAGAGTAGGCCTGGCAGTGAGGGTGGCCTTGCTGGAGAGGGTTACTGTCCTTTGGTAGAGGAACATCCCCCATTTCACCCTCTGTCCCTGCTCCCATCCTGGTGTACACTCTCTCTGTAAGCTCTTGTCCCCAGCACTGCACCTCAGGCCTCAAACCTTCATTACCTCTTCACTATTTTGCCTTTTAGCCAATGCCTCTACCATGCCCATCTTCCTAGGACCTTAAACATTTTTCTAAGATGTTCACAAATAATGAAAAATTATAAATTATTTCATTTGGGCAAGGGAACTGACAATTCATGGCAGCATACTTTAGGACTTGCCAAGATTAGGGGTGATTCTTTCCATTAAAATGAGATGGAAGCTTCAGGACATCAAGAGACAAAAAGCAGCCAGAAGAGCTTACTGTCCCTTTATTTCCCATGAAACACAATGCTGCGCGGTGCTCATATTGTGCCCACACTGCTTCCTGTGCTTCGCCAAAGCAGGGATTTCATCCAGCATCCCAGCTGTTCTGGAGCCTGTGCTAGGGTGGCTGGCTGGGAACTGGGGACACAGAAGGGTGTTGCTTTCATGCCACAGTCGTGCTTGGGCCCTCTGCACAGGCAATCAGTGACTCCCTCAGGGCAGAAGGCTGTGGGAATGTCCAGTCTGACTCTGTCCTCATTTGGCCCATGTCCACTATCAGAAAATGAACGAGCAAATACAACCTCCAAATAAAGGGGGACTTGCAGAGGAGATTGTAGTTCCCACTACTTTGATGTTAGCTATCTTCTGGAAAAAGGGCATGAGACTTAGTGTAACTTGTTTAAGAACCATGGTCACAATTTATTAGCCTCTTCTGTTCTCCTTAGAGGGGAAAAATCGTATATAAGGTGTTGAGGTCAACTGTTACACAAACCCAAGTATGCCCAGCCCTGTACTAGGCATCTTGCAGCACCTTATTTAGATGTCATAGTGGTCCGACAGGAAGACATTATTACTACTAGTTTTCCAGCAAGTTATGTAACATGCTGAAATAATCACCCGCCTGGTAAGTAATTGACATGGAATGTGGACCTGAGTTTAGCTGATGCCTAAAACTATGCTAATTCCACTGCAGTGTAATTCGGTATTTCTTAGAGCTTGCCTGATAGGGCACTCAGGGTGAGGTGAGCACTTGTTAAAAATCTGATCCTGGGTCGTGTTGCAGATCTGACATCAGAATCTTTTAGAAATGGGTACAAGAATTTGCCCAGGTGAATCTCATCAGGCAAGTTAGATAAATGCTGCTGTAAAGCCTTTTTTTAAATTAAAAAAAAAAAAACCCACAGTAATTCTTAGTGAGGTGTGCACTAAGAAAGTCTTTTTTCTTTTTCATTAACTTTTTATTTTGGAATAACTTTAGATTTGCACATAAGTTGCAAAAATAATACAATTTCCATATACTTCCTCTCACCTAATTTCCCCTAATGTTAACCTCTTAAAAAACCATGGTACATTTGTAACAACATCAACAAATTACTATTAACTTCACTCCAGACTTCATTCAGCTTCCACCTATATTTACCCTAATGCCCATTTACTGTCCCAGGATCCAGTCCAGGGTACCACAGTGTGTTTAGCAGAGAGACTTTTGGTAGTATATATGTTCTGAACTAAAGCTAATTGTGAGCATATCTTACGGCACAGCAATTGCACTCCTGTATGTATTTGTAGCAAATGGCATGTATGAAAATGTTTACGGCAGCAGCCTCCAATGCAGGTAAAACCTAGACACAGCCCATCCATAGCAGAATAGATAAATAAAATGTATACTCATGCAATGGAATATTGTCTAGAGATGAGAAGGAATAAACTATTGCTACTTATAATAATGAGGATGAATCTTGCAAACACGATGTTGTGGAGATGATGCAATGCAAGAAAGAGCACACACTCTAGGCTTCCACTTACAAAAAATTAAGACAGGCAAAACTAAACTATGCTATTTGAAGTCAGAGTACCTTTGGGAGGGGTGGTGACTGAGACGGGCAAGAGGTTTTGGAGTGCCGGAATGTTCTATTTCTTGAGCTGGATACTGGTGCCATAGGTGCGTTCACTTTGTGAAAATTCATCAAACTGTGCACTTCAATATTTGTGCAGTTTTCTGGATATATTTTATTCTTCTTTAAAATTCATTAAACACAGACTGAAGTGTTTCTGTGGAAAAGCAGCACGGTGGGTTTGGGACAGCAGCTTTCATTTATATCTGAAAACAAATTAGCTTGATGCAGCAAATTGGATACAACTGACTGTGCAGTCACCCTGCACTAGGAAACAAGCATGGCTTCCTGGCTAATTAACAGACACCGGGGCATCCTTCTCCACTCAGAAATGTTCATTGCCATGTGCTTTTAGGGTAGGGTGTGATTTTTACAATAAAAAGGTTTGCCAGCTGGTGGTGTGACATGCATCCTTCCTCGTGGAGTGAGGCTATGCTGCTGGGACACATGGAGAGACATGCTGTCCCCAGGCATGAGGAGCAGCCTTTCATGTGCATAGGTGACTGCCAGAAGAAGGGTACAGGCCGCCCTTCTTGTCCTGGTCAGAGCTGTGACATCAGGTAGGACACATCACCAAGGACTGGGCATAGTAAGTAGGTGGTCAGATCAAACATCACCTGATAACCCCTCCCTGTCCCAACAGTCTCTGTCAGCACTATCCTCTCTCCCTCTGCCTGCCCCACCCCCAGCCAGCCTTACACAGCAGCAGCTTCTCCAACCACTAGTTCCACTATCTCTGTTTTCAAATCCCACCCCGGCCCCAACTCCTTCTCACTTAGAGCCCTCTTGTGTCTTTTCTGAAATTTTCCAGTTGTTTCCCAATGCTTCCTTCTACCTGCCTGCTATCTAGAGGTATAAAAGTGGTCCTTTCAAAAACTGAAATGTGCTTGTTTGGATTCTGGGATTAAACTCCATTATCTCCATAACTGTGAAGACAAAGCTTGCCCCCTTGTACTAGCTATGGTCTGGATGTGTCTCCCAAATTCATATGTTGAAACTTAACTGCCAATATGATAGTTTAAAGAGGTGGGGTCTTTAGGAGGTGCAGAGCCCTCATGAATGGGATTAGCAACCTTATAAAAGAGTTTGAAGGGAGCTCCCGGGACATTTTTGCCCTTCTGTCATGTGAGGACACAGCATTTGAGGCACCAACTTGGATTCAGAGAGCAGCCCTCATCAGACACCAACCTGCTGGTGCTTTGACTTTGGACTTCCCAGCCCCCAGAAGTGTGAGAAACAAGTTTCTATTATGTATAAATTACCCAGTCTCAGTTATTTGGTTACAGTAGTACAAATGAACTAAGATAGTACTCAGGTCCTATATGCTCTTTCCGGAATGTTCTCCCCTTAGCCACCAACAAGGCTTGTTCTCTTGCCTCCTATAGAACATGTTTCAAATGTTTAAACTAAAATGCAGCCTCCTTATGCCCCTCCTCATGGGTGTATTTTGCCTTAGTCCTTGTCATATCATATATGCTGTGCTTCACCTGTCTTCTCTGTTTTTTCCTTCAACTTCAGGACCTTGTTCCACTCTGTGCCAGTGGAATTCCTGCAAAGGCAGGGATTTTTCTCTATCCCAGTTGCTCTCACACTGCCTGGCACATGGTAGGGGCTCAATGTGTTGAATGCACTATGGAATGAATCTGAGCTTGGCTTAAGTCTCCAGGTTTATCTTCTGCTATATCCCTACAAACTCACTGTGCCCCAGTCCCATTGATCCATGAAGTTCCACATCACTCCCCCACAAGGCAGTGCATGCAGTTCCTTCCTCCCGCAATACCTGTCTCCCCTTTCTACACATGCCAAGCTTGTCTTCATCCTCTGGATTCCACTGGAGCTTCAGCAACTCCATAATGCCTTCCCATGGTGACACACAGTGCATGGACCATGCTAAATGCTACTGGCTTGTTCAGGCCTCAGCCTTCCCCAGAGACATTAAGCAACCCCAGGGCCAGACAGGGCCATTGTGTCTTTTCCCCCAGCCTGGTTCTTTAGATGTGTGATGAGAGAATACATAAATGGCATCCCTAAAGACATACAGGCAGTTAGTGGCAAGGAACACACTGGTTTCCAGATATGCTGGTCTTCCATTCATGGTACATTACTTGTTATTTCCGTTAGAGAACTCCTTTGAGAAGACATTCTCACCTTCCTGAAACTCACATTCCTCAAATTCCTTACACTAATCAAAATGTCATGTGATTAATTACTTTTCATGAAGTGGCTCCTACTGCATAGACAGATTTTAGGCATGAAGATTTCTGTGAGATTTTGAGATGTTTTGAAATTACTCAAGCAAAAGAAAGATATCCTGGGCAAGCTGGAGGTTACTGTAACCTCCAACCTTTTAGCTGGAAGTCTGAAATTCTCCCCTACTTTCTTTCCTGGATGGGCGGAGCTTTATCAAGGCTTTCTTATTCATTTGAAATTGTCTTCTCTCAGGGGCTCAGTCAACAGTGGCTTTGGAGAACTGAGCTCTTTTTCTGGCTTATCTCCAGGCCCTTCGAGGGCTGGTGCCTGCACACACCTTCTACAGGCAGCCTAAATGCTAAGGTGGAGGTTGAACTTAGGTCATGAGGTCTTTTCATTTTCTATCTTCCTTGTTGGTCCTGGCATCTCCTCAGCACAGGGACCAGGTAACACTAAGGGGAAAGCATTCAGATTAGCGCATGCCCATCGCGGCACAAACCCAACCAGATTAGGCAGGGCCCAAAGTCTCCCCCTTCTTCACTCCTCCCCGGCAGCCTGAGGCTCATTTTCCCTTCCTGCTTGTTTTCACCGGTTGCTAAGCAGCGTGTAACATGCTGGCAGGGCTTGCGGCCGCCTCTCTTCTCCCAGCAGGCTCTTTGGATTAACCCCGTGTGGAAAAATGGAGTTTCAAAACAGTGGGCTGTGTCACAGTCCAGAGAAGCCAGACCCAGACTTGATAACAAGCCACACCTTGCTTTGAGGGGCAGGGATTCGAATGGGCCCCAGCTCCAAGGCCACTGGCACTTGACTTTGAGTTCTGGCCCCAACCCTTGGTAACTGAGTGACTTCTAGGAAGTGACTGACCCTCTCCGACTAAGTCTTGGTTTTCTCATCTGTGAAAGGGGTTAGGCCAGGTGTGGTGGCTCATGCCTGTAATTCCAGCAATTTGGGAGGCAGAAGCAGGTGGATCACCTGAGGTCAGGAGTTCGAGACCAGCCTGACCAACATGGTGAAACTCATCTCTACTAAATACAAAAAATTAGTTGGGTGTGGTGGTGCATGCCTGTAATCCCAGCTCCTTGGGAGGCTGAGGCAGGAGAATTGCTTGAACCCGGGAGGCAGAGGTTGTAGTGAGCTGAGGTGGTGCCATTACACTCCAGCCTGGTTAACAAGAATGAAACTCTGTCTCAAAAAAACAAAAATAAAAACAAAAACAAAAAAGAAAGGGGATAATAGTGCAATTTCTGCATATGTTGCATATGTTGTTCTGAGGATTAAATGAGAAGTATGAAAAGTGCCCAGCACAGAGTACATTACGTGGTGAGAACCCAGAACTCACGGTGTGTTAGCTGCTGGTCATGCAATTTTCACAGCAGTGCCGTGTCTATCACCTGCCTCCACATCACTGCAAGTCACCTGGCTAAGGTAACTGTTGATATTTCTATTTTAAAGATGGAAAACACAGGCAGAGAGAGGCAAGGGGGCTTGCTCAAAGCCAAACAGCTGAACTAGTGTTGGAGTCAGGTTCCCTAATAACTTGTTTTGTGTTTTTCCTTCTTTGTCACAGCACCCCAGATGTATCTAAGTCTCAAGATTCCTTCCATCTGGACTTTTCTTTGAGGAAGAGAAATTAACTGGAGGCAAGCGAGTCTGTGCACCTTGCTTCCCACTTTGAAACAGTATAACTTTTGATCATTACTAAATCATCCCCAAGATGAAAACTATGTGTGCATCCATTGTCTGTCTAGCATAATGGGAATGAACAAATAACATAAACTTCACGTGAGACTATGAGGACCGGACAAGGAAAAATTGGCCTTGAAGTACGTGGCATGAAATCACGCTTCCAATCTGTAGAGTGACAGGGCTGTAGGAAAGCTGAGCTTCATAAAATCAAAGACAGTGAGAGTTTGTCATACCACCCAGGGAAAAGTGGGTAATTTTAAGTCTTTTTCTCTGGACTCCTAATGATTCTAATTATACTGCTTCTGCTTTTTAGAGTCAGTTAATTCAGCTGGTTGCCAAAAAGGCAGCAAATTTGATCCTTGAAACTACAATTTCACTTTGTTCTGTTATAGCCCTGGGCTGCACTTTACCCTAGCCTGGTCCAGGTCTCTTGGGAAACCTGGTGAGAGGAGGAGGGGAGTGACTTTCCACTCTTTTGTAAAATTAACTCTAAGACTATAAGCACTAGGTGGCATTTGAGTATCACTTTCAAACATTTTTGTTATGTCCTGGACCATTGTGTAGTTAACATTTTCTTTAAATTCACTCATTTATAATCTTAAAAGTTTTAAAATATGTATTAGTCGGGATAGTCTAGGCCTTGTTGCAGTAACAAATAAACGCTGATATTGCAAAGGCTTAACACAACAAAGGTTTGGTTTTCCATATGAACAAAAGCTCAACGTCACTGATCATTAGGGAAATGCAAATCCAAACTACAATGAGATACCATGGTGATTGTTCAAAAGTCAAGAAACAATAGATGCTGGCAAGGCTGTGGAGAAATAGGAATGCTTTTACACTGTTGGTGGGAGTGTAAATTAGTACAACCATTGTGGAAGAAGGTGTTGCGATTCCTCAAGGATCTAGAACCAGAAATACCATTTGACCCAGCAATCCCATTTCTTGGTATATACCCAAAGGAATATAGATCATTCTACTAGAAAGACACATGCACACATATGTTTATTGCAGCACTGTTTACAATAACAAAGACTTGGAACCAACCCAAATGCCCATCAATGATAGACTGGATAAAGAAAATGTGGTACATATACACCATGGAATACTATGCAGCCATAAAGAGGAATGAGATCATGTCCTTTGCAAGGACATGGATGAAGCTGGAAGCCATCATCCTCAGCAAAGTAACACAGGAACAGAAAACCAAACACCACATGTTCTCACTCATAAGTGGGAGTTGAACAATGAGAACACATGGACACAGGGAGGGGAACATCACACACTGGGGCCTGTCGGGGGATAGGGGGATGAAGGGAGGGAGAACATTACGACAAACAGCTAATGCATCCGGGCTTAAAACCTAGATGATGCGCTGATAGGTGCAGCAAACCACCATGGTCCAAATGTATACCTATGTAACAAACCTACACATTGTGCACGTGTATCCTGGAACTTAAGGTAAAATAAAATAAACTAAAATAAAAAAGGTTTAGTTTTCATTCATGTGAAATCCAATGCAAGTCAGATGACTTTCCAGGGCAGCTTTTCTTGGAGACAGATGGCAATGCCTAGATCCATGCTCACTCCATTGTATAATGCCACCATCTCAAAATGTGACCTCCAGGGCCACTGATGCAGAGGAAGAATGACTGGAGGGCTGTGCACCTGCTCGTCAATGCCTTAGACCAGAGGTTATATAGGTTTCCACCCAATTTCATTGGTGAAGACCAGTCACATGACCCTCCCCCTAAGTGCAAAGGGGCTGGAAGTGGAGGTGCACACCAGGGGTATTTGCTGAGCACAATTGCCTTACCCAGAGATGGGAAATGAAGACTGATGTTACCACTTGCTGTGCAGAAAAGATGGTCATAAAGAGATGTATTGAGAACAATGTGTTAAATTCTAGGTAGATATTTTTATCTGCTAAACATTCTCGGCTTTCAGCCTTAGGTGTATTTAGTTTGTCCAAAAGATGTTGATAGGAGAGAGAGAGAGAGAGAGATTAAGACATATTACCACCAGAGACTTTCTCCCTGAAGAAATCAGAAATGTTGGCCAGACACGGTGGCTCATGCCTGTAATCCCAGCACTTTGGGAGGCCGAGGTGGGCAGATAACCTGAGGTCAGGAGTTCAAGACCAGCCTGGCCAACATGGTGAAACCCCATCTCTACTAAAGATACAAAAATTAGCCAGGCGTGGTGGCGGGCACCTGTAATCCTAGCTACTCGGGGGGCTGAGGCAGGAGAATCACTTGAACCCGGGAGGCAGAGGTTGCAGTGAGCCGAGATTGCGCCACTGCATTCCAGCCTGGGCAACAAAAGTAAAACTCCGTCTAAAAAAAAAAAAAAAAAAAAAAAAAAGAAATCAGAAATGTTGAAGGATCACTGGGTAAGGAATAACTTTCTCATTACATGATTCAACGTTGTTTTATACCTTGTCCATGTCCTATCTAAAATCAATCTCTTTCCACCTAAAATCATCTCAGCCATGGTCCACATGCCATGTTCTGGGAAAATGCTGCCCTACTGGGCCTGCGCCCATGACTTGCAATCTGCTTCCTGTGGTGGTGACTGTGGTGTCACCATCCAAAGCAGTAGCAAACATTTATGAAGACTGACTGTGCACCTGGCACTGTGCCTGGGCTGCTGAGGACAGAGTTGACAACAAACGTCCTGCCTTTAAGATTTCATAGAATGGTCGGGCGCGGTGGCTCACACCTGTAACCCCAGCACTTTGGGAGGCTGAGGTGCGTGGATCACCTGAGGTCAGGAGTTCGAGACCGGCCTGACCAACATGGAGAAACCCTGTTTCTACTAAAAATACAAAAAATTAGCCAGGCATGGTGGCACATGCCTGTAATCCCAGCTACTAGGGAGGCTGAGGCAGGAGAATTGCTTGAACCTGGGAGGCAGAGGTTTGCAGTGAGCTGAGATAGTGTCATTGCACTCCAGCCTGGGCAACAAGAACGAGACTCCATCTCAAAAAAAAAATTTCATAGAATGAGAAGAAAAATAAACTTGTAGTTACAACACAGTGTAAGAAACACATCTAGGTAACTATAAGGTGCTAATGGGGTGAGTATCTGAGGAGTGACCCTTGAAGGGCAGCAGATTTTTCGAGAAAAATTCTGTAATAACATAGTTGTGTAGTGTTCACTCTTTGATGTTATTTCCTCTAAATTTTTCCTTCAGTGGTATTAGTGGTATTCTATTCAAGGTGAAGTCCAGTCTACTGGTAGAAGAATTAAAAACCCAGCTAGTATTTTCTAGGTACTTTGAATTGAGTGTCCCTTGAGGCATCAAATATTCTCGGAGGGCAAATGATAAGCCACACAACACCATTGCAGGATATGGGGAAGCGGATTGCAAGTCACAGAGAAGGTTAATAACAGGGTCAGATCAGTACCGTGGTTATTGATTGAAGCAACTCAATGTAGGCCAAAAGGAGTGAGCTGTGGTGTTGACTGGCAGGTTCTGGTCCTGCTTCCGTACTGTGCACCATTGACTCTGTGCTCAAGTTGCCTTCTTAGTAAAATTACAGGACTGGGCCAGATGTGGCTCCTGCACTATGGATGTTCTCAGATGCAAAAGAAGCTCTCTTCCTCAAGCCCCCTACCTGTAGATGAATGACCTTGGAATCCTGGCATTGTAAGTTTAGCTTCAGCCATCCCATCAGTTGTTATTCTGGTGCATTTAGGTTGGATTTTTAGGTGTTGGGGGAAATAATATGAATCTCATCACCATCGTTTTCATTTATTTATATCTTATTTAGTACTACTATGTGCCAGGCACTGTTCCAAGTACTTTTCCAATATTAATTAATTTAATCTGTACAATGATGGGTACTGTTATCACACCCATTTTAGAGGGGGGACAACTGAGGTTCAAGGAGGTTAAATAACTCGCTCAAGATCAGCTGTCTAGGGAGGGACAAAACAGGATTCAGTTTCAGGCAGGCTGGGTCTTGAATTTGTGATCACCACCCTGTACTGTCTCTGGACAGAATAATTGAATAATAATAAGACAAAGATGAAGTATGCAGTAATGACCCATTAAAATAAGATTTTTTTAAAAAAATTAAATGTGATAAGACAAGGACAGATGTGGCACATGCCTTTGGGCTAAGTCCTTTAGAAGGGAAACAAAGAATGAATCATGTACTATGGGAGAAAGAGAAGACAATGCCTACGCCCTTATGGGCCTACCAGGCTTTCTACCTATGAGCTCATTTGCTCCTTACAAGACCCCAGGAGGTAGGTGTCATTATCATCACCATTTTACAGAGGAGGCTGAAAGACTTGTTTAAGATCACACAACTAGTAAGTGGAGGAAGCCAGGTCCCTGACTAAAGTGCCCAGAGGCTCCCTTAAGGGTGGGCTGGGGAATCCACATCAGAAGGCTCTGCGAGTCCGGGTCCTAGTGGGCAGATGCCTTGCAGTAAATGGGTCTCTGTGCTGCAGTAATCTGAAAGACCAGCTTACCTGCGGCAACACATTTCAATCACATGGAGCAGGTCTACTTAGGGGAAAGATGCACAATGCATAGGAGATGCCTGTCAACACTGAGAAGAGCTGAAGTGCTGAGGACTGAACCACACCCTCACTGGATGGAAATGCATCTACAAGCTGTGCACTCATGTTTGACCCTGGTCAAACCTTGGCACTACGAACATCTGCAGGGGATGATTCTTTGTTATTAGAGGTTGTCCTATGCATTGTAAGATGTTGAGTGACATCCCCGGCCTCTACCCACTAGGTGCTAGTATCTGTGTAGTATCTATGTCCACCCCATCCCACAAGCTGTGACAAACACAAATCTCTCCAGACAAGGCCAAATGTTCCTTGGGAGGCAAACTCCCCCCCTCCCCCCCCGGCCCCTGGTTGAGAACCACTACTTTGATCTTATACTCTGGGCTTATGAACGGTGAAAGCTTCCAGAAACTACCCTGTTCTGATGTCGAGGAGTTCAATATTCCCTAAAACTCCTCCCAACTCTCAGAAACTAAGAGAGAGAGAGAGAAAAAAAAATGATGGGTTAGCTTCTGCAGTGCAGATACTTTGCCATTCAGTTAAGTGTGTATATTTGAGGGGGTGTATGGATATGGAGAACAGGGATTGGAAAGCCTACTCACCACACTTCTTCACAATACCTCTATTTCATTCTATCTATATGCTTATTATTTCAGCTCTTCTCATGTGCGATCAAATTCTTATTTTGCATCATATTGCCCTCTAGCGGTCACTTCTCTTTGTAGCACACGGAAGAGAGGCACCAATACAAATCGCTTTTTAAGAATGAAACCCAGGAGGGAACTGGCTGGGGGAAGTGGACGTGGTTCCACGAGCCGGGTAACTTCTGGCTTCGCGGATTGTGAGCGTCCGGTTTCTCCTCCGAGCCGCGCCTTTTTCCTTCCCAAGCCCCACCCTTCCTCCTGCGAGCCCTCACCTCCACGTTCCAGCACCCAGTGGCACTTTGCTTCTCCCGCCGGGATACCGGACCTCTTCTTTGCAGAGAGAATTCAAAGCTACTTCCATGTTAAACAGAAAGAGCATCCTGTGGGTAGAAATATCCGACGAGGAGCGTTTTCCGAATGCCCGGAAGGGAGTTGCTACGTGAAAAATAGACATGATGCGCTGAAAAAAATATAGATGATTTGTTGTTGCTCTTGGTTCTCAGCCGGACCTCAAAAACAACCCCAGGATTTTTTTCCTCCAAAGTGGAGCCAGCTACTTTGCAAGTGCTCCCCTTCTTTCTCCTTGCCCATCCCCAGACCATTTAGTTAACCTCAGTGGGACGGGAACCGTCCTACAAATGCATGTGTTTGTCATCTTAAGAGCTTTGGTAAGCCTACTTAAATTTCAGACAGCTAGAGACTGTCATAATGGCTTTCTTCTGTCGATAGGTGACATTGTGTAATTAGTAACCCTGTAAAGCCTTTGAGGATAGCTTTCTCTTTTAAAAATTGAAACCCAGAGAATTAAGACAAAGAAAGCTACTCTGTGGAGTTAAACGTCATCTTCAAGGAGGAAATTTTTAAAAGTACCTCTACATCTACACGTGGGCTTCAATTATATGTCTCCAAGGTACAGCACCCAGACGTCAAACCACTCAAGCCTGGATGGTGAATTTATGATAGAGGTTGACTTTTTTGTAAAATAAGTTTTCTGTTTCCACAAAATAAAATTGTATTTAGGGGTATACGCGCCAGAATTTCTTTTAGCAATTAATCAAAATGAATGACCAAAAAGTTTAATTCTAGACTAGAGCTATTAAATTACTTCCGAGCTATGAATGCAGTTTTGATTTTAGGCCATATCAATCCAGGACAACACAGAACAATGAGCCTGGAGGGTCAGATACTGTGAAGAGCAAATTTGCAGAAGGCTTTTGGGTCGGCAACAGTTGGGTTTCCTTAAGATTTATAGGCTTCATAGGATAAACACACACTTCTTTATTTCTGCTCTGTATGAACACTCAGCAGATGAAGTTCCACTAACCGCTTCCCCTGCCCCCATATTTAAAAAGCTTTCTCCTTCTCTTTTCTTTTCTATCTCTGTGAATGGCTTAAACAGCAGCCTGTGTTTTAGAACCATAAAGCGTGCATAAATGTTTCATAAAAAGAAATAGAAAAAATAGAAATCTCCAGTGTGAATATTTGTTTATAAGATTATTTAACCCCTTTTACTTTATCACCTTACTTGCTCTGACCCTGAGACCCTAGAATGACGTGGGCCTGAACCCTAATCCTCGGGTGATCAATACTACCTAAAAACAAAGGTGATGTCTATGGAGGGGCACAAAACAAGGTTTCCCATAGGAGGACTTGCCAGTCTGATGAGTATAACTAGTGAACCCAGATACTGTGGGTCCAGGAAGTTGGTGTGATGCCAAGCTCCCCACCCTCAGAGGGCTCTGGTATTCCCTACTGAGGACTCGCATCCCATTTATAGCTCTGTAGATGTAAGCAGCCAAGATGATTTGGGGGGAACTTCTGTGTGACAAAGGAGACAAGAGGCTGTGGAAACCTTCCGTAACAAGTGGCTGAATTGTTGAAGGGATTTTCAAAACTCTCTAACTGGAGAAGCAGGATGAAGGCGAAAGAATACATGACTGATCATTGCTGGCTAACGTAATCAGGTGATTTGTGTTAACAATATGCCACAAAATCCCAGGAACAAAGTCTAGGTCCTGTCTTTAGCCATGTCGTGTCCACGGCAATGTGGACCTTTTATCTGATTATTGGATGGTCCACTGAAGCCATCTTTAGGAAGTTAGAACCTTCATAAGAGAAGACGAGATTCAGTCTATGTGGAAGGGTGTTTTTTTTTTTAAAGAGGCGCTTGTAATGGTGGTAACTTTCCTTCCTTAACATTAAATGAATTACTAACTCTACATATAATCTTGTGCATTTCTGTCCTTCTTCCCTTCCTTCCTCCCCTCCCTCTCCTTTTGCAGGAAAACTATATTTCAGGACTATGCCCAGCAATGATGGCTTCAAGATCACAATAAATTGTTTAGCTTTTTGGGGGATGAGAGGCAAAATGTTTAACCACTGGAAAAAGGCACAGGCAGGGGAGATCCTGATTTTGTGAAGCCCAAAGCTCATATGATTTCTTTTAAAAAGAATATACAATTACAAATACAAAATTAGGCAGGAAAGTGAACATTTCTTTAGAATGAAAAATGATACCACAAAAAATTATTGGAGACTTGTAAGTTTAGATCCTTTTTCTCATGAAGATCTCTTTAGGCAATTTACCAAAAATGGCTGATTAGAAATGCTTTCTGATTGCAACCCAGCTTCCTCTCTTCTGGAAAACTCGATGACTCCTCACAGAACTCACAGAGGCCTGTGAGGAAGAAGGGCCTCAGGCTTGAGCTTCACTCGCTTCTCAGGAGTTTGCGTCTGGTCTCAGGTGCCACCTATTTAGAGTGGCCAGCAGCTGATAGTGGTTTATAAACATACAGGTGGGTCCTGGCCATCATAGCATCAGGGTCCGGGAAGCAAGCAGGGCGGCTCATGGACGAGGAGAGCAGTTTGGGTGTGCAAGACAAGGTCTGGATTCAAGTCCTGCTCAGTACTTACCAGGTGGGTAAACTTGAGGTACTTTACTTCCTTCTTGGAACCTCTTTTTTTTTTTTTAATCTTTTCTGTAGAACAAAGGTAATTAAAAGAGATTGGGTTGGGTGCGGTGGCTTACTCCTGTAATCCCAGCACTTTGGGAGGCCAAGGCAGGGGGGACCACTTGAGTCCAGGAGCTCAAGACTAGCCTGGGCAACATGGTGAGACCCTGTATCTACAAAAAAACAAAAACCAAAAACCAAAAAACAAAACAAAAACCCACAAAAATTAGCCGGTAGTCCCAGCTACTAGGGAGACTGACATGGGAGGATTGCTTGAGCCTGGGAGGTAGAGGTTGCAGTGAGCCAAAACCGTGCCACTGCACTCTAGCCTGGGCAACAGAACAAGAACCTATCTCAATAAATAAATAAGAAATCACGTATATAAAGCACACAGCAAAGCATAGGATAAACATGCAATAAGCCTTTATCTGAGAGTGAAATGTATTTTAAAGTTTGATACTGAAAGTTATGTGTGTGTCTCTTTGCATTTGTCTCATCCCTTCCCTTCCCTTCACTGTTGACTACAAGAGACATTGGAAATCATTGAAAAATCCATTCCCTAGTTAATGTTCCCCGGCTTGCCTTTTATACTGTCTGTCGGATCCAATCCATCATGTATGTAATCATATTTTACATTGGCTGCTCTATGAATAAGAAATGAGTGGAGGGTGTTTTGTTTTCTGCCTCTTCCCTATCGTGATGGACTAGGTACAGGATGCAGATTTCAGCTCTACAGCTGAAGGGCGCAGATAGTAAATCATTTTACATGCCTAGGATGGAAGACAGGCTCCTTGGGGATTCTGTGATGGTGGTGGAAGAGGGGCCTTCTTCCTGATCAGCACTTTGGGTGCCAGCCTGCTCTGGTCAATGGGAAAGAATGGAAACCTTAGAATTCAACCATATCTGCCTGGGCCTGGGGTGGGATGAATTAAAAAACCAGAGCCTCAAGGTGGCTTGGGTAAAGTGCCTACTGGAATTTACACTTTCTCACAAGCATCAGAAAGATGTTAGGACACAAAAAACTCTTTTGTGCTGCAGAAGATTTTGCAATCTTTGGGTGCCAGGAAAGGTTTCAGTTTCCTTAGCTATAAAATAGAGATCAAAGCCCCCTTGCTTGTTTCACTGGATCATGTGGAGAACAAAATATAAGTATGAAAGTGAAAATGCCTCGCACATCTAGGGAGAGCTTGCAGTATTGCTATTAAAAGTGGTAGCATAAATTAACAGCATGAAGCATTTATGTATCATTTCTCCAACAACCCACTTTTCAGCAATGATTTCCTCACATTTGCATTTTGGTGCTGTTTTGTTGTTTAGATACGAATTAATGCTAAATGTTAAACTCTACTGGATTCTCTCATTCAAATTGGAGTAACACAGGGAAAGCAATTCTTGTATTCATGGTCTTCTGTTTTCAGGGGGCCATGGTCTCCTGCAAAGTGCTAAAGCCTTTCTCAAGTATGATGAAACAGCGCCACCGTGTGGTCTCGAGGCTTACCATCATTCACTCATTTGCCTTTGGATTTTTACGGAGCATTGGTCAATAAACATCAGAATATGTGTAAATGCATGTTGAAATAATGGAAATTGAGGTAAATTTGGTGGAATCCTCCCATAGCTGTATTTGTGAGCACTTATTAGAGAAAGTATCCATTCATCATTGGCATGGACATGCTTGAATAAGGTTTGAGAGTGACAACAAGCTTAATATTGTCCAAAAGTCTATCTTTGCGATGGTGGTAACTAAAAAATGCATTTTTCCAGAATATCTCCCTCCATTCTCTGATGAAAAAGCCTATATAATGTGTGCATTTCATGAAATGCATTTTGTTGTATGCGGAGGGGGAGAGAGAGGTATATAAGGCAACATATATTTAACAGAAAATAAGAATGAAAAATTGTAAAAGTCTTCTTGGCTAGGGCCACTCATTTATCCTGAAGTTAATCAAGCAACCAAGACCGAAGCACTTTGGGGAGCGGCGTGGTAACTATGCATTGGACTGTTACTAAATAGATGAGCCTTTGCCAGGAAATATTTGTTAGGGATAATAGCACAGCAAGGAATGGTTCTCTTCTTTTTAAAATGGCTTATGAATGACAATAACAATAATAACTTACTGTGTTTATTTAGCTAGGCACTGTCTGAAGCACTTTGCCTGCATTGTTCCATATATTAATTGGAGAGGAGTTCAGTAATGGCCATTTAAAAAATATAATCTAATTTTAAAAAATGCTAGCCAATGTAAACAGACACACATTCGAGATAAGAGCTAAGCCGGTGTCATTGGCGCTAGACTCAATAGCTCTGAATGCGCTGGGTGGTTGATTCCCTCTGGTGGCCATTCTGGGAATTTACAGATGTAATGCAAATGTCACACAGTACTATAATAATCACAAGCACTGGGATACATATTGGTGAATGCAGTCCTGTCCAGGGAACATAAAGCCACTGGGATGTGACTGTTAGAGTATGACCATCTTTGTTCTCATTACATTCCTGCTGTAGATGAAAGAGAGAGTAAGTGAATGATCCACTGATGTGCTAGGATTCAATATGGAATGTGGACAGGAGCATACAAAATGATGGGCGTTAATAAGGGGCTAACATGCCACTCTCTGTTTTCCCCTTCAGCTCTGAAATCAAATGGGAGAAAACATTGAAAATGTTAAATAACCGAACGGGTAAGTAAATTGTGTTGTATCCACTGGATCCATTTGAAATAGAAAGCTTCTTTTTATAATATACGTTACATCAATGCTCAAGCATTTGTATGTATCTATACATAGAAAAGATCTAGAAGGAGAGATACCAAGTTGCTAACAATCGTAACCTCTGGGGATTAAGGTGAGGACAGGGCAAGAGGATGAAGACTTTTGTCTTTTACTTTATCATTCATTTATTAACACAAACTTGTATTTCTTTTATAATGAAACAATCAAAGTAAACAAATTATAAGAACCAAATATATGTCCCTCTGAAATGTAACATGCCCTGAAAATGTGATAAGTGGGTTAGGGAAATGTTGTAATTTATCCTACGATTTAGAACTTCACAATATATAGCTTTAAATATTAGCAATCATAGAGCCCCTCTAAAACAGAGTACTCTAAAAGTTTTAGTAGAATTTGTATTAATTCCCTGATATTTTTCTTGCTTTTGAACTTATGAAATGGAGGAGCTTACTTGACCACAGATCTAAAATATTTTCATTACTTGCCGAGGAGTGTGTGAGCCACCAGTTAAGGCAAGAAATTTGGAATTCTGCTTCCAAGTTCCAATTTAGCTATTCCTTTATTTGTTGATCTTATTTGAAAAAATGTCTTTTCCTGCAAAGCCAATCCAAAAAGGCACATAGTGTTTTGTACACCACAATTATTAAAAATCACTCTGATTCCATGTATGTATATTAGAACTTTGAATCAAAACATTTAAGGTGGTTTTGGAAATCTATATCTAATATGTAAAATAACATGATATAAAATAGACATTGGTTTTGGGGTGTGGGATAAGGAAAAGGGAGGAAAGGAAAGTGTAGGGACATGAAATGGGGCCAGATGTGAGATGAGTCCACAACATACACTAATGAAAATGAAGTTCTGCAAAACTTTTGGTAAGGGTGAATCATAGATTTGGTTTGCAGTTTACTAGCAATTCAAAGAAACAGGGTAAGCTCCAGGAGTCACAGGCCCACAAGGCGTAGATGAGTCGATTGTTAAGGAGGAACAACAGCTACTGGGCTACTAAGACAAGAAAAAATTGTCTCCTGCTTGACTGGGTTCTAGTTAAAAATAAGATGGTGTTCATCAATTGCAGAGGGAGACGCAGGAGAAGGAGATGGGATCCAAATCCTGGCAGGCTCCTTACTCCTGGGTTGGAGGAAAGACAGCTGTCCCCAGTCCCTCAACAATTTTTATTTTCCATTTTTAGTAGCCTGCCTTTCCCATCTACCCTGACCCCAACCTGAACTTCATCCTTTCCTCAGTGGGCCCTGAGACGTTCCCCAGTTCTTCTTTATCAGACTAAGCTCAATGAAATGGATTTACTAGACTTTTTCATATTTATGTGCGAGTGATTAATAATAGATTCTGCCCCTGCCCCACTTAGGGCATGGGCATTTATTTTTTGTTCTCTTAGAATGGCAGCTGGGCAGGTGGTCTCAGTATACGTTTGTTATAACAATGGTTACATTTCACTTGGCAACATCATTTATCATCTCCTGTGACTTTTCACTGTATTTACAAATTCCCCTTTGGCTGTAGAGATCACAAGTGAACTCTAACAGATTAAATTATGGCAACTTTATTTACTGCATCCTGGGTACTATCTTCCATATATTTTATTCTAGAATTGTTTATTTTCCTACAGCCATTGCTCACTGAAATTCAGGGTAGGGTCTACTGTGACCCCATCATCTTTTAAATCAGTCTTTAAACAAGGCCATTCATTCCCAATGGCTGTTTGTGTCATTTCCCCTATCCGCCCGCCTGCTTTAGTGTTCTTCATTTAGCATCCAAGTTCACACATAAAAAACACATTGTGCAATGACCGACTGTGATGGCCTGACCCGGGGCAATAAATGGACTATTCATCTCACCAACGTCTTGGCCTCAGAAGGAGACTTGAAAGGAAAATAAACAAAGTTGTAAGTTTGTGTAGGTGGAAACTTCCAGATTTCCTTTCCCAGACAGCACAAGAAAATTAGGCCAAATGCCCATAAAAACGTAGGCTCTGACATTCTTTGATTCTGCACAGTTTTCCTATACATAGGACGGGAACGTGGTGTGAGCCCATCAAGCGTCTTACACTAGGTAATGGATGGGCCTATTCTAAGACTGGAGATACTTGTTAGGGCCAGTGTTCCTGCTAATTAACTTGGGTCATGAGTGGACAATGAAGGTCTCAAAGCAACAAAATTTACAGAGTGGGCACACATGGACCAAGGTCAGTGATGGCCTTGGGGAGGAACTGACGCAGCGAGGAGCTTGGAAACCTTCTCCTTCCACTTTGGCCCACCCGATGCTGCAGCATATCTGCCATGCCGTCTCATTCCAAGTGTACTGTGAACAATAAGAACACATCATCACTTCCCTTCTAGGAGGGTCCATGTATGGGACCTGCCATCAAGTAGCAAGTAGCTGGTTGATTTACCAGGAACAGAGCCATATTAGTTTACAGGTTTTCTTACAAAGGAAGTGGCAAGAGTGCAATTGGCCTTAGTGAGGAGGGGGGATTCATGCTGTTGTAGGCTATGCCTCTGCTGGTGTGAATTATTATGTATCTACATCTGGATTGTTCTTCAGCTGGTCTATGCTCAACATGCACCTACCAATATGTTTTTGATAAATATTTTCTCTTACAAATATTTTGCTTAATATCAGTGGATGCTAGTTTGTTTGAGGCATAGGGGTTCGTAACTGATTACCTTTATGGCGGATTAATCTGTTGTCAGTACAGAAAACCATTCTTTGATTCATGCAGTATTTCAGGCTGTGAATTGCCTCTTTTGATATTATGATATCAGAATATCAGAATATGATTGCTACCTCTGCTTACTTTTAGTTTGCATTTGCTTGAAAACACAGTCTAAAATTTGCTTTGAATTTTTAACAAGTTTACAGTGAAGTGTGACAAACATACAGAAATGAGAATAAATAGCTTGATGAATATTCCATAGCGAACACTCCAAGGTAACCAGTTTCCGGAGCAAGAAATGGAACCAGCACCCCAGAAGGCCTCTTCCCCAGTCCCCCTCCCAGGCACAGTTCCACACCAAAAATAAACACTAACCTCATTTCTAACACTATAGACTAGTTTTGCATTTTGGTACCTGATATAAATGAAATCACACAGCCTGTACTTTAACTTCTTTCATTCATCATTATGCTTATGATATTCATTCATGTGCTCACATGTAAAAATAGCACACAAATTCTCATTCCTGAATAGAAATACATTTTATTGAATATACCATGATTTGTCCATTTTGCTGGTAATGCACGTGTGGATTGTTTCTGGTTTTTGGCAATTGGGTAGTGCTGCCATGTACATTCTGAAACCTATCTTTCATGCATATATGTATTTTTTGGCTTGGTAGACAACTGGATTGGAATTGCTGGGTAATTGGCTATGGTAATATTCAGAGTAGATAGTGCCGAAGAGTTTTCTAGAGTAGTTGTAACAATCTCACTCCCAGCACCAGTGGATTAGAGCTTTGGTTGCCCCACAGCACTTGGTATTGCCAATCCTTTTACTTTCAGTCATCCTAGTGGAAATGCAGTGGTAACCCATTGTAGTTTCAGTTGGAATTTCCTTCATGTATAATGATATTTAAACACTTTTTCGATTGGCAAATGTTTATTTGCCAATTGAACATTCTCTTATGTGAAGTGATTGTTTGAGTCCTTTTAATTTGCAGAAATTCTTTATCTATCCATCATGTAAGTCTTTTGTGAATATGCATATTGCAAAATATCTTCTCCCACTCTGTGGTCTGTCTTTTCACTCTCTTAATGGTGTCTTATAACGAATAGAAGTTCTTAATTTTAACATACGATTATTTTTTCACCTTTATGATTAGTGCTTTTTTGCAACCTGTTTAAGAAATCTTTGCGGCTGGGCGAGGCGACTCACGCCTGTAATCACAGCACTTTCGGAGGCCGAGGCGGGCGGATCACGAGGTCAGGAGATCGAGACCATCCTGGTTAACACGGTGAAATCCCGTCTCTACTAAAAATACAAAAAAATTAGCTGGGCGTGGTGGCGGGTGCCTGTAGTCCCAGCTACTCGGGAGGCCAAGGCAGGAGAATGGTGTGAACCCGGGAGGCGGAGCTTGCAGTGAGCCGAGATCGTGTCACTGCACTCCAGCCTGGGCAACAGAGCAAGACTCTATCTCAAAAAAAAAAAAAAAAAAAAAGAAATCTTTGCCTACCCCAAGATGATGAAGATACTCTCCGAACACTTTTTTTTTCAAGTAGTAGCTTTATTGTCTCTCATACTTATATTCCTCAGTTATCTGTAATTATTTTTGTGAATGGTGAGATGAGGGATGAGGGGATTATGGGAGCTTCTCTCCACCTTCCCTTATGGCTATACAAATTAACCTAGAACCATTTATTGAAAAATATATACTTTCCGTATTGTACTGTAGTATTACCTTTGTCATAAGTCAAGCAACTGTAAAAGTGTGCTTCTCAATACTCTGTTGTGTTTCCTGGTCGATTTGTTTATTCTTGGACTATTGCTGTAGTCTCTTATTTGTCTATAATTTATTTTTAACTTTTCTTTGTCTTTTTTCTTTAGACATGTCCCTTATTAGCAGCATATAACTAGATGTAAACGTTCTAAATCCAGTTTAAAAATTATCATCTTTTTGGCTGGGCATCGTGGCTCATGTCTGTAATTCCAGCACTTTGGGAGGCCAAGGGAGGTAGATCTTGAGGTCAGGAGTTCGAGACCAGCCTGGCCAACATGGTGAAACCCCATCTCTACTAAAAAATACAAAAATTAGCTGGGCGTGGTGGCGCATGCCTGTAATCCAAGCTACTTGAAAGGCTGAGGCAGGAGAATTGCTTGAACCCGAGAGTCAGAGGTTGCAGTGAGATGAGATCACGCCACTGCACTCCAGCCTGGGCAACAGAGGAAGACTCCGTCTCAAAAAAAAAGAAAAAAAAAAAAAAAAAAGAAAGAAAGAAAAAAGAAAAAAATAATCTTTTTAAAAAGGGATTTTGGATTTTTTAAGGTAACTATAGCTGATATGAATGAATTGTATGTTTCAAGATAGCTAGAAAAGCGGATCTTGAATGTTATCAGCATAAAGAAATGGTAAGGTTTGAGGCAATGGACATACCAGCTACCCTGATTTGATCATTATACAGCATACACAAGTATTGAAACACCCCCCTGTACCCCATAAACACATACAATTATTACATGTTCGTTATAAACAACATTTTTTAAAAGGGAGATTTTTCTAAGGCATTTGTATTTTTTGTTATGGTTGATGTGTTTGGCTTATTTTTATGTTTCCTGTTTTGACTTATTTCATGTTTCTTTTCATTGCTTTATTTTTAAAACATTGAAACCCTAAATAATTCTAACTATTAAAATTGGTAAGTTGACAGGTATTAATTAGCTTCTTTGGTATCAGTTCTGCTGCAGCTGCCTTGTGTTTTTTCTCAGAGTCCCAGAGCTTTAGAGGTGGAATCTTGTTTTCTGCTTCCACAGCTACCACCTCTTATTGGCTTCATCGTTTTTGCCTCTCTCCTGATCCTCCAAGATATTTACCCACCTCCTTGATTTTTGTCCTAAAGCATCACTTTTGCTCTTAACCATTTTACTGTCGATTTCACTTTTTTGTTATTGGAATTTTAGCTTTCTAGTGTTTTGCTGAGTCTCAGCCTCTGAGCCAAGAGAGAGACCAGAAGAGACCATCAGGGAGGAATAAAGCCTGTTTCTGCCTTGTTTGGTTTTGGCCTGGCAGGTGTGTTTTGTGTTGCTAGCAAACCCTCTGGGCTTTACTGCTCTTCAGTTTTCAGTCCAGCCCCATATTAGTAGAAGGTAATGAAAAATCTTCTGAGACTGTGGTAATAAAGTGACTGTGAGTCTAAGTTTTTGATACTATGAGATTTCATATTTTCTTAGAAGTGGGCAGATTTTAGAAAAGCATTGAGGGAGGTACCCTCTGAAATCGCTAACAGTTATAGGTACTAGAATATCTTCTTCCACTATTATATAATCAGCTTTCTAATGTACTTTTCCACAAACATATTTTAAGTAATAACAAAAACTATCAATATAGAGACTTCATGTTTTAGCAATCTTTCAATCTTGTTTTCTCATGAATTCTTTATAAACTATCCAATGCCATTCACTCACCTTTTTAATAGGCTTTTAAATAAGCCAGAGTGTTGTATCTTCTGCTAGCTGTCTGACCTTGTATAATTCACTTATTCACTGATGATTTGGGTTAACTCGATCCAGATAATGAGGTAATTATATTAAACTGATTTCTAAGATTTCTTAAAATAAAAAATTCCACACTTTTCTAAAACATCATACAAAATTGTGCTTGGGTTAAAAATTATACCCAAATTGGTCTCAAAACAAGCCAGCTTACAGAAATCACAGTTCTTGGCACTAATAAGCTGTCTTCCTTAGCAATTTCTTTTCATTGACCAGAAACTGCTGGCATTGTTCATAACCAAAATATGTCTGATCTGCTACTTCTCACTGGTTAGGATGGTAAAATGAATGCATCAGCACCAGATACACTTATCTGTAAGACCTTTGCAATTGCCACTTCACCGACTTCTGCTGAGAACAGTGCATGGCTAACATATTAACCCACTCCTGGGGGACAAACAGGATCTTGCAGTGGGGAGGTAAGAGGAATCTTTAAAATTCTCTGAAGAGATAAAAGATAATAAAGAGATATTAATGATGCTAGAAACATGAAGTTATGATCTATACATATATGATCTCTTTCATGTACATACATTTCATATTGTTTTCCCTGCTATTCTACCCAAAAAGGAAAACATTTCTTTTTTTTGCACCATTTATATATATATATACATATATACACACACACACACACACACACATAAACACACACATTTTAAAATTTGTAGTTGTGGTGAAATACACAG